>NC_070589.1:34049270-34354961 GCF_027409825.1 Scomber japonicus
AGGAAAGAGAGATAATGAAGGACAGACAGACAGAAGGAAGGAAGGGAGAAAGGAAGGACAGATGGAAAGAAGGACAGAAGGAAGGAAGGAAGGAAGGACAGTTGGATGGAAGGAAGGACAGTTGGAAGGAAGGAAGGACAGTTGGAAGGACGGAAGGACAGTTGGAAGGAAGGAAGGACAGTTGGAAGGAAGGAAGGAAGGAAGGACAGTTGGATGGAAGGAAGGACAGTTGGAAGGAAGGAAGGAAGGAAGAACGGAAGAATGGAAGGAAGGAAGGAAGGAAGGAATGAAGGACAGAAGGAAGGAAGGAAGGACAGTTGGATGGATGGAAGGACAGTTGGATGGAAGGAAGGACAGTTGGAAGGAAGGAAGGAAGGAAGGACAGTTGGATGGAAGGAAGGACAGTTGGAAGGAAGGAAGGACAGTTGGAAGGAAGGAAGGAAGGACAGTTGGAAGGAAGGAAGGACAGTTGGATGGAAGGAAGGAAGGACAGTTGGAAGGAAGGAAGGAAGGACGGAAGAATGGAAGGAAGGAAGGAAGGACAGTTGGAAGGAAGGAAAAGAGCACAGGAAGGAAAGTGGGCCGGATTGGACCCCTTGGCGGGCCGTATCTGGCCCACGGGCCGCATGTTTGACATCCCTGTTTTAAAGCCTCGGCTACCGACGCCGTGACAGCAGCAGACGAGCCTGAAACACTGAGCAGCAGCGCGAGTAGAAATATCAAGAGTTTAACACCTTCATGATGTTCAGGGACAAATAAGACTCTTTAAAAACACCATAAACAACATTTCTATGAGCTGGACTTTTCTAGGCATGGGATGATAACCGTGTTCAAGGTTCACCGTGATTTGAAAAAGCAACAATAACCGAAACCTCCAAATGTTCTGTCGTACCGTTCCTGAGGTATGAGCTGTTTGTTGTCTGGTCAAAGACAGGAAATGCTGGTCCTTCCTTTCCTTCCTCCCTTCCTTCTTTCCTTTCTTCTCCCTCCCTTCCATCCTTTCTTCTTTTCCTCCCTCCCTCCCTCCTTTCCTTCCTTCTTTCCTTCCTCCCTTCCTTTCCTTCCTTCTTTCCTTCCTCCCTTCCTTTCCTTCCTTCCCTCCCTCCTTCCCTCCCTCCCTCCCTCCCTTCCTTCCCTCCTACCTTCCTTCCTTCCTTCCTTCCTCCTAACTTCCTTCCCTCCTTCCTTCCATGATATTTGTTCTTATGGTTCTCATACCGCCAGAATCTCATACCGGCCCATGCCTAGACTTTTCCTAATGTGACCCACAACATACAAACATGTTTTACTGCAGCTGAGACACATTTTAAAAGTACAAATGTGACCTGTATGTATTTATTTTTTGAACATCAGCATTGAAACGTGTTATTTTTGGGGCTTTTTGCCTTTAATGTTCAGGTTAGTAGAGAGAGACAGGAAACAGGAAGCAGAGAGAGGGGGCAATGACACGCAGGATAGAACCGATCGGTGAGGGATTCAAACCCGGGGTCGCCTGCAGTGAGGACGGTAGCCTCGACACACGGGGAAGGTGCTCTACCCGCTGAGCTAAACACCTCCACGCATTAAAACATGTTATTTTATATTTTACAGGCTTTCCACTGATCGGATCGGTTATATCGGATCGGCTGATATTAGTGAGATCAGCTGTAACGTCTTAATTCACAGATCCGATCAACGTCGTCATGGTGAAACTTTTTGCAGATGCTCTCGTTGCATAGATTACAGATGGTTTGTGTTTTATCGGAGGAAGGAAGGAGGTAAGGAAGGAGGTAAGGAAGGAGGTAAGGAAGGAGGTAAGGAAGGATAGATTACAGATGTTGTGTTTTATCTCATTTACTCTGAAGAAGTTCCACCAACATGTTTGAGCCCTGTCACAATCTGACGGACAATAAAGTTTTTTGAATCTTGAATCATTAGCTGTGGGTTTTGTGGGCAGACAGATAGAAACTCAAGCTATTTGTAATCTGAGTAACACTAAAGAACCTCGCGGGGAAGCTTCTGATAAACGTTTCAACACCTCAAATGTACCTGAAGGGAACACGAGGAGGAGAAGCTGAGTTTAAGAATCGCAGCGTGGACAAAGAAGACGTGATCGGATCAGTGATCAGTTTATTTAAACTCACTGATCGGTGATCGGCTCCAAACATCCTGATGGTGTAAAGCCTAGCTGTAGCCACTCGTTTTGAGCTCTGTCAGGATGTGACGGACAATAAAGTTGTTCGCTGAAGGATTCAAACAAACTTGTGGGTGGTTTTGGGACTTCTTCGGAGTAAATGAGATAAAACACGAACAATCTGAGCAACACTAAAGAACCTCGTGAGGAAGAATCTGCAAAATGTTTCAACTCCACAGATTTAACCACCTGGATAGGGAACACATGAAGGAGGAGAAGCCGAGTTTAAGAAACGCAGCGTGGACAAAGAAGACGTGATCGGATCGGTAGCTGTAGCCACTCGTTTTGAGCCCTGTCACAAACTGACGGACAATAAAGTTTTTTGAATATTGAATCATTCGCTGTAGGATTCAAATGATCAAATGATTGGTTCGGTGATTGGTTTATTTAAACTCACTGATCGGTGATCGGCTCCAAACATCCTGATGGTGTAAAGTCTAATATTAACTGTAACTCATGCAGAGATGTTCCAGTAGAAGCTCCAGAATATAGGTGAGGGCTTTGTGACCGACAATAAAGTTTTTTGAATCTTGAATCATTCGCTGTCGGATTCAAACGAACATGTCTGTGGTTTTGGGACTTCTTCAGAGTAAATGAGATAAAACAGGAACAATCTGAGCAACACTAAAGAACCTCGTGAGGAAGAATCTGCTAAATGTTTAAACTCCTCAGATGTACCTGAAGGGAACACGAGGAGGAGAAGTCGAGTTTAAGAAATGGAAACGGACTTCACACTGAAAGAAGGTCTACAGTGTTAGGAAGCAGAGGAAGAAGCAGAGGAAGAAGCAGAGGAAGAAGCAGAGGAAGAAGGAGAGGAAGGAGCAGAGGAAAGAGGAGAGGAAGAAGCAGAGGAAGAAGGAGAGGAAGGAGGAGAGGAAGAAGCAGAGGAAAGAGGAGAGGAAGAAGCAGAGGAAGGAGGAGAGGAAGAAGGAGAGGAAGAAGCAGAGGAAGAAGCAGAGGAAGGAGGAGAGGAAGAAGCAGAGGAAGAAGGAGAGGAAGAAGGAGAGGAAGGAGCAGAGGAAGGAGGAGAGGAAGAAGCAGAGGAAGAAGCAGAGGAAGAAGCAGAGGAAGAAGGAGAGGAAGAAGGAGAGGAAGAAGGAGAGGAAGAACAAGAGGAAGAAGGAGAAGAAGCAGAGGAAGAAGGAGAAGAAGCAGAGGAAGAAGCAGAGGAAGAAGGAGAAGAAGCAGAGGAAGAAGCAGAGGAAGAACGAGAGGAAGAAGGAGAAGAAGCAGAGGAAGAAGCAGAGGAAGAAGGAGAGGAAGAAGGAGAGGAAGAAGCAGAGGAAGAAGGAGAGGAAGAAGGAGAGGAAGAAGGAGAGGAAGAAGCAGAGGAAGAAGCAGAGGAAGAACGAGGGGAAGAAGGAGAAGAAGCAGAGGAAGAAGCAGAGGAAGAAGGAGAGGAAGAACGAGAGGAAGAACGAGAGGAAGAACGAGAGGAAGAAGGAGAAGAAGCAGAGGAAGAAGCAGAGGAAGAAGGAGAAGAAGCAGAGGAAGAAGCAGAGGAAGAACGAGAGGAAGAAGGAGAAGAAGAAGGAGAGGAAGAACGAGAGGAAGAACGAGAGGAAGGAGGAGAGGAAGGAGGAGAGGAAGGAGCAGAGGAAGAAGGAGAGGAAGAAGGAGAGGAAGAAGCAGAGGAAGTAGTAGAGGTCATTTTAACCTTTGTGTCGTCCTCCCGGGTCAAATTGACCCCGTTGACTGTTCCTTCTTTCCTTCCTCCTGTCCTTCCACCATCCCTCCTTCCTTATTTCCTTTCTCCCTCCCTTCTACCTTCCTTCCTTCCTTCTTTCTCCGTCCTTCCTCCCTCCTTCCTTCCTTCCTTCCTTACTCTCTCCTTCCTTCTCTCTTTCTTTATTTCCGTCCACCTTCCTTCCATCTTTTCTTTCCTTCCTTCCTTTCCTTCCTCCTTCCTTCCTTTCCTTCCTCCCTGCCTTCTTTCTTCCCTTCCTCCCTGCCTTCTTTCTTCCCTTCCTCTTTTCCTTTCTCCCTCCCTCGTTCCTTATTTCCTCCGTCCTTCCTTCCTTTCCTTACTTCCTTCCATCTGTCCTTCCTCCCTCCCTCCTTCTCTCCTCCCATCTGTCCTTCCTCCCTCCCTCCTTCTCTCCTCCCATCTGTCCTTCCTCCCTCCCTCCTTCTCTCCTCCCATCTGTCCTTCCTCCCTCCCTCCTTCTCTCCTCCCTTCCTTCTTTCCTTCCTCCATCCCCCTTTCTTCTTCCTTCCTTCCCCCATCCCCCTTTCTTCTTCCTTCCTTCCCTTCCTCCCTCCCTCCTTTCTTTCTTTCCTTCCTTCCTCCCTGCCTTCTTTCTTCCCTTCCTCTTTTCCTTTCTTCCTCCCTCGTTCCTTATTTCCTCCGTCCTTCCTTCCTTTCCTTCCTTCATCTGTCCTTCCTCCCTCCCTCCTTCTCTCCTCCCTTCCTTCTTTCCTTCCTCCATCCTTCCTTCCTTCCCTTACTTCCATTTGTTCTTCCTCCCTCCCTCCTTCTCTCCTCCCTCCATCCCCCTTTCTTCTTCCCTCCTTCCTTCCTTTCCTTCCTCCCTGCCTTCTTTCTTCCCTTCCTCTTTTCCTTTCTTCCTCCCTCGTTCCTTATTTCCTCCGTCCTTCCTTCCTTCCTTCCATCTGTCCTTCTTCCCTCTCTCCTTCTCTCCTCCCTTCCTTATTTCCTTCCTCCATCCTTCCTTCCTTCCCTTACTTCCATCTGTTCTGCCTCCCTCCCTCCTTCTCTCCCCCCTTCCTTCTTTCCTTCCTCCATCCCCCTTTCTTCTTCCTTCCTTCCTGCTTTCTTCCCTTCCTCCCTCCCTCCTTCTCTCTTTCTTTCCTCCCCCCCTACCTTCCTTCCTTCCTGCCTTTCCTTCCTTCCTCCCTTCCTTCCCTTCCCTTCCTCCCTGCCTGCCTTCTCTCCTCCCTTCCTTCTTTCCTTCCTCCATCCCCCTATCTTCTTCCTTCCCTTCCTCCCTCCCTCCTTCTCTCTTTCTTTCCTCCCCCCTACCTTCCTTCCTTCCTCCCTCCCTCCCTCCCTCCTCCCATCCTTCCTTCCTTCCTTCCCTCCCTCCCTTCCTTCCTATGAGTGTCCTATAAAGGGTTAATTGATTGAAAGTGTGTAAATGTATGGAGGGAATCTTTAAAGCTTTAAAAGGATTTATAACTTCCTACAGAGTAAAATCAGATTACAGCTAAACTTTAAATAAATCTACAATATTAGCAGATTTATACATTTATACATTTTAATTAGAAGGAGTCAATGACATTTCAAAGAATTAAATAAGATAATTATACCTTTCATTGACTAAAAGTATTAGATATAGAGTTTTTAAATGTTATAAACATATAAAACAGTATCTAGGTGCAACTTTAAAGGATGTATAACTTCCTATAGACTATAACTGGACTCACAATATCTGCATATATATAGATTATAGCATTTTAATGAGGCATTTAATAAGGTAATTATACTTTTTTAAGGGGGAATAGACGTAAATTTGTGTGCAAGTTTTTCAATATTACATATATATTAAAACATGTGTGGAGGGAATCTCTACAGCAGGCTTTAGCTGCAGCTTTAAAAGGATAAATAACTTCCTACAGAGTATAACTGGATTATTACATTGCATATAGATTATTGCATTTTAATGAGAGACAGAGAAAAGTAGATGTCATTTTAAGGAATTAAATAAGATAAGTATACCTTTCATTGACTAAAAGTATTAGATATAGAGTTTCTAAATGTTATACACATATAAAACAGTATCTAGGTGCAACTTTAAAGGATGTATAACTGGAGGTAATTATATATTTTTTTAAAAGAAGAATAGACGTACATTTCTATTTATATTCTTACATGTAATATACATATTAAAACATGTGTGGAGGGAATCTTTGCAGCAGTATTTAGCTGCAGCTTTAAAGGATATAACTTCCTGCAGAGTATAATTAGGTTGCCTTTAACTCACTGTTTGGCACAACTGACACATTTTATGACTATATATCTATATAAAAAGTAATAAAAGTGTATTAAAGGCAGCAGCATGTACTAATAATAACAACAATAATGTTTCTTAAATCTTTACAGTTAACCTGCTTTAGTGCAGCTGCCGGACAGCCTGTAAATATTTTATTAATATTAGAGTTTATTTTTAGTTGTCTGCAGACAAGGTGCCCCATATACAACTTGGGTTAGCAGCAGCAGCAGTGGTGTTACACTCTAACTGGTCACCGTGTTATCTGGTGACTCTAACATTTTAGGATACGTCACGAGAGGTGAATGAGTCTCCTGAACACACCTGAACTCACATACAGGGTTCAGATACTTTAGATATTAAAAACGCAAAGTGAAAAGTGATTAAACTATAAAGTAATTGTTAGTAGTCACCAGAAAACACGACCACCAGTTAAACCGTAACAGCTGCAGTGGCTAACCGGCTATCCCCTCTCTCCTCTCACTTTAACTCACTTTCCCTGCCTTGGCACGGCACGGCACGGCTAGGTGAGGCCGAAATGCGCCTTGTGGGCTTTGTCCCAGTCGAGTTATACCCATGTTAGTGTGTGTCCGTGTTTGTTTAAATGTTTTATTTCTCCGTTTGCAGGTTGTATGTTTGGACTTTCCACCCGCAGAGCCTCCAGCAGGCTAACCGGTGTTACGCTGTAACTGGTCACCATGTTAACTGGTGACTCTCTCACATTTTAGGATACGTTACGAGATGTGAACGACTCTCCTGAACACAATTGAACTTCACATAAATGGTTGAGATACTTTCGGTATTAAAAACATGGATGAAAAGTAATTAAACCATAAAGTAATTGTTAGTGGAGTCACCAGATAACACGGTCACCAGATAAACCGTAACACCTGCAGCTATGAGCGTGCTACTTGGTTGAATGTGTGAAAGGTGAAAGCGGCTTACCTTTCTTTCTGACGGGCATGGTGGTGGTGCTACTTCTTTATCAGCCACATATACTCCTCACACGGGACGAGAGGAAGGGGTTGTTATATATTGTATTGATTATTCCGATAGTTAAAATCCTTCCACGACGACACCAAGTTCCCCAAAAAAAGCGAGCCAAACAAACCTCCAAACTAAGTGTCAAAGGACGAGAAATGAAAAAAGAACCTTAAATCAGGTTAAAAAATGCAGGAGTCCTGGGTTGAACTATAGAAAGAGAGGAGCAGGAGAAGAGAGAGAGAGGAAAAAAAAAAAGCTCCGTGTGTGTCACCGACTCTCCGCGCTGGAGTTCCCAGCCAGAGAGGCTCCCTGCCCCGGCGTGCACCGTGCAGGCTGACCCGCTGTAAGTGGAGCTCTAACTCCGTCCGTGCAGGCGGGGTGCATGCATGCATGAGCTGCTGCTGCTTGCTGCTGCTGCTGCTGATAATGCAGTGGTGGAGGGAAATGATCAGCTCCGGAGCTTTAATGATTATCCTCCCAAAAAAAAATAAAAAAAAAAACTTCAAAGTCAAGCCGTGCCAAACCCAGCCTCACTTATCCCGCACTGGCCCGCACGCTTGTGTATTATATTCCCAACACAGTCTGCCGTTGTGCATTCGTGTCAAACTTCTCTCTGTGTAAATCCCTCCTCTCTCTCTCTCTCTCCTTTTTTTTCTCCTCCTCCTCCTCCTTCTCGTTTTCCTTCCCTCCTTCTCTTTTTTTTTCTTATTTTCTTCTTCCTCCTCCTCTTCCTCTTCTTCCTCCTCCTCCTCCTCCTGCATGCACCTCCTCCCCAGGTCAACAAATTCCCAAACTTTCCTTTTTAAAATGGCGTCTCACAGATCTGGAAAATGTGAACCATGTGATTTACAAAAGCCTCACCCCCCCTCCTCCCTCCCTCCTCCTCCTCTTCCTCCTCCTCCTCCTCCTCCTCTCCAACCTGCACGCCCAATCATGCAGCTCACCTACAAGGGCAAGGAAGGAGAGGAGGGGAGGGGATAGAAAGAAAGAAAGAAAGAGAGAATGAGAGAAAGAAAGAGAGAGAACTTTTTATTTGGATTAAAGGAGGAGGAAGGGAGGAAGGTGAAAGTCTGAGAGCAGGAGGAAGAGAAAGCAGAGGACATATGTGACATTTAAAAGTGAATTTTAAAAAAGGTAGACAGACATCAGGATGAACATATGAAATGTGCTGGAAACTAACTTTAAGCTTCTCACTTCAATAAATGTTCAAATGATCCAATATTTCACCAAAAAGATAAAAGATTAGAGAAAAAAAAGAACTGAAAACTTTTTTTTTTTTTGGGGGGGGGGGGGGGTTATACGGGAGGAAGGAAGGAAGGAAGGGAGGAAGGAAGGAAAGAAGGAGGGAGGATGGAATGAATGAAGGAAGGAAGGAAGGAAGGAAGGAGAATATATTAGAGGATTATGGTAAAAATGTCTGAGTGGTGTAACCATAAAAACTTTGGAAGGAAGGAAGGAAGGAAGGAAGGAAGGAAAGGAAGGAAGGAGGGAGAGAGGGAAAGAAGGACAGAAGGAAGGAAGGAAGGAAGGAAGGAAGGTAGGAAAGAAGGAAGGAAGGACAGAAGGAAGGAAGGAAGGAAGGAAGGACAGAACAGAAGGAAGAAAGGAATAAAGGAAGGAAGGATGCAATGAAGGAAGGTACAAAGGAAGGAAGGATAGAAGGAAAGAAGGAAGGAAGGAAGGAAGGTAGGAAAGAAGGAAGGTAGGTAGGAAAGAAGGGAGGAAGGACAGAAGGAAGGAAAGAAAGAAGGAAGGTAGGAAAGAAGGACAGAAGGAAGAAAGGAATAAAGGAAGGAAGGATGGAATGAAGGAAGGTACAAAGGAAGGAAGGACAGAAGGAAAGAAGGAAGGAAGGAAGGAAGGAAGGAGGGAGGAAGGAAGGAAGGTAGGAAAGAAGGAAGGTAGGTAGGAAAGAAGGGAGGAAGGACAGAAGGAAGAAAGGAAGGAAGGAATAAAGGAAGGAAGGATGGAATGAAGGAAGGTACAAAGGAAGGAAGGACAGAAGGAAAGAAGGAAGGAAGGAAGGAAGGAAGGAAAGAAGGAAGGAAGGGAGGAAGGAAAGGAGGAAGGAAGGAAGGAAGAAAGAGAGGACAGAAGGAAGGAAGGTAGGAAAGAAGGAAGGAAGGAGGGTAGGAAAGAATGAAGAAAGGAAGGGAGGACGGGAGGAGTCGAAGTCAAATCGAGCTGAAACGCAGCCAGACGTCGTGATGTCACGGGTCAAAGGTCAAAAGGTGGTGAAACATACGGCTTATAAAAAATGTTACGCTGAGAGAAATTAATATTCTTACGTTAAATTCACAGTGTGAAGAGAGAGCGGTGTAACCATAAATAACTTTATAAGGAAGGAAGGAAGGAAGGAAGGAAGGAAGGAGAATATATTAGAGGATTATGGTAAGAATGTCTAAGTGGTGTAACCATAAAAACTTTGGAAGGAAGAGAGGAAGGAGGGAGGGGAGGAGGGAAGGAAGGAAGAAAGGAAGAAAGGACGGAAAGAAAAGAAGGAAGGAAGGAAAGAAGGAAGAAAAGAGGGAAGGGAATAATGACAGAAGGAAGGAAGGAGGGAGGAAAGGAAGGAAGGAAAGAAGGAAGGGAGGAAGGAAATGAGGAAGGGAGGGAGGGAAGGAAGGAAGGAGGGAGGGAGTGAGGGAAAGAAGGAAGGAAGGAGGGAAAGAAGGACAGAAGGAAGAAAGGAAGGAAGGAATGGAAGGAAGGATCAGTATTAGTATAAGTCCACTTAAATACACTGTAGGTGATCAAATATTTAATATTTATCATTCTTTTGTGGTTACACCATTTGACATTTTGTGGTTACACCATATGACATTTTGTGGTTACACCATTTGACATTTTGTGGTTACACCATTTGACATGTTCAGGAGCATTCAGTCTTTTGGTATAAAATGGGTCAAATCTCATTTCAAATCTCTCTTATTGATCTTTTTTTAATATATTGATTATATTGAACTGGACGTAACCTCCATGGTGTCTTGCTGCCGCTGAGTTCAGTCTGAATTCAGTCCCTTCCTTCCTTCCTTCCTTCCTTCCTTCCTTCTGTCCTTTCTTTCTTTCCTTCTTTCCTTCCTTATTTCTTTCCTTCCTCTTCCACCCTTCCTTCCTTCCTTCCTTCCTTCCTTGACTCTCTTATTGATCTTTTTTTAATATATTGATTATATTGAACTGGGCGTAACCTCCATGGTGTCTTGCTGCCGCTGAGTTCAGTCTGAATTCAGTCCCTTCCTTCCTTCCTTCCTTCCTTCCTTCTGTCCTTTCTTTCTTTCCTTCTTTCCTTCTTTCTTTCCTTCCTCCTTTCCTCATTTCCTTCCTCTTCCACCCTTCCTTCCTTCCTTCCTTCCTTCGTTGACTCTCTTATTGATCTTTTTTTTAATATATTGATTATATTGAACTGGGCGTAACCTCCATGGTGTCTTGCTGCCGCTGAGTTCAGTCTGAATTCAGTCCCTTCCTTCCTTCCTTCCTTCCTTCCTTCTGTCCTTTCCTTCTTTCCTTCTTTCCTTCCTTCCTCCTTTCCTTCCTCTTCCACCCTTCCTTCCTTCCTTCCTTCCTTGACTCTCTTATTGATCTTTTTTTAATATATTGATTATATTGAACTGGGCGTAACCTCCATGATGTCTTGCTGCGGAGTTCAGTCTGAATTTATCTAGAAAACCAACAAATATACTAAATGTACATTTTAACAAACCTGATGCTGCTTTTAAATCTATTTTTAGGGTATTTTTGAATTCCTCATCTCTTATTTATTCATCACTGACCCATATATTCAGTCTTGAGTCAACATTTATTCAACCTCTTGTGCGTTCATATTTCCCAAAATATGGATCTAACCCTTTAAACTTTTAGGTTCCTCGACAGAGACGCCAGCAGGAAGGTCAGAGGTCGGGCAGTAAACCGTCCTGATAACACAGATCCAGTGTTAGATGTTCCCCCTTCCTCTCCCTCTCTGTGTGAAACCTCCCGTCTGTCTCTTCTCTTTGTCTCTCGCGTCGTCTCATCTCATCTCATCTCGTCTCATCTCTCTCTCTCTCTCTCTCTCTCTCTCTCTCTCTCTCTCTCTCTCTCTCTCTCTCTCTCTCTCTCTCTCATGTGCCAACTTGATCTAATGTGGGCCGGACCACTAAAAGGAAGGAAGGAAGGAAGGAAGGAACGAAGAAAGGGAAAAAAGGAAGGTACAGTAGGGAGGAAGGAAGGAAGGACAGATGGAAGGAAGACAGGAAGGAAGGAACGAAGAAAGGAAAAAATGAAGGTAGGGAGGAAGGACAGATGGAAGGAAAAAAGGAAGGTAGGGAGGAGGGACAGATGGAAGGAAAAAAGGAAGGTAGGGAGGAAGGACAGATGGAAGGAAGGTCGGAACAAAGAAAGGAAATAAGGAAGGTAGGGAGGAAGGACAGATGGAAGGAAAAAAGGAAGGTAGGGAGGAAGGACAGATGGAAGGTAAAAAGGAAGGTAGGGAGGAAGGACAGATGGAAGGAAAAAAGGAAGGTAGGGAGGAAGGACAGATGGAAGGTAAAAAGGAAGGTAGGGAGGAAGGACAGATGGAAGGAAAAAACGAAGGTAGGGAGGAAGGACAGATGGAAGGAAAAAACGAAGGTAGGGAGGAAGGACAGATGGAAGGTAAAAAGGAAGGTAGGGAGGAAGGACAGATGGAAGGAAAAAAGGAAAGTAGGGAGGAAGGACAGATGGAAGGAAGGTCGGAACAAAGAAAGGAAATAAGGAAGGTAGGGAGGAAGGACAGATGGAAGGAAAAAAGGAAGGTAGAGAGGAAGGACAGATGGAAGGTAAAAAGGAAGGTAGGGAGGAAGGACAGATGGAAGGTAAAAAGGAAGGTAGGGAGGAAGGACAGATGGAAGGAAAAAAAGAAGGTAGGGAGGAAGGACAGGACCTCCTCTCCCTCTCTGTGTGAAACCTCCCGTCTGTCTCTTCTCTTTGTCTCTCGCGTCGTCTCATCTCGTCTCATCTCTCTCTCTCTCATGTGCCGACGACGCAAACCACTGGAAGCTCTGGCCCAGATTAAAGACAGAGCAGTTCCGGTGAAAAGAGAGGAGTGAGGCCTTTTTATTTTTAGACGGTCATGTTTAATGAATGACCTCGCCTTGAGTCTGGAGCTCGTCGTGTTAAAGAGTGCGGGAGGAGAAGAAGGTCTGCTCTCCTCTGCTCTCACGCGATCAGTCACCTCGGAGGACGAAGAGAGTCGAAGTCAAATCGAGCTGAAACGCTGCCAGACGTCGTGATGTCACGGGTCAAAGGTCAAAAGGCGGTGAAACATACGGCTTATAAAAAATGTAACGCTGAGAGAAATTAATATTCTTACGTTAAATTCACATCTCCTGTTTTTCAGACTTGGGAACATTTACAGAAGGAAGAAAGGAATAAAGGAAGGAAGGATGGAATGAAGGAAGGTACAAAGGAAGGAAGGACAGAAGGAAAGAAGGAAGGAAGGAAGGAAGGAAGGGAGGAAGGAAAGGAGGAAGGAAGGAAAGGAGGAAGGAAGGAAGGAAGAAAGAGAGGACAGAAGGAAGGAAGGTAGGAAAGAAGGAAGGAAGGAGGGTAGGAAAGAAGGAAGGAAGGAGGGTAGGAAAGGAGGAAGGAAGGAAAGGAGGAAGGAAGGAAGGAAGAAAGAGAGGACAGAAGGAAGGAAGGTAGGAAAGAAGGAAGGAAGGAGGGTAGGAAAGAAGGAAGGAAGGAGGGTAGGAAAGGAGGAAGGAAGGAAAGGAGGAAGGAAGGAAGGAAGAAAGAGAGGACAGAAGGAAGGAAGGTAGGAAAGAAGGAAGGAAGGAGGGTAGGAAAGAAGGAAGGAAGGAGGGTAGGAAAGGAGGAAGGAAGGAAAGGAGGAAGGAAGGTAGGAAAGAAGGAAGGAAGGAAGGTAGGAAAGAAGGAAGGAAGGAGGGTAGGAAAGAATGAAGAAAGGAAGGGAGGACGGGAGGAGTCGAAGTCAAATCGAGCTGAAACGCAGCCAGACGTCGTGATGTCACGGGTCAAAGGTCAAAAGGTGGTGAAACATACGGCTTATAAAAAAAGGTAACGCTGAGAGAAATTAATATTCTTACGTTAAATTCACAAAAACAAAATCTCCTGTTTTTCAGACTTGGGAACATTTACACTTTATTTCCATGATGTCTTTTTTTGTAATTCACTTTTTTATTGTTTTTTAAATATAAACAGGAAGGTCGGAACAAAGAAAGGAAATAAGGAAGGTAGGGAGGAAGGACAGATGGAAGGAAAAAAGGAAGGAGGGTAGGGAGGAAGGACAGATGGAAGGAAGGTCGGAACAAAGAAAGGAAATAAGGAAGGTAGGGAGAAAGGACAGATGGGAGGAAAAAAGGAAGGTAGAGAGGAAGGAAGGAAGGACAGATGGAAGGAAGACAGGAAGGAAGGAACAAAGAAAGGAAATAAGGAAGGTAGGGACGAAGGACAGAAGGAAGAAAGGAATGAACGAAGAAAGGAGAAAAGGAAGGTAGGAAGGAAGGAAAAGAACACAGGAAGGAAAGTGGGCCGGATTGCACCCCTCAGCAGGCCGGTTCTGGCCCACGGGCCTCATGTTTGACACCCCTGATGTAAAGGGTTAATGATGAGGAATTTTCAGAGGTCTTGTTAAACAGATGTTTTGACACAAATTTCTTGAAATGTCTTTGAGTAAAATATACAATAAAGTGTTTTTGGCAACTTTGAACTCATCTCGGTAACTTTTGGTTTCATCAGTTTCAGACTTTCATCTTGTAGTTCCTCATATTGAACCTTGACCTCCGCAGAGTCGTAGTTATCATGCATCACCTCGCAGCAGTAGCTAACCCAGCTAGTCTGGCAATGTCCAAAGTTTAAAAAATACATCTCACAACACCTCTAATGATTAATGAACTGTTGGACTGTTGGTGATTTTTTTGTCTCATCTATTCTTCTGATTTAATCCATAAATAAGTTAAAGACATTCCCACCAAAGGCACACATGATGAACATGCTATAGTTCCACTATGTGACTCATCCTAAAACCCCAAACTGGCATTTCAGTTCCTATGAAATCAGATCACATGTTACTCGCTGAGCTTTCGAAGGGTTGCTTGAAGTCAGGACAGAGCCAATGTTTCCCTCTGCTTTCAGTCTTTATGCTAAGCTAAGCTAACTGTGCTCTGATCTGTAGTAGTTGAACTCCTTTATGAAAAAAATATAAATAAAGTGTCCAAAGTTGTGTATATTAAGTTGAAGCTGTTTACTCTTTCTGAATGTAATAAAGTAGAGTAGTTAATGTTTGACATGTTTGTTTTAAATGAACTCTTCTTGTAAACATGCTGACCTCAATTTCATTTCCTGTATTCAGATCCTTATTTTACTAAATGTACCAAAGAGAAAGTCCTGCATGAAAACGCCTACAGTAAAAGTACTGCAGTATTATAGTGATGTAGTATGCAGTATTACAGTAAAAGTACTGCAGTATTATAGTGATGTAGTATGCAGTATTACAGTAAAAGTACTGCAGTATTATAGTGATGTAGTATGCAGTATTATAGTAAAAGTACTGCAGTATTATAGTGATGTAGTATGCAGTATTACAGTAAAAGTACTGCAGTATTATAGTGATGTAGTATGCAGTATTACAGTAAAAGTACTGCAGTATTATAGTGATGTAGTATGCAGTATTACAGTAAAAGTACTGCAGTATTATAGTGATGTAGTATGCAGTATTACAGTAAAAGTACTGCAGTATTATAGTGATGTAGTATGCAGTATTACAGTAAAAGTACTGCAGTATTATAGTGATGTAGTATGCAGTATTACAGTAAAAGTAGTGATATATTATTATATATGACATCATTAGATTATTAATAGTGAAGCATCAGTGTTAGAGCAGCATGTTACTGTTGTAGCTGCTGGAGGTGAAGCTAGTTTATACTACTTTATATACAGTTAGCTAGTTTATACTACTTTATATACAGTTAGCTAGTTTATACTACTTTATATACAGTTAGCTAGTTTATACTACTTTATATACAGTTAGCTAGTTTACACTACTTTATATACAGTTAGCTAGTTCATACTACTTTATATACAGTTAGCTAGTTTATACTACTTTATATACAGTTAGCTAGTTTACACTACTTTATATACAGTTAGCTAGTTTACACTACTTTATATACAGTTAGCTAGTTTATACTACTTTATATACAGTTAGCTAGTTTATACTACTTTATATACAGTTAGCTAGTTTATACTACTTTATATACAGTTAGCTAGTTTATACTACTTTATATACAGTTAGCTAGTTTATACTACTTTATATACAGTTAGCTAGTTTACACTACTTTATATACAGTTAGCTAGTTCATACTACTTTATATACAGTTAGCTAGTTTATACTACTTTATATACAGTTAGCTAGTTTACACTACTTTATATACAGTTAGCTAGTTTACACTACTTTATATACAGTTAGCTAGTTTATACTGGAAATACTACAGTAAAGTACTAGTACCTCTAACTGTACTACAGTAAAGTACTAGTACCTCAAACTGTACTACAGTAAAGTACTTCAAAAATGTATATTTATAGTACTTGAGTAAATGTATTTTCCACCTCTACTGATGTGTAGTTTTGTGTATTTGTGTTAATTTTAGCACAACAGATGTTCACAGAGAGGTGATGAAACCTTCCTGCCCTCATCACACTAGCATTAGTAAGAAGTGTGGGAGATCATTTAATTTCCACTCAAACCAGCCATCGAGCATGTTTCACATTAAAGGGCCAGTGTGCAGGATTCAGTGACATCTAGTGGGCGAGGCTGCATATTGCAATAAACTGGATACCTCCCGTAAAATCACCTACTGTGGCTGCAAAACTCACAAAACTCACCCCCCCAAAACATGAAAGGTCTTCTCTAGAGTCAGTGTTTGGTTTGTCCACTCTGGGCTACTGTAGAAACATGCAACATGGAAGACAACCTGCTCCCTCTGTAGGTATAAACGACTCGCTTTAAGGTGACGAAAACACCTTAATTTCCTTATTTTCAGGTGATAATTAAAGCATTCTTATGAATATTATATTTTATTTCTACTTAGCCACTAAATGTGTACACACTGGTCCTTTAAGAGCATCAAACAATCAGGATAGTAACAAGATCTTAAAGATCTTAAAAGAAAAAACTGTAGCAGCAAATGATTTGAAGATAAAGATAAAATAATACTCATCTTACTAAAATGGTAAAAGGAATATGATGTGGAAGTCCATTTTTTAAATTATTACTTTTATTTTATATCTTATTTTATCTCGTGTGTTACTATAGCGACAACAAGTTTTCATGTGTTGTCAGTAAATGTTGTGTGACGGACGTAAGACCCAGACTGGGCATATTAATGCTGATGATGAGTGTCTGAGCTGTATGCCGTCTGTACGTGTGTGTGTGTGTGTGTGTGTGTGTGCGTGTGTGCGTGTGTGTGTGTGTGTGTGTCAAACATGTGCGACAGGCTCAGGCTGCCAAAGTCCAGATTTATGCCAAGATTAATTATGAGCATGTTGTCCAGAGCGGGATGAAAACTGACATGACATCTGCAGTAATCACATTACAGTGTCAGACGGCAGCGTTCAGGCCGGTTCACACACTGCAGGTTACGACGCAGATGGACGGATAAATCCTGCTCTCCACATGTTGGACATGCAGCGACCGAGCGGCCGAGCGGCCTCCGTCTGCGATGGAAACGCTCAAAATGACCACCTGAGGAAACTGCAATGTGTGGGGTTTGGAAATGACAGGAGTGTTAGCATGAACATTTTAAATATCAGTTTAGTCTGTGAGCGTTGGGCAGGTCAGCTAGCATGGTCAGCTTCTGGTGTGAGTCTGTCCTAAGAAAAGCAACCCAACAGATCATAATCAAAGCCATAGCCAGGATTTTTCAAATACTGAAGTCAAAACCAAGATCACAACATATATCCATGATGTATTTATAAAGCTTTTCTTGCTGTGTATTTCTCAGTCATGCTCACTCTTGTGGTCCAGTTCTTTCTTATCACTTCCAATTTTGCAACTTAAATCAACTCCTATTTCAGTATTATACAACTTCCATGGTTGCATATTCAAAAATTATAACTGCAATATATGATTTTCTTTGTTTGTTTTCTTAAAATGTGGAAAGGAGCACGGCCTGCTGGGAGAAAAGGGCTCGTCCAATGAATGATCAGTTTGCAAAATCGGGTCAAGTCCAATTCACAAAAGTAGAAAACATATTTCTGGCGATTTTCAAGTCACAGTTCTACATCTACTGCAGCCAATATGTTTTCTGGAAGTGAGCTCTATATAACTGTGACTTAAAAATCTCCAGTAATATGCTGTATATTTGTGAATGTGTGACGAATCTGCTGACGGAAGCGCAACACAATTGAAGCTGTTTAGTAAGGAAACCAGTTAAATTGGAAACCAGTTAAATTGGAAACCAGTTGGGACAAAACACCCGCGCCAGTGAAACAATTCCCGGTGGATTTCAAGACCTCAGTCCGCTGCTGGCTGTAGCGACTACTTTCATTTTGACATGGCAGCGGTATCTGTAAGTACATGTCGAAACTTAACGAAAGAAATACAGAGGACATGACCTCTGTGTCTTCAATGGTAGCTACGGCCATGACCATAATGTCCAAAAACATCTGTCTGTCTGTCTGTCTGTCTGTCTGTCTATCTATCCATCTATCCATCTATCCCTCTCTCTCTCTCTCTCTCTCTCTCTCTCTCTCTCTCTCTCTCTCTCTCTATCTATCTATCTATCTATCTATCTATCTATCTATCTATCTATCCATCCATCCATCTACGTATCTATCTATCTATCTATCTATCGCTTTAATCCAACAGTGGACTTTCGGGACAGTTTTTTAAAAGAATACACTCGTCCCCTAACCTTTAACACTGTGGTTATTATTGTTGCCATGACGACGAAGGTGGCCTAACCTGAACAACCCAAAGCATCTTTACCGAAACCTAACCAGCAGTGTTGAGGAGAAACTACCTTTAGTTTAATTACTAGTTTAACTGCATTAAAATCTCAGTAGCTTTTTCAGTAGTTAACTACTTTGGGTTCATATAGTTTATGTAGTTAATACAAACTATATATTCATTTTATTCTCATGATGTTTTACTGCCGTACAACTCAATGCTCAATGCTGCAGCTGATTGGCCACGTTTCACCTGCTATTTGATTAAAATCACCTGTGGTTTGATACTCTGGATTTCCCAAGAAATGTAGTATTTTCCTGATTCCCTCTCCTCCCCTTAAAACACATCCTAGCCTTCACGAGTCCATAAATCAAACACACTGTTTAGTTGGGATTACACACTCAGCGTAGAGATAAAACCTTCTTATGACACATCTGCATCATGTAAAGTTTCTGACTCTGACATGACATAAACAAGGCAAAAAATAAAAGACAACGTACGGTCAGAAAACTCCACATCCTTGCTCATGCTGGCTCCCATGTGACCAAACACAGAACAACCCAAGTCTTCATATAGTAGGCTAGACTAATGGAGCACAGATGTAACCTTAAGGATATAAATAGATGCAAGATAATGTGATTAAATACATTCAACCAAACATTAACCTGCAGCGATGTGGCTCACTGATGGCTCACGTAATACTTGTTAGTAAATCAAACTTTAAACAGATGAGATTTCTTTATTAGTGAACTTTATTTAGATGAAAAAAAAGGACTTCAATTCTGAGTAATGAACTGAGTAATGTCTGTGGTGGCTGTATTATAGAGTTATGTGTTAAATCACTTTTACTGCAGAAGAGCAGAGTGTCAGGTCAATCAAATAAGATGTCACAAACACACACACACACACACACACACACACACACACACACACACACACACACACACGTTGAAGACAGACTGTGCATTGTTTCTGAACCACAATGGTACAACAGTGTGTCTTGGCATTAACTATTCCACATTTTGCGTGTGTGTGTGTGTGTGTGTGTGTGTGTATGTATGTGTGTGTGTGTGGGCTGTCCTCTATGTTGTATTTGAGTTATGGAGGACCCTGTTTGGACAGAGTGTGTGTTGTTAAAACAAGCGCTCCCTCTGTCAGCTGACCCGTCGTTGGAGCTTCAACAGCAGAGCTTTTGTCACCGCAGACGGCCCAGAATCACACAGTTGTTCTGCTCTCCGGCTGGCCTGCAGATCAGCAGCAGCGAGCAGCGTCCGTTTATCCCATCGTCACCTGAATGCCACATAATCCGTGTCACACGCTGCAGAGATGGTTTGAAACAATCAGGGTCAAATTAGCAATTGAGAGGTGAGGATTTGTGTGGTGATCGACATCAAACCGCTGTAGGATTAACACCAGAATGGTTACGCTGTCATCCTATTGATCACTGTGTGTGTGTGTGTGTGTGTGTGTGTGTGTGTGTGGTCTCCTGGGGGTCAGAGGTCAAAGCAAAGGAAACAACACAAAACTCCATCTTTAACTGCTTCTCCAGGACCAGGTCCAGGCTCAGACCCTTCAGACAGAAAGCAGACCTGATCCAGACCATCCAGAGGTCTGCATGGTTCATAACATTAGCCCCGTTTCCACTGCAGGAACTCATTTTACGGGGCCGTTAGTGCGTGTCTCCATTGCAGGAACCTTCCCTTAAGGTCAATCTCCCTGACTTTTACGGGGGCTAAATGAGTCCCTGCCTCGGGGTAGATACTCCATTCAGCCCCGAAAAACTCCTGGGTGGGACCATAGACTGTATAAAATAAATGGACGTAACACTTTTGACTTTATCGTCAAATATAAAATCAGGGAGGCCAAAATGTCCCAAATGAACATCATACTGCATTGAAGAAGGCTTTAAACTAGCGATTGAGACCATAAACACATTTTGAAAACGTTTACTGAGGTTAGAAATCAAGTGAGAAGTTGGTGAATTCTCCATTGACTTGTATAGAGACGGTCGCCCCCTGGTGGCCTTTTGATAGAATGCAGCTCTTACTTCCACGTTGGCTTCATTGCAGAGGACCGGAACTCCCCGCCTGGGTGGGACTTGAGGTTTATTGGTGCTGATGGGTAAACTCAAAGCGGGATGTGGCGTCAACAGAAAGTGCCAAAATAAGCAGAATTTTAAAAACCTAGTAGAAGAAGAACAATAGTAGAAAACGTCCACCACCATGAACACAAACGCACAAACCAGAAACCAGTTCAGCTCCTTCCATGCCTCCCCCTCGTTGTCATTTACTTTGATATGTTTTCGGTGGGTGGGTCCTATCTGGGTCCTACTATGATGGAAACACAACAGCTGAGAGGACTTCCTGTAAAGGTCCTGCCTCCTAAATTTGACCAGGAACTTCCTTAGTGGAAACAGGGCTGTAGCAGCAGATCAGAGATGTATTTTGGCCTTAAACCATTCAGTGCTTCATAAACCAGCAGCAGTATTTTAAAGTCTATTCTTTGACAGACAGGAAGTCAGTGTAAAGATCTGAAAACTGGACTGATGTGATCCACTGTCTTGGTCTCAGTGAGGTCTGATGGACCTTTTAGGGAGACCTGTAGAGACTCTGTAGTAGTTCAGTCTGCTGAAGATCAATGCAAGGACACGTTTTTCCAAATCCTGCTTTAACTTTTGGTATATTCTTCAATTGACACTAGTCTGACTTTGTCTTAATGTGGCTGTTCAGTGAATTGCATTACTCCATACAGATGAGACTCCTGGTGGTGTTTGGAAATGACATTTAAAATACACTGTAATGATGAGTACAGAACAATGTAAAGGAGAATTGCCGAAATCCCTCCAGAAGCTTACAGAATGGCATTCTCCAAACGAACAAGGATCACAAACACACAATTACATTATAAGAATGCATGCAGGTATAAAGAACATCATCACTGATAAACTAAAAACTCAGCCCTCCAATGAAAACAATGTCAAACACCAACAGTAAAATAACCAAACAATTACAGTCACTTAGCCTCCAATATGAAAAAACATTCACTGGACTCAGACTAGATAGCTAGTCTAAAAGGACAATACTGGTTTGATAATAAAAGTGATTTCAAGGCTCTTTTAAATTGTTGTGGGGATAAATTCACAAAATATGAGGGTAGTAACTTCCATATTTTGGGCCTTCTGTATAAAATACTGAAGTGTACGAAAATGAGGAGGTCACAGAAAACAAGAGGTACGAGTAGAATGAGTGTGAAACTGATGGTTAAATAAAACTAAAACTATGGAGAAATATACCAGTGTGGAGGTGGTTCACTGAGGACGCCATACTGAAGGAACAGGAGCTGAGAGAACAGTGATTTCTCACAACCAAAACACTGTAATCACCCAATCAGTAAAGAATAAGGTCAGAAACAATAATCAGACACTGATCTCCTGATGTTTGTTTGGGTAGTTTAGAGATTTTTATTATTTACTCTGTTGTTACTTATTAATTAAAAGCCATTTAATAGGTACATTTAATTTGTGAGTTTGCCTGCTGTTACTGTGAGATTCCTCTCGGTGGCAGCAGAGGACCAAAATTAAATGTATATATATTCCCTAGTAGAGCATGGGATTAAATGATGCATCTTTTCTGTTGTAAGGAAACCACTTTTGTAACTGGTAGAATAATGTTCAGTACTTGATGATCTGTAAGTTATTGAATGTTAATGTGCTCTGATCAGTACTCTTGTGTTTAATCATCTCAGATAACAGTTTCATGTCTCTAATTCATGTTGTTTCTGTTTCCTGTTTTAAAAAGTCAGCACAGAAAGTAAAATAATGTATTTACATGACTGCATCTATCCAGCCAAACCTTTCTGCTGCTCCTGTTAGAAACCTTTAATACAGACAGTTGTAGCAGATGTAGTTTATATGTTTGAGAAGCCACTTTAGTCCAATAAAGAGCTTTAAATGGGGCCATGTTAAGCATGAATGCTCCAGAAGATGTTTTAAAGGGCAGAAAGAGCCAACTGAAACTTTTTAATAGACTGTTGTTCAAAGTATGTGACTCTTGTTTTGTTCTGCTCTGTGTGGCCATATGTTCTGCCTACAATAATGGTGTTATTGTTTTATGCAAGACTTGATTTGCTTTGGAAATAGGGGCCCCAGCTGCAAAAGGAGATAATGAGATGGTATTTAATCAAAGTAATACTAAACCTCAGATTCTTTCTCAACAGAGAACACAGAACAAGTGATATACAGAGCTGAAATATTGCTTTAAAATTTAAGTTGGACTTAAAGTTGTAGCTCACATGATTTACCAAGCTACCTATTTTTATTTCAAGTTACATTTTAAGCTTCAAGCATTTTATGGATTGAAGCGGCACACATGGTTTACTTTATTTTGTCATAATATTATGGTGAAAGTGAATGAAATATGATACAGTGTGTATTTCAGATAATAGTGAATCCCTGAATCATCCACCACCTAATGGTTTGGAGTGAAGCTCAATCAATCAATCTTTATTTGTATAGCTCCAAATCACAACAAAGTTATCTCAAGGCACTTTACACATAGAGCAGGTCTAAACCGAATTCTTCAGGTTTTAACTTTAAAGAGACCCAACATTCTCACATGAGCAACAGTGGCAAGAAAAAACTCCCTTTTAACAGGAAGAACCCTCAGAACCAGACTCAGAAGTGGGCGGACATCTGCCTCGACCGGTTGGGGTTGAGAGGAGAGAAAGGAAGGACAGAGGACAGAAGCACAATGAAAATCAACAATGAAGCTAGAAGGTCTGGGACTGGAATCCGTCATCCGGACGTCTACAGGCCCAGATTACCTGTGAGACCAGAAAGCACAGAAAACTCCGGGGAAGAAGTTTAGCTTATTGAATGCATTAATAGAACATGAATGTTAATGGATATAGATGGATAGAGAGAGATAGGGAGGAGGAGAGAGGAGCCCAGTGCATCATGGGGGTCCCCCGGCAATCTAAGCCTATAGCAGCATAAGCTAAGAGCTCTAAGAGCCCTAACTATAAGCTTTATCAAAAAGGAAAGTTTTAAGCCTACTCTTAAATGTAGGGAGGGTGTCTGCCCCCCGGACCAAATCTGGAAGATTGTTCCACAGGAGAGGAGCCTGATAGCTGAAGGCTCTACCTCCTGTTCTACTTTTAGAGATATTAGGAACCACAAGTAGACCTGCATGCTGGGAGCGCAATGTTCTAGTAGGTACATAAGGTACTATCAGCTCTTTAAGATACGATGGAGCCTGACCATTGAGAGCTTTGAAGGTGAGGAGGATTTTGAATTCTATTCTGAATTTTACGGGAAGCCAATGCAGTGAAACCAAGATGGGAGTAATATGATCTCTCTTTCTAGTTTTTGTCAGAACACGAGCAGCTGCATTCTGGACCAGCTGGAGAGTCTTTAGAGACTTGTTAGGACAGCCTGATAATAATGAATTACAGTAGTCCAGCCTAGAAGTAACAAATGCATGGACTAGTTTTCAGTACAGACCTCTGGTTAGAGCTGAGTCTTTAGACATCTGGAGTTCCTGACCCAGTGATCAAAGGCTTCAAGGATTCAGAGAAATGATCCAACCAGACTGAACCGAAAACCAGGAGACTTAAAAACAAACTGAACTAATAAAACATCAAGGAACAGGTTGCTAACGAGGAAAACGGAGGACAGGTGTGGACAAAAACACAGAAGAGAGACATGAGACATAAACCAAGAAACCAGAACATAAAGCAGAACACACATGAAGACAACTTAAAGAGCAGCTGCAGACCTGCTGAGACCATGTGAACTCTTCTTACCAGATCTCAGTCACAAAAATAAGAGTCATGTAAAATCCCACAATAACTGTTTAGGGTTGAAATAAAGGGTTAAAAGGTCAAAGTTAAATATGGATCATAAAGGACGACAGGAGACGAGTTTATAATAATAAAGATACACTTGACTTCCGGTTTCTGAGCTCCGATCCCATGTGCTCTTTTTGCACTTCCATTTTGCCAAGTTGACCCTCAACCAACTCAAACGAGTTCTACAAAAGCTTCTTGTTAATATTCTGAACAAAAAATGCCAAGAAAGAAACAAAATAACCAGATTAAAACGGCAACGGGTGGCGATGAAGACGACGATGCTGGCACGGACCTCGCCTCGGTGGACGACGAGGTGGATTTGGAGGATGCTAATGTGGCTCACCAAGACAATGGTGCTAATATTTTAGCTGCCATTCGTTTAATGAGAGCTGACTTTTCTATTCAACCGCGTGAAGTCGTCCCGTCTAACCAAGAGATAAAAGAAGCAATTGGTGCTTTTTCTGAGAGGCTAACCGTGGCAGAGTCCCGAATTAGCAAAGCTGAAGACGACATCTCAGGGCTAACTGGCAAGGAAAAGTCACCGGAGATCGAACCTACGGCTGATCGGCTTGCCCGAGAAAACTGAAGGGGGAGATGCGGTCACATTCCTTCAAACCTGGCTGCCCGAAATCTTTGGACCGGACACGTTTCCGAGACCTGTTGTTATTGAACGTGCCCACCGGCTGCCTGGCCGACAAGAGCTGAGTGGATCCCTGCGCACTCTCATCATGAAGTTCTTTAACTATCAAGACAAAGTCCAGGTAATGAGAGCAGCTCGTAAAAAAGGAAAAGTGATGTATCGGGAGCACCAAGTCATGTTCTTTCCGGACTTGTCTGTGGAGGTACAGAAACAGCGTTGTCAATACAACGATGTGAAGCTGAAACTCCGGGAACCTTGACTTGGAGCTGTTCTGCCAAAACAGAATATTAAACACATCATGTCTTATGAGGGACAGTTAAGAGCATTGCCACAGTGTTTAATTGTTGTTTATCCTGTATAACGTTACAGGTGAATATGATTGGATGCTTACACTTGCGCATTTATCATGAGGGTGATGGGTGACATGATTAATGTTCACCGGGATCGGAGCACTTGACCTATACAGTTTAGGTAGTATGTTTTCTGTTTAGTTTTTTTTCTCTCCTTTTTCTCTCTCGGCCCTTTTGAAGGATCAGTGAGCTTAGCCGGGTCGCTACAAGTGGGGAGGGTTTCTGTGTAAACTTGATCACAGGGGACGGGAAGGAGTTCAGAGTTCTGTGTTGTAATGAGTGTTTTAATGTTCTTTTTCTTGAAATGCAAGGTGCTTTTTATCACAGTAATGGCAATGACTTCCAGTAAAGCAGAAGGAGGGAGGAGCAGACAGGTAGGGAGTAAAGGTGAACGTCTGTACAGACTTAATTTTACAGTCATCAGAGCAGAAGGAGGAAAACAGTGTGAGGCAGGTGAGTGTTAATATCAGGACTGTAAATAATGATTACTGTCATTATTGATCAATCTGATGATTATTCATTACATTTATTGTTTAGTTGATTAAATGTGAAATGAGGTGTTAAACGTTGTTTTCCTGGTTTGTGCGTCCTCACAGCGATGTAACGTGACTCACTGCTGAGCTCTAAATAGAGACAATGATCAATTGATTCAAAATACATTTTCACTATTTACCAAACTACTGAGAGAATATACAACTATATTTGAACTCATGAATGAATCAAATGTATTGAGTGCTTCATGTTTGAGTGTAGAAGCAGAGTTTAAAAGATGTTTAAAGCCAAAGAGAACTTCCTGTTCTCTCATTACTGAATGTGACACTTGTACAGACTGTTTGTCTTTAATCTTTTGCTCTGAGTTCACAGAGTTCATGCTTTAATTGTGCTGATAATGGTTTATGGTTATGTTAATGATTGACTTCATTTTTATAAGCTGTAAGTTATAACATCAGACTACATGCATGCATCACACTCTTCAAATAAAGTGTGAATTTACAGGAGATAAATATTCAGTTTTAGATAGAAAAAGAAGCACAGAGCTGATATTCAGACTTATTTCAACATGTTTATGAAAATGTAGTAAAAGTAGAATATGAGAATGATGAAGGTCTTAAGGAGGGTTCAGCATCAGCAGTTAGAAACAAAAGGTCCAGTTCTGATACAAACACCTGGGGCCTGTTTCAGGAAGCAGGTTTAACTAACTCTGAGTTAAAACCTTTACTCTAGGTTGACCATCTGAGCTGTCAAACTCAGAGTTTTCGGTTTCAGAACAAGGGTTAACAGTTAGTTCAATCAACGAGTGAAGCTCGTGCATGAGGAGATACCAAGCCCTCATCAATGGAGCACAGATAACATGATTCACCATGACAACAGGAGAAACAAAGTGCTCAGTGCTCCTACTTCTCCCCAAAGGAGTTTTATTAGTTTAAATATTAATGAATACATGCAGATGATGAGTATATATTTAAGAAAGTATTATATTTAAGAAAAGACAGTGAACAGTGAGTATTAATGAAAAAAAGAGAAACATTTTGTCTCGAGTGGTCGACTTATTCAACATTTATATTCTGTGTGTGTGTGTGCGTGGCACATTTAACATTCATGCAGACCCCAACAGGTACAAAACATAGGCCTACTTGGCAGTAACTGAATATGAAAAATAAAAATATAGCTCAAACAAGTAAGGTATTGATTACAAACAATTGTGGTGTTGTTTAGCCTGCCCTACCTCATTAAACATCATTTAAATGCTACATTCAACATCCATCCATCCATCCATCTTCTTGCCGCTTATCCGGGGTCGGGTCGCGGGGGCAGCAGCCTAAGCAGGGAAGCCCAGACTTCCCTCTCCCCAGCCACTTCGTCCAGCTCTTCCAGGGGGACCCCGAGGCGTTCCCAGGCCAGCCGAGAGACATAGTCTTTCCAGCGTGTCCTGGGTCTTCCCCGGGGTCTCCTACCGGTGGGACGTGCCCTGAACACCTCACCAGGGAGGCGTCCGGGCACCAGGGCACCATTCAACATGTTATATATATTTCAGTAGTTGATGAAATCTTCTAAGCAAAAAAGAAAGTCAATTTTTCAGCCATCCCAACACTGCCAGTATTTAATATTGTCTATTTGAAAGCAACACCTATGCCTTTATACATACAACACTACAAAAGTAAACGTTTCAGTGAAATAGTCAAATTTAGTTTTATGTTTGGACACTTTCACCTTAATTTAACAGTAGCTGAGAGAGAGAGAGAGAGATATCCTCACTGGTATCGAACCAGCAACACTGTCACTATGAAGCATGAGCAGTAACCACTTGGCTATCAATCACCTTCAAATATTGCCTTTGTGACAGCCCGACAGACGGTTGCCTTGGAAACATGAACTTGAACAGAGAACTTGTTCTGAACTGAGAGCATGTCCATGTGGTGTCGTACAGACGATACGAGGGCTGAGAATATTGTTCAGATAAATTATCGATTGTACAAAAAAATGGAAACACTCAAACAGAACATCATCAGAGAATGATAAAACATTCTAGCAGGGTCTGATCACCCTCTGACGGAGATTCGTGCTTCGTATTTGTGCTTCAATATTAACTGACTCTTTAAGAAAAGGACACACCATGTCTGACAGCTCCTTCAGTCTGCGGGCTTCAACTAAAAAGGAGGAGAAACTCAGGGTTAGTTGAAGAAAACCTGCCAGCGAGCAGGTTAGGTTCACGGAGTATGTTGCCAGAGTAACTGACTCAGAGTTAAGCTGAACTGGCTTTGTGAAACTGAAAAAACAGAGTTTCCCTCATCTCAGGGTTAACTCAGAGTTCTCACTAAACCTGCTTTCTGAAACGGGCCCCTGAACTGTGTTTCTTATTTGTACAACAGAAAAAGCTCCAAAAGGTGTTGAGTTCTCAAAACTCTTCATACAATCCTAAAATCACAGAGTGAAGCTGCTGAGTTTATTGATCTTCTCAAAGAGAAATAACTTATTATCAGCATCATTCATCAGGACTGGAACATTGCCGGCTTCTTACTTCACTGTAGACGGAGGATTTACAGTAAATGTCAAACTGTTGTAGACTCACAGTGAACTTTGATTTCTCTGGAACTGCCATCAGATCAGTGTGACTGTATTTTGATACAAGGCATCATTCATCATCATCTTCTTTTATCAGTTATGAGCAAACAGCAGAAGCACGTACACAGGGCTGATTATCAGAGTTGATCCTCGGAGCGTCCTACTGTAACGGACTGATGACGTAGAAGAATCAGAGCTGAATAATGATGGTGGAGTTCTAACTGAAGCAGGTCGTCACACTGACTGAATAATAACTTCTTTCTTAGACATGATCACAACATGAGAGAGCTGCTGCACTGACAGACGTAAGATGTTCCTGGTTTACCTCTCAGACTCCAGAAGATGAGGACGGAGCAGAGTTTCTAACATCCAGCTGTGTTGATGAAGAGTGAGCAGTCTGATGATGATCCTCTAAACTTCAGTAATGAACCTGGACCCTCAGACACAAAGTAAGAGACTGTTTCTATTTAAACTGACCTGAAGATGATTGAGTTTTTATATCTTATTGAAGAACCAACACACTCTCTACTAAACCATCTCCATCAGTTATTAGTTTAGTGTGAAGATCTTCTGCAGCAGGTTCAGCATCTTAATATAAAGAGTCAGCTGATGTGTTTATCAAAGCTGTGCAGCTCATAGAAATGTGTGTAAATGATTCAGTCAGACTACATGCATGCTTCAGACTCTACAAACACACTGTGAGTTTACAGGAGATTCATATTCAGGATGTGTCATATTCATTCACAGTTTACACATTTACAAGTTCAGATCTCTTTATTCTCACATGTTTTCAGCTGTAGATACAAGAAGAACGTTATCGGCTGCTACAGTTCACTTTGGGACCAGACCCTCATCTTCAGGAGCTCTCTGGTGACAGTTTTCACACCAGCGTTAACCAACCAATCAGAACATGGGAAAATGCTGGAGTTCACTGAACCACAACAAACAGGTGAGCTGTGAAAGCAGAAAAACTAACTGGACCTTGTGCTGAGATTACACTTTAGCTTTTATTCTCTACATTAAAGACAGAAAACAGTCCGTTTAACACATACATGTCTATAACTGAGGAAACTGGATGTGATAGAAAGCTCCAGAACAGCTTCTGAGTAGATTTGTAGTAAGATGTTTTTACTGAAGATCCTCTTGAGCTTCTCTGACATTTAAACGACTGCAGCCAAACTGGGCTGTTTGTCAAATGAGTCAGATCCAGTACAAACACACAATGAGTTTCTATTGGCAGACTGACAGAAACACAACTGTTCTCTTATCAATGTTCTCTGATTTTAACAGAGAGCCAAGATGACGGCCCAGAAGGCTGAGAAGGCAGACCTCCTCAGCCTTCTGGAAGATTTAATAGATGATGAATTTGAGAATTTCAAATGGCACCTGGACAAAGAAAAGTTGGGCGACATGGAACCCATCAAAGTGTCCCACCTGCAGAAAGCAAAGAGGCGTAAGGTGGTGAATCTGATGGTGCAGAAATATGAACTAGCTGGAGCTGTGGAGGTGATGAAGAGCGTTTTAAAGAAGATCAGCAGGAATGATCTGGTGACGAAGTTATCAAACATCAGCTCAGGATCAGAAGGTCAGTCACAGGAAGAGACAAACATGACATCACATCCATGACCGCAGATCTGAGGAGAAACAGCATGTGTCTTTATATAGTTTAATCATTTTACATTAAGATTCCTTCATTGACATTTCTCAGAACTCACATACACTGAAACAAAGCTGATACTCTGCATTTGACCCATCCTATACTCTAGGAGCAGTGAGCAGTGGCCCAGGACCTTCTAGCTGTGAGGCAACAGTGCCAAAAACTGAGACACCTCACTGCTCACACAGTAAGTATTTGATTTTTTTCATCAGGCTCATATTAAACTTAGATTAAAGTAAAGCTGCAAGCAGCGTTGGGCGCATCGGGCCGTGGCGAAGCGGAAAGGTTTCCGTTAGGGGCATTTAGATGTCTTCAGACCTGGACTTTTATCGGACACTGCAATAAGTAGATCACTCACACACACACACACACACACACACACACACACACACACACACTCACACTCACACTCTCTCTCTTTCACTCTCTCTGTGTTTCTCTCTCTCTCTCTGTGTAGACATTTAGACTGAGCAACTGAAATGAACTGCCAACACTTTGATGAGGCAAACAGTAGAGGAACTTATTTCCAGTGAAACCTGTAGATATGTTTGTAGGTCATGCTCCTGTAATTTGTGTTTGATCTAGACTTTGACAGCATTGTCAGTGAAACAGCTGACAGACTGCACATATAACTAAAAATATTTTAGATAGAGACTTTTTTGTGGGTCTTTAGATGATACATAAGTGTACCAAATTTTGTTCATCTACGTCAATTTGGAGGGAGGGGCTTGAAACTGAAATTTGTTGGTACACTGCTCTGGAACAAAAAAGTGGATTTTGTCCAGTGTGTGATCTGTGAGGAATATAAAATGAAGATCTTTTGTTTAGTGTTATAAAGGATAAAAGTGAGTTGTTGGATATGAGAGACTCACATAATCTGAGATTGATGTTTGAAAAAGAGGAGATCAGGAATAAAAAATAAAAAAGTTATTGTTGTTATTTATTATTTGACCTGATTTGTCCTCAGCAGTGATCAGTTCTCTGTTGTCAGCAGGTGATGTAACCCACAACAGTGTGAGACAGAAGATCCCTCCACCAAGATTTGGAGCAGAGAACATCACCTCCTACTGTGTGAAAGAAAAAAGCACACTGCTCCCACAGACAGGGCCTCTCCCTGTTTATAAAATTCCCCTCAAAGAGGAACAGATCAATGTTCCTGGGTGCAAATGTTTCAGTTTTGGGAAAGACTCCACTAAACCTAATCGTACCATCATGGTTCTCGGAGCAACTGGGGCTGGGAAGTCATCTCTGATTAATGGAATGATCAATTACATTTTAGGTGTTGAATGGGAGGATTCATTTCGGTTTAAGTTAGTTCATGAGGATCAGTCAAAATCACACGCTCACAGTCAGACTTCTGAAGTCACTGTGTACAAAATCAACCACCAGGAAGGCTTTAAAATCGAGCACTCTCTGACTATTGTGGACACTCCAGGCTTTGGAGATACAAGAGGAATAACAAGAGACAGAGAGATCACAGAGCAGCTAAATAATCTCTTCTCTGCTAAGTTTGGTGTCAGTAAAATTGATGCAATCTGTTTCGTAGCTCAAGCTTCGTTAGCACGACTCACAGCAACACAGAAGTACGTGTTTGATTCTGTGCTTTCAATCTTTGGTAAAGATGTGGCAGAAAACATCAGAGTTCTGGTGACATTTGCAGACGGCCAACGTCCACCAGTTCTAGAGGCAATCAAAGAATCAGGAGTCCCATGTCCTAAAACAGAAGACGGGCTGCCAGTTCACTTCAAATTCAATAACACAGCGTTATTTGCAGACAACAAATCATCTGCAGCAAACAGCTCAGATGATGATGATAATGAAGATGGAGGCTTTGATCAGATGTTTTGGAACATGGGGACAAAAAGTATGAAGAGTTTTTTTGTTGCTCTGAATGAGATAAAATCCAAAAGCTTGACAATGACGAAGGAAGACCTCAGAGAAAGAAAGCAGCTTGAGGTTTCAGTTGAAAATTTGCAGAAGCAGGTTAAAGTTGGTTTAGCCAAGCTTGAGGAGATAAAAGAGATGTCTGAACAACTGAAAGAGCATGAGGCAGAGATTGGCAGAAATAAGGATTTTGAGTTTGAAGTCACCGTCAAAAAGCCTTTTCAAGTAGATTATTATGGTTATGGATTCCTCACCAACTGTCAGAACTGTGACTTTACCTGCCACGATAATTGTCCCTATGGAAATGATGCAGATAAACATAAATGCACTGTAATGGGATCAGATGGATACTGTACTCAGTGCCTTGGCAGATGTCATTGGTCTTCACATTTTAATCAGAAGTACGGATGGGAGTATAAGACGGTTAAAGAAAAGCGAACAGTGCAAGAGCTGAAAGAAAAGTACCTAAAAGCCTCAGAGGCTAAGATGACTGTTCAGGATTTGATTAATAAACTGAAGGCTGAATATGATCGTGTGCAGGCAGAGGTGAAGAAATTGGTGGAGAGATCTGCAAAGTGTTTAAACAGACTCAAAGAGATAGCACTGAAGCCAAATCCTCTCTCCACTCCAGAGTACATTGACATGCTTATTGAGGGAGAGAAATCTGAGGCCAAACCAGGATGGAAGAAACGAGTTCAGGCCCTGATGGACATGAGAGGATATGCAGAGATCATGGTTAAACTAGAGAGAGACTCCTCAGATAGTTAAGCCTGAAACACCATTTGTATCATGATTGATAAACGAGTTTCAGAGATCTTTACATCATGAACAAGTGGGTCATCAGAGCAATGCAGGAAACAGTGGCTCTTACTTCAAGATGGCCGCCTCTGAGTTGTGTCACATGACTTACCAAACACACTTTTTACTATTTTTTTAGTCTTATTCATATTCTAAAATGAGTTTTTGGTGGATTAAAGCAGCATAAAAACATTGTGTAATTCATTTTGTTTATAATGTTGAAAATGTTTGAATCAAATATGATACAGTTTGTATTTCAGGTAATTTCACTGATTTAATATCAAATTAAACCAATTAAACTTTTATCAGTTTTTCTTGATTTTCCTTGAATTGATTTTATCTCATTTAAATATGTGTTGTTTGCTCTTGCCTTTTTCTTATATTGAATTTATTTTACTTATCAAATTCTTTTTATTTGTTCTCTTTTAAAATGTAATTATTTTACGGTATTTTTGTTTATTTGAAACATTTTGTAACTTGATTTTGTGAATTGAAGTGCATTTTTATTATAAATGAGGAGATTGAAGAGTTAATATGAATTTAAAGCAGACTTTCTATATTTGTTTTCTACTGTATATTTCATTATCTTTGATTTCTTTGTATTTTGTGATTATGAAAAATTCCCTCAAATACAACCTGAAACTGTTTTATTAACCTTTCCTTTTTATTACTGAATGAATTGAAACAAATAAAGAAATAAAACATGTTAACAACATATTTGGATGTTTTCACTGTCTGTACAACATCGACTCCCTCAGTAAGCAGAGCTGAGAAAAACTGGACCATTGTTGAACCTGCTGACCTTTGACATAAACTGTGTCTTCATTTTAAAGATTCAGTGTTTTGAACATTTACTTTGTAAACATTTTAACTTTGTAAAATAAACATAGAAAAGGAGATTTCACTGCTTTGTTGTCAGAGCCAGCAGTGAAAACAATATAATCATCCTCAACAATCCACATAAATCTGAAAGTGAGTTTAAACAGTGTTAAGTGTTTTGCTTTGATGTGGAACAGCAGCTCATATGTGTAAATGGTACAAAAACAGAGAATCATCCACTAAATATTATTACTTATGTTTTACCTTAACTTTTCCCTCAATTTGGGAAAAGTTAGGCTCAGACTATTCAACAGTGCACATCAGTTAATTCATTTAAATCTCAACTTTAAACTCACCAGTGATTATTACAGTGATAATGTCTGAGTGGATGCCTGCTTTAGAAAATGTAATCCAATAATGTCAGATTTTGTGATGGTAACTCACATATTACATATTTATCAATTCATTCTCTAAAACTCAAGACCAACTCTTCATCTGTGTTTTTGTTAATAACCGGTGCATTCTCAATCCAAAACAAGCAATGTACATGTTGTGAACTGCACTGCTGGAATTTCACCCAATAAAAGAAATCCTTAATTTTACAAAGCAAACATTCAAAGTGTCCTGATCACAACTCAACAAGTCACACCTGTCTGCCCACTCTAAATCTCCATCTGTCTGTGACCTACCTTCCTGTTTCATCATCAATACTACAGAGAAGATTTGTCCGTCACAAATCAGCAGAAGAAAATGAACAAAACCAAGTAGGCTTACCTAGCTGATGAACACAAGCAAACAGCCCCTGCTCTGCTTCTTGCCAAAAAGTTTGGGTTGTCACATCCTGTCTGTAGCAGCTGTTATTTTTTAGTTCCTGTTTTATTTTGAAAGGTTTACTCCTTGTGTGTGTTTTCTGTTTTTACTTCCTGTTTTCTCCTGCATTGATTCCTCATGTGTTTCACCTGTGTGTGATTTGACTCACCTGGGTCCTGTTTGTAATCACCTGTGTATTAAAGCCTTGGTTATCTGTTTGACTTCTTCCTGTTTTTGTTTGGAGCCTTAAATAAAGACTAATCACTCAGCCATGCTTGGGTCCACCTGAGGGGTATTGCACGAAACCAGGATAAGGGATTAAGCCGGGATATGTTAGTTATCCTGGCTGAATTTAGCCTCAAGTCGGTTGCATGAAAGCAGGTTAAATTTATCCTGGCCCAGTTACTATGGTGATTTATTCTCTGCAGCTAGCCTGCTCCAGACCAGGCTAACAACCAGGCTAAGATTATTCTCAGGGATTCATCTGGCAGTTCTACTGTCAATCATGTGACAAATTAATGGGTTTTACAGCATTACCATGGTCTTTCTAAATATGTTGCATCATTTTAATTATCCTGCATTAAAATATTACAGATAGACTATATTGTCGTTTCATTAAAGTCTGTTGACTGTTTAATTGCAACAGTCATTTTATAGTCATTCATGTGGTATCATTATTGTGTATAATGTACAGTAGATTTACTTTGTACTATTTACTAGCCGATACTCACAATGTTACTTGGCTGCTTCTGAGGCTGAGCAGCATCTGGGTCCTGTTACACGTTATTTTCTATTAGCACCAAATCACTGACTTCATATCCATTATGGGCTAAATGAGCAAGACATTTCCACAAAATTGACATGATACCTCAAGCCTGGAGTCCAGCAACACTGTCTCCTCATCTGCAGAAGTGCATCCTGCAGCTGCAGATGTGCCTTCCCCCTGCTCTACACCTAATTATAATAATTGTGTGCACTTAATTATATTTCATGAGTAGCATGCACTTTTACTTGCCACATTTAAATCAAAGTGTTCAATTTAATTTAAATCAAAACTGTTGATTAGTGGGCTTGGACAGTAACTTCTTTAGTCCTTTAATTGTAATTTTGACAGTTCTAGTGGAGCACTGTTGTATAAATTATACTTTTTTTTTAAGTATATTTTTGGGCTTTTTGCCTTTGATGTACAGGTTAGTAGAGAGAGACAGGAAAACTGGAGAAAGAGAGGGGGGGCTGACATGCAGGATAGGAGTGCTTGGTGCAGGATTTGAACCGGGGGCCCCTGCAGCGAAGACTATAGCTTCAACACACGAGTGCTCTACCCACCGAGCTATACTTAACACATTAATTGTATATTAATTGGACTACTTATGCATTGAGCCGGTCCGCGATTATCTGCCAGGCTTTCTCCCTTTCCTTGATTACAGTGCTTTGTGCTTGTGTTGCCTTTTTTCTTATAATTTCTTTAACCTCATCATGAAACTCCATCAGGAGCTGTTTTTCAGCGGTCGTGAAGAATGACGCGCAACACCTTTCCATTTTCCAATCTGTGATTCTGTGATCGATCCCGTGGGTCTATTTGAGAATGCCGTAAACACGCACTTATCCCAGCTATCTACACCTGGCTTGACATAGCCGCGCCTTTTCATCCTGGCTCAGCAAACGTGCAACCGAATAAGCCAAGATGCGCCGGGCAGGCTAGATCAAGCTGCGCTTGCTCAGTTATCCTGGATTTCTTTATTCTACTTTTGTGCAATACCCCTCTGCTCTGCTTTCTAAATGTGACAGGGGAACATCAATTCAGTTCCATGAAGGGGGTTTTGCTCACTACCTGAGTCATTCTGGGATGTCTGTGCACTGTTCAGGAAACCCAGTGTTGCAGTTCACATTCACTGGACTATAACAACAATCTGTTTTTACATCATTTGCAGTTTTGTACAATGCATACATGTTTAATAAAGGTTTACTGCATTACAAATCATTCCATTCTTCCTTCCAGGTCTGACTTCTTAATTTTAAATAAATATTATGAATGATATGTCACAAGTAATCATCTTTAAATGAAATGGGTATTTAGTAGACATATGTAAGTTTAATATATTAAAACTTGGTTGGTCTAGTCCAAATAGTCTCTGAGTAAGTGGGAGAAATGAAAAAAGTGTTTCAACTGTCCCCAGTCTCCCCTCACACAGGCAGCTGTGGTCTGTAGTCACACCATTTCTGGGAAATCACTCCAGTTCTCTCCAGCAGCTACTCCGTCCTCTCCATGAATAAACAGGAAGAATGGAGTTTGTCCCTCAGAGAGAATATAAAGATAGAAAGCACAGAGCGCTCTCAGAGCATCACAAACCTTTCTGCTGTAAGTACACTGATTCTGTTTTATTGTTGTTTTTCCAGATTAGAGCTGCAGGGTCTCTAAACTCATTCAGGTCAACATGATCTTAGTGAAGTGAAAGAAAAATGAGGAGAGAGCTTAAACATGATCAGCACTCGTGTTATTGATGAGTTCTGATCAAGATATTCATGACTGTGTGTGAGAGCACTGTGGCTTCAGATGTATTGATGATTTCAGCTGGATATTTATAATCAATAATTAAATAATACTCAGAGTTTTGAACTATGTCGGTATTGTACATTAAATTGTGCATGTTGTTTGTTGTTACCAACCTCATAGTTTTTCTTTGAGTTATGTTCAGTGGCTGCTTTAACCCTTTAATTTCTCTTTGGGATTATTAAAGTACTTTATCTATCCGCCTGTCTATATCTAGAGAAGTTCATAGTGTGACAGTGTCGGGCTTTATGATTTCCACTTTGTAGAAAACATGGATGGAATCATGTTATTTAATTATATTGGAATCAGCTGTAAAATACAGAATATTGTGGCGTTTTGCTGTTTCTGTCCTCAGTTTCACTGAGAGTGGGGCTCAGGGTGGGGCTCAGGTCCCACGCACACACGCACACACACACACACACAAAGTTTAGAGACAGGAAAGAAACAGGAAGCAGCTGCAGCATTTTCTCCCCACCTTAATGATTTACATGTTTGTAGATGATTTATTTTGATCACTTTGCAGCAGATGGGTTGTGTTGGTGCATTAATGCTGAATATCTTTGAGTTTTGGACTCTTTGTTGAATAAAACAAAACATTTGATGATGTCACTTTGTGCTCTGGGATACTAGAGTATGATGGAGATCTTTCACTGTTTTCTGTTTAAATGTACTTAGTTACTTTAAACTACTGCTGGTGTCAATTCATTAGTTTTACAAGTATTTGGTCATAAATCAAAGTATTGGACACATTAAAAATGTAACCAGATGATGTCACTATGAAACGTCAGAGGATCAAACTCATTATTCTGAGGGAAACATGAATGTGTGAAAGTCATTTCTTGACAAGCCATCAAACAGTTGTTGAGATATTTTACTGAATAAGTACAAACTTGGTAGCAGAAGAAAAGTCTGAGGATTCAGGAGTTTCTCTACAAAATGTATTTATTAAAATCTATTTAATATCGTTTTGGGATATTAGATGCAAAACATTGAATCTGCTCAACATGAGCACAAATGCAGGAACTTAAAGGCACAAGGAACCCAGACAGTGACGAGCAGCTAGTCTGGACTTCAGTTTATACTCTTTGGGTCTGATTTATTAAAGGTCTGTGTGTAAAACGTGCAAACGTGACATCACCTGCAAAATAATGTGCACCTGATCTACTAACGCAGCGCTCTGAGGTTTGAGTCTTTCAAATGTGCAAAAAGATAAAACACTGTTTATTTAATACGTTAATAATAAATATGTATTATGAGGTGTTTTAACCTCAGTGTGTAAAATACAGAGAGGAGAAAATGCTAATTAGTTATTTTAGCACACGCATTGTGATTCACCAAACCTATAACCTAAATCTATTGCCCCTTTTAGGCAAAAATCTGCCAAGCCAAGAGCCAACCCCTGGTTGAACGACACCACCCGCGCCATCAGGCAACGTTGCAGGCAGGCGGAACGCAGATGGAAGAAGGACAAACTGCATGTGTCTCTGGAGATCTTAAGGGACTGTCTCACTGATTATCAGAGAGCCGTACGTGAAGCAAAATCTCAGTACCTCTCTAATATTATTTCTAGCAGCAGTTATTGTCCCAAGGTGTTATTTGATACAATTAACGCTGTTGTTAACCCATGCACTTCTGCTGTGACTGATGTATCAATAGCCACTTGTGAGAATTTTCTTCATTATTTTATTGACAAAGTGGATTCTGTCAGAAAAGACACCAGTAAGAGAGTTACTTTGAGTTCAAATAAACCTGTTGCCCCAGCTCATTTTGCTGTGTTTGATCAGTTTGAGCTGGTTTCTCTCTCTTCTCTCTGTGATGTAATGAAATCTCTGAAACCTACTAATTGCCCATTGGATATCGTCCCCGCCAAACTGTTGAAAATGGTTTTTAATACTGTGGGGCCCAGTCTCCTGGCTTTTATTAACTCCTGCCTTAGATTAGGAACTGTCCCAGCTGCCTTTAAACATGCTGTGGTCAGGCCCCTTCTTAAAAAGCCTAATCTTGACCCCTCAGTGTTATCAAATTTTAGACCTGTTTCCAATCTGCCCTTTCTTTCTAAGGTTTTAGAAAAAGTTGTTTTTATACAATTACAGTCCTTTCTTGAGGATAACTCAGTTCTTGAGAAGTTCCAATCTGGGTTTAGGTCTCGTCACAGCACCGAGTCTGCACTGTTAAAGGTGCACAACGATATCGCCTTGTCCGTGGATGCCAAATGCCCTGTTGTCTTAGTGCTGCTTGATCTCACAGCAGCTTTCGACACGGTGGACCATGCAGTCCTCCTGTCACGTCTTAGAAATTATGTTGGCATTCACAGCACTGCATTGAAGTGGTTTGCGTTTTACCTGTCCAATAGAACCTTCTCCGTTATGGTTGATGACCTGTCCTCTTCCAGTGCTCCTCTCTCCTGTGGAGTCCCACAAGGATCTATTCTTGGCCCTATCCTCTTCTCATTGTACATGCTACCACTTGGGTCAATTATAGCCAGGCACAACCTCTCTTTCCACTGTTATGCAGACGATTTACAAATCTATCTACCAGTGAAGCCAAATAGTAACAGTGCACAATTTTCTTTGCTTGACTGTATCGCTGATATTAAGCAGTGGTTGGCCCGGAATTTTCTTCACTTAAATGAGGATAAAACTGAATGCATTGTGTTTGGGGATACTGTGACGGCTGGCTTTGGCACCTTGTCTTCAAAGTTCAGTTCAACTGTCAGAAATTTGGGAGTGACCTTCGACAGTTATCTAAGGTTTGACAAACAAATTAACAATGTTGTCAGGACTAGCTTCTTCCAGTTGCGCCTCCTGGCCAAAGTAAAAATGTTTTTAAGCCGTCACGACCTTGAGATAGCCATCCATGCCCTAATAAGTTCCAGGTTAGACTATTGCAATGCACTTTATGTCGGCGTCTCCCAGTCTTCCCTCAGTCGCCTCCAACTTGTGCAAAATGCTGCTGCCCGTCTTTTAACTAACACTAACAGACGTGTGCACATCACTCCTGTTCTTAACTCCCTCCATTGGCTTCCTGTCTTTTATAGAATTGATTTTAAACTTTTAATGTTTGTTTTTAAAGCTCTTAACGGCCTCGCCCCACCGTATTTATCTGAGCTTTTAACTGTCCGTAATCCTGGTAGAGTTCTGAGGTCAACAAACCAACTCTTGCTGGAACTGCCCAGGTCAAAGTATAAGCATTGGGGTGACCGAGCCTTTTCTGTCGCTGCCCCCAGGCTCTGGAATAAGCTCCCCGTCGAAATGCGTACTATTCCTGACCTGGGCCTCTTCAAGTCCAGGCTAAAAACGCACTTTTTTAGGATGGCTTTTAACACCTAGTAGGATGACACTTTTATTTTATTTTATCTTATTTTATTTTATTTTATCTTATTCTATCTTATTCGATTTTGTTGTATTTTATTGCTTTCACTGTTATTTTATTGATTTTATTGTTTTTAATTGTTTTTATTTTTCTCTTTATTTATTTATTACCTACTGTAAAGCACTTTGGTACACTGCAAGGACTGTTATAAAGGGCTGTATAAATAAACTACATTACATTACATTACATTACAAACCTGACGGTAATGTTGCTGACAGTAACTGTGTCTATAAATAATAAGTTGAAGGACAGTTATTAACCGGCTGTTACCATGGAGACGAGGAGACGGAGACACAATGACAGAATACACACAGGACGGATGTTTTCCACCTGACTTAATATTTGTGGTTTTACTAACAGCATGAACTTCCTCACTAATAATCTCCCATATTTGGGTTTATATGCATTTATAATCAATATATTAGTTAACCTCTTCACTAGAACCTGATCACATTTATAATCAATATATTAGTTAACCTCTTCACTAGAACCTGATCACATTTATAATCAATATATTAGTTAACCTCTTCACTAGAACCTGATCACATTTATAATCAATATATTAGTTAACCTCTAGAACCTAACTTGTTTTTATGTTATTGGTACAGACATTAGTTTAAAAAGTACACAAATGAATTTAATACAAATGACTAAAAACTTGATGAATGAAATAAAGTACGTGCATCTGTGCATGTTTATGACAGATAGCATCTTTGCTGCTCTTTGGTTAAAACAAAACTCTGCACACACATTGTTCTCTGTTCAATAGAGTTCAATAGAAATACAATATTAGAAATACATAGATATGTAGCAGAAAATACACTACATATCCTTTCTTACATACAGTCTATGATTACAACCTTTCTTACATACAGTCTATGATTACAACCTAGTTAATCAGAGGGGGGAGTGTGTGTGTGTTGAACACGTACTACTCTATCTTTGGTTATGCCCCTAAGTGCAGCCACTCTTTGGCAGGAAGACAGAGAGAGAGAGAGAAGCGCCTGTTCAGGTGAAAACTGCTTCAGTGAGGTCTGAAGAAATATTTTTTTGGCAGTAATGGTAACAGTGTTGTAACGGGGTAAACTTTTTTTTTTTTTTTTCACTTTAATTTTTATTGAAAATTTTTCTTTACAAAGGAGGAACAACTCAATAATAAAATACAACAAGTAAAAACACGTTCAGAAATACAACACATGGGAGTCTCTTTACAAATAATCTGTCCATATTCCTTTTTCTTCTCCTTAATCAAGTTTTTTAGTTTTGTCGTTGTTCAGTCATAAATATTGTCCATCTCTTCCATTTCTCTTTGAATTGGGCTTCCTGTAGCCTTAGGCGGTGTATCATTTTTTCCATTGTGTATATTTCCTCAACCAGGTGAGTCCATTGATCTTGAGTAGGGGTGTCTTCCCTTCCCCATTTCTTCGTGATGGTTTTCTTAGCTGCTGTTAGTAATATTTTTACCAGGTATCTATCCTTCGGTCTAATATTTTCTTCACATAGGTTACACAAATACAATACTGTACAAGTCATTGGAATCTTATATTCAAGAATTTGCAACAATGCATCGTGTACCATTTTCCAAAACAATCTGATTTTATCACATTTCCAGAAAACGTGTGAGTGATCCACATTCATTATTCCACAGCCTCTCCAACAAGGCATATTTTTGTTTACCTGTTTACTTTTGACTTTGGGTGAGATAAAAAAACGTACCAGATTTTTCCAGGAGAACTCCCTCCAGATCCGTGAATTAGTGGATGTGTGGTGTATCTTCCACATCTTTAACCACTCTTCTTCTGTGATTTTTATCTTAAATTCTGATTCCCATTTTTCTTTTATGTATTTGGTTGAGTGTTTATTTGATATTAATTTTTTATATAACCCGGAAACAATTCTAATTTTCTTTTCTTTGTATGTATTGATTACGAGTTGGATCACACCATGCACTTCTCCGGAGGGGTCCATCCTGATCTCTTTCAGAAAGTAATCTCTAAGTTGTAGGTACCTATAGAATTCCTGTTTATCCAAATCAAATTTTTCCTTCATATTTTGGAAACTCTCCAGCTGCCCGTTCTTCACTAGCACACACCACGCTGTGATTCCCTTGGTTGTCCACCGCTTAAACCCTTTATCATATCTAGCTGGTTTGAATTTGCTATCATATGCTATCCATTTTAATGAATTAGCATCTTTTTGAATCTTGTATTTTTTTATTATGCTGAACCATAATTTTAGTGTGAACATCGTTATTGGGTTTATTTGGTTTTTAATCACCTTGTATGTGTCTTCATCTCCTATAATACTCTGTACTGGGTATTCTCCAAGCTGTGTTTCCAACTCTTTCCACTTTGCAGTGTAATCTGGTTTGCACCATCCAACCATATAACTCAGCTGGGCTGCATAGAAGTATGCTTTCAGATTGGGAAGTCCCATCCCACCTTCTTCTTTTGGCAGCTGGAGAGTCTCCAATCTTATTCTAGGCCTTTTTCCACCCCAAACAAACCTTGAAATTATTCTATTCCAGCTCATAAACTGAGACTGTGGGACCTCTACTGGTAAGGATTGGAACAGGTATAAAAGCCTTGGTAAAACATTCATCCTGATTATCTGGATCCGTGAGCTTAGATCCAGTGTTAGTGTGGACCATCTTTCAATATCTTTTTGTATTTCCTGATTTATCTTACCATAGTTTGATTTATATAGTTTAGATAATCCTTTCGTGATTGTGACCCCCAAGTATTCAATTCCCTTACGTTTCCAGTCAAGTTTAAATAATTCTTGGATCTCTTTAGGTGGGTTATAGTTAAGTGCTAATATCTGTGTCTTTGCAACAATTATTTTATATCCTGATAGGTGTCCAAATGTTTCTAAAAGTTTCATCAATTGAGGTAATGATTCATTTGGGCGTTCGAGGTAGGTTATGACGTCGTCTGCGAAAAGTCCTATTTTTTGTTCTACCCCATTCACCATCACTCCTTCAATCTCTTGTTCCTGTCTTATAGCCTGTGCAAGCGGCTCTATAAAAATGGCAAATAGAGTGGGTGATAGACAGCATCCTTGTCTTGTTGATCTCTGTAGTCTAATTTTGTCTGTCAGGCTCCCATTGACTTTAATTCTTGCAGTTGGTTGTTGATAGAGTGTCTTTATGCACTGTATCGATTTATTGTTAAAGCCAAATCTCTCTAACACTTTATATAGAAATTTCCAATTGACACAATCGAAAGCTTTCTCTGCATCAATACTTACTAATACAGTGCTCTTTTTGTCTTTTCTTGCTTGTTCCACTACGTGTAGTGTTCTTCTAATGTTGTCATGGGTCTGGCGCCCTCTTATAAATCCTGTTTGATCTTCCTCTATTATTTCTGATATAAAGGAGTTCAGCCGTTTAGAGATTATAGTTGTATATATTTTATAGTCAACATTTAATATTGAGATTGGTCTATAGCTTGCACAGTGTTCTTTGTCTTTTCCTTGTTTCGGAATGACTGTAATTATTGCCTCAGACCATGATGGGGGTATTTTATTGATGTAGTATGCAGTATTACAGTAAAAGTAGTGATATATTATTATATATGACATCATTAGATTATTAATAGTGAAGCATCAGTGTTAGAGCAGCATGTTACTGTTGTAGCTGCTGGAGGTGGAGCTAGTTTACACTACTTTATATACAGTTAGCTAGTTTATACTACTTTATATACAGTTAGCTAGTTTATACTACTTTATATAGAGTTAGCTAGTTTACAATACTTTATATACAGTTAGCTAGTTTATACTACTTTATATACAGTTAGCTAGTTTATACTACTTTATATACAGTAAGCTAGTTTATACTACTTTATATACAGTTAGCTAGTTTACACTACTTTACATACAGTTAGCTAGTTTAGTGCAGTGGCCAAATAAATGTAGCAGAGTCTAAAGTATAATATTTCAAGGTGACAAACAACAAGAAGAACTAACAAGCTGTTGTCCATGTTTTCCAGTTCTCACTGAGCAATGGATCCTGATGCCATGGGGACGATGGAGGTGGCAGCGCTTGGCCGACCTTTCAGTCTCGGGATGCTGTATGACTGCCGTAAAGACTCACTCATCCCTGGTAAACATTCACATGTACAAATATTTAATGCATCACAACAATAATAAAAACATTCTTAATATGAACATAGATTGGTACACTGCTCTGAAAGGAAAATCTGATCTGATCTACTAGAAATAGAAAATGAGGAGTTTTTATGTCTTTGTTTCGTGTTATAAAGGATTCAAATGAGTTGCTGGATATGAGAGACTCACATTGATGACTGTTTGAAAAAGAGACCTTTAAATTGTCGACCTATTGAGTGAATGCATTTCAGTAAAACCCAAGAATAAAACTTAGTATTAGTAAGATGTAAGGCATGAACAATTACTGTTGCTTTTTATTATTAGATCACCTGGACTGATTTGTGATCAGCAGTAACCAGTTCGCTGTTGTTGTGATTTTTGCGATCAAAACTGCTTGATTCTTCTCAAAACTGTGATGTCATCTGAGTTGGGATCTTTGTGGTAAAATTGCATCAGAGCTGTTTTATTGTAAACAATCCCACATATGAACATTAATCTGAGTGTAACAGCTGACCTGTGTAGATGTGCAGAAAAACACTGACAGTGAAGAGCCATTATCTGCACTAAAAGCTGTCATATACTCAAGTTCTCTTTTAACCACAATGCATAACATCCATCCCTGCCTACTTTTAAGTTCAGTGACATTATTGCAGCCTTTGCTAGAATATGCATTAATTCTTGTGAGGACAAGATTACAGTTTCCTGGAGGGACAGGTTATCTTTCTGTTAAAAAGGTGTTTAGATTGTGTTCATGTACCATCAAAATATCTGTAACAAGAAAATAATCAATAAAGAGAAAAAAAAGCTGAACATCAGTTCATTCACGAGGGAAGCTGATCTTGATTTTCGCTTCTTCTTTTGCAGGCATGACATTGTGGGACCTTAATGATCTGAAAAATGATATACATGAAAGACCTCAGTGCTACAACAATTTTGACATAGTTGCATCTGAATCAATTGCAGATAAATCTTCAGCATTAAATGTTGAAGCATCACTGAAGGCAAGTTTCTTAGGTGGGCTAGTAGAGGTTGGAGGATCTGCCAAATACCTGAATGACAGTAAAACATCCAAAAATCAGTCCAGAGTAACACTGAACTACCAAGCAACCACAAAGATGCAGCAACTGTCAATGAATCAACTTGGAAGAGATAATGTGAAACATCCGTATGTCTTTGATAAAGGAATAGCAACACATGTAGTCACAGGAATCCTTTATGGGGCACAAGCCTTCTTTGTCTTTGACCGTGAGGTGTCTGATGGAGAAAGTCATCAAGATATTCAGGGCAACTTGAAGGTGATGATCAAGAAAATCCCCAGCCTCTCAATAGAGGGGGAAGGTTCCCTCAAAATGAACGACAAAAGCATTGAAAAGGTGGAGAAGTTCTCCTGTAAATTTCATGGAGACTTTTTACTGAAGAATTCTCCAACAACCTTTCAGGATGCTGTACAAGTCTACCAAAGCCTGCCACAACTGCTGGGAACCAATGGAGAAAATGCTGTACCAGTGAAAGTCTGGCTGATGCCACTTGCGACTTTAGATTCATCAGCTGCTAAACTCGTCCGTCATATAAGTTTAAGATTAGTGCAGGAATGCCAGAGTGTCCTGGAGGACTTCACTGAGCTGGAAATGAGATGCAATGATGCAATAAGAACCACCACTGCACAGAAGTTCCCACAGATTGGTGACAAACTTAAAACTTTTAAAGAATATTTCTCTGAATACAAACTGGAATTCCAACAAAACTTGGCAAAGATACTTCCATCAATCCGAGGAGGAGGGGAAGAGGAGGCTGTGCTGGCAGAGATCCTGAAGAAGAGACGTTCTTCTCCTTTCAACAACACAAGCCTGAACAAGTGGATGGACTGTAAAGAGAGAGAACTCTACACTTTACAGTCGTTCACCAACAAGATGAAAAACACCCAGATTGTCCCATCTCAGAGTCAACTGTACAGGGAAACTCTGAGTGCAGAACATGCTGTGTGTTTTGTTTTCACCTCACTGGGAAGTGCTGAACCGTACCTCTCAGCTTTATCAAACTACTTAAAAGAAAAACCCAAACCAGACGACCCTCAAGATCCACGTTGTCATGACATAGAGAAGGAACAATGGTTTGCCTCTAAAGAAGTATCAGATGCAATAAGGATCAAAGCAAAGCTGTTCAGTGATTTTGCAGAGGCCAACAAAGAGAATAAGAACATAAAGTTCCTGACAGTGGGTTTAACAAATGAGACACAGAAAGGTTCAAGCATCTACGTTTATGAAGACATCCTTTCTGTCAGTGAGAACTTTGAGCCTCCTTCAAAGCCTGAAACAGTGACAGCAGGTGATGTAGCCCACAACAGTGTGACACTGAAGATCTCTCCACCAAGATTTGGAGCAGAGAACATCACCTCCTACTGTGTAGAGTACTGTGTCAGTGGAGAGGATGGATGGAAACAAACAACAGCAGCAAAATCGGAAGAAGTCACAGTGAGCGGTCTGACTCCTAACACAGAGTATATGTTCAGATGCAGAGCAGTGACCTCAGTAGGTGTTGGACCAGCTGGTGAAGTCAGTGGTCATATTAAAACTTTACCTTGCAGCCCTCCTGGAAAATCTCAAGTTGAAACAAACTCCAGTGAGATATCAGTTAGCTGGGAGAAACCTGCAGAGATTGGACAAGATGTCCACATTGTGAGCTACATTGTGGAGTACGCCCAAACAGAGAAAGAGGTGAAAGAAGATGATCTCCAGTGGAACCAAATGGTGTCAAGAGCTGAAAAGGGGATCATTTCAGGTCTTCAGTCAGAGACAGAATATGCTGTCAGGGTCAGGTGTGACTGTGGTGAAGCTGGTAGAAGCAAAGAAAGCATCACTGTGAATGCCTGCACAACAAAATATACACGACTCGCAGAAATTCTCAAACGTGAAAGCGAAACCATAAATTGTGGATCTCCCTCAATTTACAAACTGCCCCTGAAAGAAGAAGACATGGACATAGATGGTTGCCAAAAGTATAACTTTGGCAAAGACAACATGAGACAGAATCGTACCATAATGCTTTTTGGAGCGACCGGATCAGGAAAGTCCACTCTCATCAACGGAATGATGAACTACATTGCTGGTGTAGAGTGGAAGGATGATTTCAGATTGAAATTAGTTGATGAGGATCAGTCCAAATCACAAGCTGAAAGCCAGACCTCTGAAGTCACTGTGTACAAAATCAATCATCAAGACGGGTTTAAAGCCCCCTTCTCTCTGACCATTGTGGACACTCCAGGCTTTGGAGATGCAAGGGACACTGAAAGAGACAATGAAATCACCAACGAGCTACATAATCTCCTCTCTACTGAGATCATCAGTGAAATTGATGCTGTGTGCTTCGTAGTTCCAGCTGCATCAGAACAACTCACAGCATCACAGAAATATATGTTTGATTTTGTGCTTTCAATCTTTGGCAAAGATGTGGCAGAAAACATCAGAGTTCTGGTGACATTTGCAGACAGTCAACATCCACCAGTTCTAGAGGCGATCAATGAATCAGGTGTCCCATGTCCTAAAACAAAAGACAGGCTGCCAGTTCACTTCAAATTCAATAACTCAGCGTTATTTGCAGACAACAAATCATCTGCAGCAAACAGCTCAGATGAAGATGATGGAGATGATGAAGATGGAGTCTTTGATCAGATGTGCTGGAAGATGGGGACAGAAGGTGTGAAGAGTTTTTTTGCTGCTCTTAATTACATAGACACCAAAAGCTTGAATATGACAAAGGAAGTCCTCAGAGAAATAAAGCAGCTTGACAATTCAGTGAAAACTTTGCAGAAGCAGGTTAAAATTATGGTGGGTAAGATTGGGGAGATAAAAGACACGTCCAACATATTGAGAGTACGTGAGGCAAAGATCAGCAACAATGAGAATTTTGAGTTTGAAGTCACTGTCACAAAGTTTGTTCAAGAAGATATTTCTGGTACTGGACATAACTCCACTAATTGTCAGCAGTGTGATCATACCTGTCATTATCCATGTACCTGTCGTGTACTCAAAAACACACATAAAAGAAGCTGTGCTGTAATGGGACCAGATGGATACTGTACTGTGTGCCCAGGCAATTGTTCCTTGAGTGTACATGCTAATCAGAAGTACAGATGGGAATATAAGGGGGTTACGGAAAAACGAACAGTGAAAGAGCTGAAAGAAAAGTACCTAAAAGCTGCAGAGAAAAAGGACACTCAGACTTTGATTGAAAAACTGAGGAATGAAACACATCTTGTGGAGACAGAGTTGAAGAAACTGATAGATAACTCAGAAAATTGGTCAAACAGACTGAAAGAGATAGCACTGAAGCCAAATCCTCTCTCTACTCAACAGTGTATTGACATGCTTATTAAGGCGGAGGAATCTGAGGCCAAACCAGGATGGAGGCTAAGAGTTTTTTTCCTGAGGAACATGACATGCGCAGAATGGCCGCAATGTACATTATCATAAACAAGTGGATCATCAGAGCAATGCAGGAAACAGTGGTCGCTTATTTCAAGATGGCTGCCTCTGAGTTGTGTCACATGACTTAACCACACTTCACTAAGACAAGTATTTACCAAATTCAAGATGGCTGTCTCTGAGCTGTGTCACATGACTTACCGAACTACTCATTCTTTTTGTATATACTTATATTCTAATGTGAACACTTGCTGGATTGTATAATGTTGAAAATGTTTGAATCAAATATGATACAGTTTGTATTTCAGGTAATTTCACTGTTTTAGTATCAAATTAAACCAATTAAAGATTAAAATGTAATCTCCTTACAGTGGAGTTATGTTATTGATGAATAGATTGACTCTCTTGTTTAGTATAGAAGAAGAACGTGTACTTTCCTCGTACACACTGAAACACCAAGCTGCTGTTTTAGATTCAAACAGTCTGGAGAACGTCTCAGAAAAGCTCAGTTTTGGGTGAGAAAATGCAGTTTTAGTCTGGACTGAGGGCTGAAACACAGAGAAAAAGATGTGTTTACAAATGAAGCGACGCAGTGTGGACGTACTCTGATTCAATGATACATCTCACATATACACACACACACAACACCAGATGAACAGTCACAACTACACCTGCTGGTTTCTCATGCTTCATATCTGAAATATTAAATCACCTTGTTGCTTTGACATGTTCTGTTACATTAAATAGTTGATGATTTAAACTAGTTCTTAATCTGACAGTATCACATATATATTGTGCATGAAGTTATATAAGCAGCTATATATGATATGTACTCATGAATGATGTTTTTATAGATTGACTCTCAGTTTTATTCCTGTTTGATTGTATTGATTGTTGAAGATTGTTTAAGGACAAAGAGTTGTGATACATTTTCTCCAGTTGTTCTTTTCCTCTTATATTGATTGCAGCTCTATTATGTATGAAGTGTTTTATCTGTTTGTCTCGTTTTAGTCGTGTCAGGACTGCAGGTGCAAATTAACTATTGAGCACATTTACATTGACTTTACATTGTTAAAATGTCAATGTTCACACTGACTGTGTTTTTATGGCTGCACCATTATATTAAATAGAGAAAGTTTAGATGTCTTCTTCATTATTTTAAACTTATTTCCTTAAATTGAACCTGACAGTTTGGAAACAGCACAACAAATGATGAGATCAGGTCGGCTGACTCAGTGATCTCTTTTAGTATTTTTAAACTTTTATCAGTTTTTCTTTTATTTGAGTTTTAATTTTCATTTAATTGATTTTATCTCATTTTGATGTGTTGTTTGCTCTTGCCTTTTTCTTATATTGAATTTATTTTTTCTCATCATTTGTTCTCTTTTAAAAAAAATATTTTACGACATTTTTGTTTATTTGAAACATTTTGTAACTTGGATTTTGTGAATTGAAGTGCATTTTTATTATAAATGAGGAGATTGAAGAGTAAATATGAATTTAAAGCAGACTTTCTATATTTGTTTTCTACTGTATATTTCATTATCTTTGTTTTCTTTGTATTTTGTGATTATGAAAAATTCCCTCAAATACGACCTGAAACTGTTTTATTAACCTTTCCTTTTTATTATTGAATGAATTAAAACAAATAAAGAAATAAAACATGTTAACAACATATTTGGATGTTTTCACTGTCTGTACAACATCGACTCCCTCAGTAAGCAGAGCTGAGAAAAACTGGACCATTGTTGAACCTGCTGACCTTTGACATAAACTGTGTCTTCATTTTAAAGATTCAGTGTTTTTGGAGTTATTTGAACATTTACTAGAAACATAAACATTTTACATTGAACTGTGTTAAGCTTCAAAGTATGATCCATAATAGTAGATGAAAATGAGTGTATTGCTTTTTTGGGGGGTTATTTTATCTTTAAAATGAACAAATACAGTAAAGCTTTAATAGTCAGGTTAATGTCAGTGTCACTATTATAGACATAGGAGAAGGAGAAGAGAAGTTAAAGGAAACATTAATAATAATATTTAGCAGCTTATTCTTTGTTTTTTCACCACTTACACATATGAACAGCTGCTTTCAGATTTTATGAGTAGTTAATCTAATGTGGTCTGGATGGGGAAAGAAATGGCAAAATCGTCCTTTTTAATTTTCAAAAAGCTGAAAGTGGGTTTAAACAGTTTTAAGGCTTTTTCATGATGTCTAACAGCAAATAAAATAAAGGTTTCATGTTTTACCTAACTTTCCCTGAGGGGCAATTGTTCCAGAGCCAGCACTGTCATACTGTGTATAACACTGAATGAGTTTTTTTCTTTTCTCCACACTTTCACAACTAATGTCTGACTCTACAGCACCATCTTGTGGCGGAATTTATACAACGCTTAACTCATGAATAAACCAACTGCAACGCAAATTAAACCATTAAATTAACTAAATTACTCACAAAAAAATACAAACTTAGAGGTTTTTGGTTAACACAAGTAAATACAGAGATCACAGTAGGTTTTATTTAACCCTGTCAGAGAAAACATTCATTACATAACAAAACAAATGTATTTCTCATAAACTCCTGGGGCTGCTGACAACAGTTAATGTTGAACACAAACTGTGCTTCTCTAAGATAAAGTTGTTGGGTTTTCTGTGAGTAATTTAGTTCATTAATGGTTTAATTTGCGTTGCAGTTGGTTTATTCATGAGTTAAGCGTTGTATAAATTCCGCCACCAGGTGGTGCTGTAGAGTCAGTAAGAGATTAGTTGTGAAAGTGTCGAGAGAAGAAGAAAACTCCGTTCAGCGTAACATAGCATGACAGTAGCAGCTAGCAGTTAGCAGTAGCAGCTAGCTTAGTTCATACACAAATATGCTTATATGTGTGTATGGTTTATTAAACAGCTGAGTAAACATACTGGTATGCTGGTACAGACTGCCATCACTCATTTTATCACTTCCACGTCACGTATTGGGTACTTTCCATTTCCGGTTTGTGTCATTTGTTAATTTGTTTCTGGACTGGTAGAAGTGTTTTGCTAATGTCATTTTGTTTTATGAGATGTAAAAATGTTTTCCAAAATGTAAATTTGTCTCAAACTTTGTAAAATAAACACAGAAAAAAAAGGAGATTTCACTGCTTTGTTGTCAGAGCCAGCAGTGAAAACAATATAATCACCCTCAATAATCCACATAAACTATTTAAATAAAACATAGACTTACATAATGTAATTGAAGAGGCCAATAGCAGCAGGGACAGATGACTTGTTAAATCTATAGTTCCTGAATCTTTGTGGATGATATCTGCGACCAGATGGAAGCAACCTGAACTCACTGAACCAGGACTGACTGGGCTTTCTTTGTGCCTCTGACTTTGTACACTTGGGAGAGATCATTTAGGTTTGTGACTGCAGCTTTACTGCATATTTTAACTATTCCTTCTAACCTGCTCCTGCTTTACAAGGTAAGTGACCCAAACATGATCATTGAAGAGGAGATTTGAAACAAGAATAAAGCATGTTCATGAAGGTAGTGTCAACATTAAAACTCCTGAGCTTCTGATGAAAGATTATAGAAAACAGATAAAAGTGGTGAGAGGACACATCTCAAGGGGAACACCATTGACTTTCATGTAATCAGTAGTTTACTTCAGTGTCATACAGGTCACACCATTTCTGAGAGATCAGACTGATTCTTCTCCACACCTCCTTCTGTTAATGATAGCAGCCATAAACCTTTTACAATGAACTGTGTGGTGTTTTAAAGTATGGGCCATGGTAATAGATGAATGAAAAGTCTTATTTTAATCCATTTTATCTTTAAATTGACCTAATACAGTAAAGTTTAACTGTCAGATTAATACCAGTATCACTGTTGTCACTAAAACATCCATAGAAAGAGAAGAAGGAGTAAAGTTAAGGCAAACATGAATAATGATATTTAGTGGTTGATTAATTCTCTATTTCTGCACCTTTAACTTACATGAACAGGTGTTTGACAACGTAGAAAAGCTCTCCACACTGTTTAAACCCAATTTAAGATTTCTGAAACATTTATTTTGCTCATGAAAACAGAAAACATTGCATTTTTTTCTGTTTTAGCAAAGTGATTAATGTTGTCCAGATTTGAGTTTTCACAAATCTGAAAGTGAGTTTAAACAGTGTTGAGAGTTTTGCTTTGATGTGTAACAGCTGTTCATATGTGTAAGTGGTTCAAAAACAGTGAATCATCCACTAATTGTCTATACTTATGTTTTACCTTAACTTTTCCCTCAACTTGACAAACAACGATCATAATCACACAATTACTTCACAAGAATTCATGCAGGTATGAAGAACATCATCATTGATGAACTAAAAACACAACCCTCCAATGAAAACAATGTCAAACAGCAACAGTAAAATAACCAAACAATTACTGTCACTTAGCCTCCGTATGAATATGAAAAAACATTCACTGGACTCAGACTAGATAGCTAGTCTAAAAGGACAGTACTGGTTTCATAATAAAAGTGATTTCAAGGCTCTTTTAAATTGTTGTGGGGATAAATTCACAACATATGAGGGTAGTAACTTACATATTTTGGGCCTTCTGTATAAAATACTGAAGTGACACAGATGTACGAAAATGAGGAGGTCACAGAAAACAAGAGGTACGAGTAGAATGAGTATGAAACTGATGGTTAAATAAAACTAAAACTATGGAGAGATAAACCAGTGTGGAGGTGGTTCACTGAGGATGCCATACTGAAGGAACAGGAGCTGAGAGAACAGTGATTTCTCACAACCAAAACACTGTAAAAAAGAATAAGGTCAGAAAACAATAATCAGACACTGATCTCCTGATGTTTGTTTGGGTAGGTACTCTGTTATTACTTATTTATTTATATATGTATGATTGTTTAACTTTGATATTGGGTGTAGTTAAAGCCATTTAATAGATAAATTTAATTTGTTGTTCATTCATGATCGTTACCTGAGTTAAATGAGCCTGCCTGCTGTTACTGTAAGATTCCTGACGGTGACAGCAGAGGACCAAAATTAAATGTATATATATTCCCTAGTAGAGCATGGGATTAAATGATGCATCTTTTCAGTTGTAAGGAAACCACTTTTGCCATGTTGCTGTAGCTTCAATGTAGTGTAGCTTTATTTAATGTAGAGTAACTGGTAGTTTGTACTCTGGTAGAATAATGTTCAGTACTTGATGATCTGTAAATTATTAAATGTTAATGTGCTCTGATCAGTACTCTTATGTTTAATCACCTCAGATAACAGTTTTGTCTCTAATTCATGTTGTTTCTGTTCCCTGTTTTAAAAAGTCAGCACAGAAAGTAAAAGGAAGTATTTACATGACTGCATCTATCCAGCCAAACCTTTCTGCTGCACCAGTTAGAAACCTTTAATACAGACAGTTGCAGTAGATGTAGTTTATATGTTTGAGAATCGACTTCAGTCCAATAAAGAGCTGTAAATGGGGCCATGTTAAGCATGAATGCTCTGGAAGATGATGGTGGAGCAACAACATCTCCCAAATGTTTTTAACGTCAGAAAGAGCAAACAAAAGAAAAGAAACTTGAGACAGATTTGCTTTTATAATTATCAGCTAATAAAAAATGATCCAAACACAAGAACCCAACCACTTCCACACAATGAGAGCAAATTCATTTCAAATGTGAAATTGACATCTGATGTTGTGGAGTTGTAGAATTACTCAACAAGTCAACATTTTTTTGTCCTCTTGTATTTTAAAGATTCAAAGCAAAGAAGTAAAGGACTGTTATTGATCCTAATGTGCCTCACAGGATAGAAAAAGTGTTCTCTGGCCTGTCATTTGGTCCTACAGGTATTTTAATACTTAGACAAATACAAAAAAGTGAGATAATTTAATATGTACACAAATACAGGCACCACATTCAAAACTCACAAACAAAGCTTGGATCAGCAGATACACTGGACTGTTATTACACTTTCACACCAGCAGGTGGTTGAATGAGTCTCATGTGTGATGAAGTGTGGGTTGGAAATAAAACTGGAATAAAGGATTCAAAGATTACAAAACAGCAAAGACTTTCTGATCCTGGACTATGGGTTAGGGTTAGGAGCTTTAATTCACTGCTGTGTTAATCATTATTTTGTTGTTTAGCGTATTTTGTAACAATAACGGTTCATAGATGGTCGCCATTGCTTTATGTATTTCTTAAATATTAACCCATATGTGTTATTAATCACACCAGATGATCAATAATTGTTCAGCTGTGCCACAGATGGTCAAGAAAATGTTGATTTATTCTTCATCAAAAATATTTAATTTTGTTTCTGAATTATGGATTTAAAGCTGCCCTGCAGTTCAAATTATGAGGTATCAGAGAGCACTGATGGTAGATAACTGCACAGGTTATAGTTAATTTATCAATTTTTTCCACATACATGCATATGAACTCTACCCATGAAGGATCCAGTTCTGTTAATATCTAACAACTGTAAGATAAGACTAACAAATAGCCCTCACTGTATACTGTGGGGTTAAAGCTCATGTCTTACATTGAGTTTTATTGAATGCTCTGGAAGATGATGGTGGAGCCACAACATCTTTCAAATGGCAGAAAGAGCAAACAAACGAAAAGAAACTTGAGACAGATTTGCTTTTATAATTATCAGCTAATAAAAAATGATCCAAACACAAGAACCCACCCACTTCCACACAATGAGAGAAAATTCATTCCAAATGTGAAATTGACATCTGCTGTTGTGGAGTTGTAGAATTACTCAACAATTCAACTTTTTTTTGTCCTCTTGTATTTTAAAGATTCAAAGCAAAGAAGTAAAGGACTGTTATTGATCCTAATCTGCCTCACAGGATAGAAAAAGTGTTCTCTGGCCTGTCATTTGGTCCTGCAGGTATTTTAATACTCAGACAAATACAAAAAAGTGAGATAATTTAATATGTGCACAAATACAGGCACCAAATGACATTCAAAACTCACAAACAAATCTTGGATCAGCAGATACACTGGACTGCTATTACATTTTCATACCAGCAGGTGGTTGAATGAGTCTCATGAATGATGAAGTGTGGGTTGGAAACAAAACTGGAATAAAGGATTCAAAAGCTTTAATTCACTACTGTTTTAATCATTATTTATGTTGTTTGGCGTATTTTGTAACAATAATGGTTCATAGATGGTCGCCATTGTTTTATGTATTTCTGAAATATTAACCCATATGTGTTATTAATCACACCAGATGATCAATAATTGTTCAGCTGTGCCACATATGGTCAAGAAAATGTTGATTTATTCTTCATCAAAAATATTTAATGATTTTGTTTCTGAATTATGGATTTAAAGCTGCCCTGCAGTTCAAATTATATAATGTATGAGAGAGCACTGATGGTAGATGACTGCACACGTTATAGTTCATTTATCATTTTTTTCCACATGCATGCATATGAACTCTACCCATGAAGGATCCAGTTCTGTTAATATCTAACAACTGTAAGATAAGACTAACAAATAGCCCTCACTGTATACTGTGGGGTTAAAGCTCATGTCTTACATTGAGTTTTATTGTACATCTTGTTGGAGATTGAAAGACGAGATTTCAGTCAGAACAGAATATGTTATTAAATTATGATATGATGTGTTTCTCAAGATGTCTATAGGAAACTGTAAAAGGAATACATTACATTGTGTTTGTGAAGATATAAAGAAAATAAAGCATAAATAGAACAGGAGTCTGCTTTTCAAGGGAGGTGACCTAAACATGCTAATAAAAAAATAAAAGATTTTCATAAAGGTGGTGTCATCATTAAAGCTCCTGATTATAGAACATGCACTGATGGACCTTCAGGTACACACATCAGGATTTGGTTCAAAGGTTAATTTATTGTCAATTATTGCCTCCATATACTTTGCTGTGTTCATCATCTTTAACGGACGGTCCTGAAATGGAGAATTTGTTCATCAATAGTTAATTCATCAGTGGAGAAAGTGCTCGGGCACCCAGGATGTCTTATACTGAACATGTTTATTGAAGTTTGGCCATGGAGAATCAAACTATCATCAATCCACCCATCTGATGCATGATGTCACCTGGGCAGACTCAATGCATCTTCAGTAAGTTCATTATTCTACAAACAAGGAAACACAGTTACCCTTCTGAGAGTTTAGGAAGTCAGACCTTGGGTTGCCTTCACTGTTTCAAAGAGAGAGACAAAATGTCTCTGTGCTACCTTTACTGTGACCTCCACACTGTGTGTGACAGGGCTTTCAGTGTGGTGGGTCCTTGTCTTTTCAAAGCTCTTCCTCATAGTATTCAACATCAGTTAATTCATTTAAAAAGGGTTAGGGTTAGTTATCTCAACTTTAAACTCACCTGTCCAGACTGGCCTTTCCTTCTCCATCATAGTGAGAATATTATTTTACTTCCTAATTTTCAGGATGTTTTATTATGTGCTTTTATTGTGAGTGTGAGTATATAAGCGTTGTGTTAGCATACGTGTCTGGGTGAGGACGTATTTTATTGTTGCTTTGTTTTAAAGTGTCACTGAGTATAATGAGAGGTGCTTCAAATACAATATAGCATTACGTTTACTTCAGTGTCATACAGGTCACACCATTTCTGAGAAATCAGAGTGATTCTTCTCCACACCTTCTTCTGTTAATGATTAAAGATCAGATGGAGTTTGTCCCTCAGAGAGAATATAAAGATAGAAAGCACAGAGCGCTCTCAGAGCATCACAAACCTTTCTGCTGTAAGTACACTGATTCTGTTTTATTGTTGTTTTTCCAGATTAGAGCTGCAGGGTCTCTAAACTCATTCAGGTCAACATGATCTTAGTGGAGTGAAAGAAAAAAGAGGAGAGAGCTTAAACATGATCAGCACTCGTGTTATTGATGAGTTCTGATCAAGATATTCATGACTGTGTGTGAGAGCACTGTGGCTGCAGATGTTTCAGAGAGATAAAGAGAGTTTCTTGCTGCTGTTATAACCAAACTGATGATGTGAATCTCCTTTGTTGGACATCACTGTACAGCTACAGAAACACAAAGAACAGCTTCAACCTGCAGGAAACTCAAACCAAACGTAAATCAGGTAAGACCTCCAGTAAAATCATTAGAAACACTTGTTGCTGCTCGTTGTTAAAACTTATTTTTGTGGCTAAGTTTATGAAATGATTTAAGAAATTAGAAAGAGTGATGCATGATGAAGTAGAATTTATAACAGATTAGATCCATTCAATAAGGTTACAGGCAGGTATGTGACCAGTGAGGCTTCTGCTTTGTGTTGGTTAGTAATAAAATGATGTAACACCAGGATGTCTAATACTGTCAGGAACAAAAATATACATATTAAAAAAAGAGAAGTGATGGATTAGGATAGTGTCAGTGTGAGTCTCTGGGAGGTACTACAGGGTACCACAAGTATCTTATCATGTATTTTATTCCAGGTGTGTTCAACATTTTAATCTAAAGCAGAGCTCCTGCTTCATGTTATCTTAATGTTTTATGCTTTTTGATATTTTCTTTTTACATGTGCACTGTAGTGACCGTAATTCCTTTGTCTCAGTGGTGTCTTGTTACCACATCAGTTTAATATGTTACTGCTTGTACATGTTGTATGTCCTTGTCTCACTTTTATGATTTGGAGAGCTAAAAACTGGTGGACAATGAAGTTTAATTCCAATTCTGCTGGAGGTAGAGCTAATTCACACTACTTTATATACAGTTAGCTAGTTTAGTCTATAATGTAGTGGGATGGAAGAATAAAGTTATATAAAATGTGTAAAAGTTTTATTGCTTTTTTATCAATGTCATTACAAACATTGTCAGTAAGATAAGTAAGAAGAGAAAATATGTGACACATGCCTCAGTAATCATGTCTATATATTTTATTTAGTGTTGATAGATTCTGCAGTACGTCTGTGTTGCAGCCACATTACAAGGTGACAAACAACAAGAAGAACTAACAAGCTGTTGTCCATGTTTTCCAGTTCACACTGAGCAATGGACGCTGACAACAAGCAGATGATGGAGGTGGCAGCGCTCGGCCGACCTTTCAGCCTCGGGATGCTGTATGACTGCCGTAAAGACTCACTCATCCCTGGTAAACATTCACATGTACAAATATTTAATGCTTCACAACAATAATAAAAACATTCTTAACATTAACATAGATTGGTACACTGCTCTGGAAGACAAATCTGATCTGATCTACTAGAAATAGAAAATGAGGAGTTTTTATGTCTTTTGTTTCGTGTTATAAAGGATTCAAATGAGTTGCTGGATATGAGAGACTCACATTGATGACTGTTTGAAAAAGAGACCTTTAAATTGTCGACCTATTGAGTGAATGCATTTCAGTAAAACCCAAGAATAAAACTTAGTATTAATAAGATGTAAGGCATGAACAATTACTGTTGCTTTTTATTATTAGATCACCTGGACTGATTTGTGATCAGCAGTAACCAGTTCGCTGTTGTTGTGATTTTGCGATCAAAACTGCTTGATTCTTCTCAAAACTGTGACATAATCTGAGTTGGGGTTTTTGTGGTAAAATTGCACCTCAGGATTCATCCATCAGAGCTGTTTTATTGTAAACAATCCCATATGAACATTAATCTGAGTGTAACAGCTGACCTGTGTAGATGTGCAGAAAAACACTGAACATTAATGACAGTCAGATCCTGACAGATCAGGTGTTACTGCTGCTGTGCAAAAAGATTTGAGGCTTTTGTGACTAAGTCAGTATTTAACGTGTTCGGTGACAAGCCACATGCTGTCAGCTCTGAACATGTACACACACACAGTCATATCAGTGGAGAGCCATTATCTGCACTAAAAGCTGTCGTATACTCAAGTTCTCTTTTAACTTATTTGTAAGTCTTTGGGACTGCCACAGTGCATTACATCCATCCCTGCCTACTTTTAAGTTCAAAATGGCAAAGTCTCGCAAATTTTGTGGACTTTGCTAGAAAATCCATTAATTCTTGTGATGACAAGATCACAGTTTACTGGAGGGACAGGTTGTCTTTCTGTTAAAAGGCGTTTTAAAATCCCTCAAGGGATGCGATATAAAATGGCTGAACATCAGTTCCTTCATACATTAAAAGGAAGTTGATCTTGATTTTCGCTTCTTCTTTTGCAGGCATGACATTTTGGGACCATGATGATCTGAAAAATTATATACAAGAAAGACCTCAGCACTGCAACAATTGTGAGATAGTTGCATCTGAATCAATTGCAGATAAATCTTCAGCGTTAAATGTTGAAGCATCACTGAAGGCAAGTTTCTTAGGTGGACTAGTAGAGGTTGGAGGATCTGCCAAATACCTGAATGATAGCAAAACATACAAAAATCAGGCCAGAGTAACACTGAAGTACCAAGCAACCACAAGGATGAAGGAACTGTCAATGAATCATCTTGGAAAAGTCAAGCATCAAAATGTCTTTGATAAAGGAATAGCAACACATGTAGTCACAGCTATCCTTTATGGGGCACAAGCCTTCTTTGTCTTTGACCGTGAGGTGTCTGATGAAGAAAGTCATCAAGATATTCAGGGCAACTTGAAGGTGATGATCAAAAAAATCCCCTGCCTCTCAATAGAGGGGGAAGGTTCCTTGAAAATGGACGATAAGGACATTGAAAAGGTGGAGAAGTTCTCCTGTAAATTTCATGGAGACTTTTTACTGAAGAAAACTCCAACAACCTTTCAGGATGCTGTAGAAGTCTACCAAAGCCTGCCACAACTGCTGGGAACCAATGGAGAAAATGCTGTACCAGTGAAAGTCTGGCTGATGCCACTTGCGACTTTAGATTCATCAGCTGCCATACTTGTCCGTCAGATAAGTTTAGCATTAGTGGAGGAATGCCAGAATGTCCTGGAGGACTTCACTGAGCTGGAAATGAGATGCAATGATGCAATAAGAAAAACCACTGCACAGCAGTTCCCACAGATTGGTGACAAACTTAAAACTTTTGCACAATCTTGCACCAAATTAAAACTGGAATTCCAACAAAACTTGGCAAAGTTACTTCCATCAATCCGGGGAGGAGGGGAAGAGGAAGCTGTGCTGGCAGAGATCCTGAAGAAGAGACGTTCTTCTCCTTTCAACAACACAGGCCTGAAGAAGTGGATGGACTGTAAAGAGAGAGAAATCTACACTTTACATTCTTTCACCAACAAGATGAAAAACACCCAGATTGTCCCATCTCAAAATGAATTGTGCAAGGAAACTCTGAGTGCAGAACATGCTGTGTGTTTTGTTTTCACCTCACTGGGAAGTGCTGAACCGTACCTCTCAGCTTTATCAAACTACTTAGAAGAAAAACCCAAACCAGACGACCCTCAAGATCCACGTTGTCATGACATAGAGAAGGAACAATGGTACGCCTCTAAAGAAGTATCAGATGTAATGAGCAAAGCAAAGCTGTTCAGTGATTTTGCAGAGGCCAACAAAGAGAATGAGAACATAAAGTTCCTGACAGTGGGTTTAACAAGTGAGACACAGAAAGGTTCAAGCATCTACGTTTATAAAGACGGCTCTCCTGTCAGTGAGAACTTTGAGCCTCCTTCAAAGCCTGAAACAGTGACAGCAGGTGATGTAACCCACAACAGTGTGACACTGAAGATCTCTCCACCAAGATTTGGAGCAGAGAACATCACCTCCTGCTGTGTAGAGAACTGTGTCAGTGGAGAGGATGGATGGAAACAAACAACAGCAGCAAAAGCTGAAGAAGTCACAGTGAGCGGTCTAACTCCTAACACAGAGTATATGCTCAGATGCAGAGCAGTGACCTCAGTAGGTGTTGGACCAGCTGGTGAAGTCAGTGGTCACATTAAAACTTTACCTTGCAGCCCTCCTGGAAAACCTCAAGTTGAAACAAACTCCAGTGAGATATCAGTTAGCTGGGAGAAACCTGCAGAGATTGGACAAGATGTCCACATTTTGAGTTACATCATGGAGTACGCCCAAACAGAGAAAGAGGAGAAAGAAGAAGATCTCCAGTGGAACCAAAAGGTGTCAAGAGTTGAAAAGGGGATAATTGCAGGTCTTCAGTCAGGGACTGAGTATGCTGTCAGGGTCAGGTGTGACTGTGGTGAAGCTGGTAGAAGCAAAGAAAGCATCACTGTGAATGTCTGCACAACAAAATTTACACGACTCGCAGAAATTGTCAAATGTGAAAGCAAAACTTTACTTTACTCACTTTACAAACTGCCTCTGAAAGAAGAAGATATGAACATTGATGGTTGCCAGAGGTATACCTTTGGTAATGAAAGCATGAGGCAAAATCGTACTATAATGCTTTTTGGAGCGACCGGATCAGGAAAGGCCACTCTCATCAACGGAATGATCAACTACATTGCTGGTGTAGAGTGGAAGGACGATTTCAGATTGAAATTGGTTGATGAGGATCAGTCCAAATCACAAGCTCACAGTCAGACCTCTGAAGTCACTGTGTACAAAATCAATCATCAAGACGGGTTTCAAACCCCCTTCTCTCTGACCATTGTGGACACTCCAGGCTTTGGAGATGCAAGTGACAATGAAAGAGACAAAGAAATCACCAACAAACTACATAATCTCCTCTCTACTGAGATCCTCAGTGAATTTGATGCTATGTGCTTCGTAGTTCCAGCTGCATCAAAACAACTCACAGCATCACAGAAGTATATGTTTGATTCTGTGCTTTCAATCTTTGGCAAAGATGTGGCAGAAAACATCAGAGTTCTGGTGACATTTGCAGACGGTAAACCTCCACCAGCTCTAGAGGCAATCAATGCATTAGGTGTCCCATGTCCTAAAACAAAAGATGGGCTGCCAGTTCACTTCAAATTCAATAACTCAGCATTATTTGCAGACAACAAATCATCTGCAGCAAACAGCTCAAATGAAGATGATGAAGATGGGAGATTTGATCAGATGTTTTGGGACATGGGGACAGAAGGCATGAAGAGTTTTTTTGCAGCTCTTAATTGCATAGACACCAAAAGCTTGAATATGACAAAGGAAGTCCTCAGAGAAATAAAGCAGCTTGACAATTCAGTGAAAACTTTGCAGAAGCAGGTTACAAATATGGTGGGTAAGATTGAGGAGATAGAAGAGACGTCCAACAAATTGAGAGAACATGAGGCAAAGATCAGGAAAAATGAGAATTTTGAGTTTAAAGTCACTGTCACAAAGTTTGTTCAAGAAGATATTTCTGGTATTGGACTTAACTCCACTAACTGTCAGCAGTGTGATCGTACCTGTCATTATCCATGTACCTGTCAAGTACTCAAAAACACACATAAAAGAAACTGTGCTGTAATGGGACCAGATGGATACTGTACTGTGTGCCCAGGCAATTGTTCCTTGAGTGTACATGCTAATCAGAAGTTCAGATGGAAGTATAAGGAGGTTAAGGAAAAACGAACAGTGAAAAAGCTGAAAGAAAAGTACCTAAAAGCTGAAGAGAAAAAGGACACCCAGACTTTGATTGAAAAACTGAGGAATGAAAAGTATCTTGAGGGGACAGAGTTGAAGAAACTGATAAGGAACTCTGAAAATTGGTCAAACAGACTGAAAGAGATAGCACTGAAGCCAAATCCTCTCTCTACTAAACAGTGTATTGACATGCTTATTAAGGCGGAGGAATCTGAGGCCAAACCAGGTTGGGAGCAACGAGTTCGTTTCATGAGGAACATGACAGGCATAAATAGGCGGAAATCATCATGTTCATTATCATAAATAAGTGGATCATCAGAGCAATGCAGGAAACAGTGGTCCCTTATTTCAAGATGGCTGCCTCTGAGTTGTGTCACATGACTTAACCACACTTCAGTAAGACAAGTATTTGCTGAATTGAAGAAGCATAAAAACATTGTGTAATTCATTTTGTTTATAATGTTGAAAATGTTTGAATCAAATATGATACAGTTTGTATTTCAGGTAATTGCACTGTTTTAGTATCAAATTAAACCAATTAAAGATTAAAATGTCATCTCCTTACAGTGGAGTTATGTTATTGATGAATAGATTGACTCTCTTGTTTAGTATAGAAGAAGAACGTGTACTTTCCTCGTACACACTGAAACACCAAGCTGCTGTTTTAGATTCAAACAGTCTGGAGAACGTCTCAGAAAAGCTCAGTTTTGGGTGAGAAAATGCAGTTTTAGTCTGGACTGAGGGCTGAAACACAGAGAAAAAGATGTGTTTACAAATGAAGTGACGCAGTGTGGACGTACTCTGATTCAATGATACATCTCACATATACACACACACACACACACACACACAACACCAGATGAACAGTCACAACTACACCTGCTGGTTTCTCATGCTTCATATCTGAAATATTAAATCACCTTGTTGCTTTGACATGTTGTGTTACATTAAATAGTTGATGATTTAAACTAGTTCTTAATCTGATAGTATCACATATATATTGTGCATGAAGTTATATAAGCAGCTATATATGATATGTACTCATGAATGATGTGTTTATAGATTGACTCTCAGTTTTATTCCTGTTTGATTGTATTGATTGTTGAAGATTGTTTAAGGACAAAGAGTTGTGATACATTTTCTCCAGTTGTTCTTTTCCTCTTATATTGATTGCAGCTCTATTATGTATGAAGTGTTTTATCTGTTTGTCTCGTTTTAGTCGTGTCAGGACTGCAGGTGCAAATTAACTATTGAGCACATTTACATTGACTTTACATTGTTAAAATGTCAATGTTCACACTGACTCTGTGTTTTTATGGCTGCACCATTATATTAAATAGAGAAAGTTTAGATGTCTTCTTCATTATTTTAAACTTATTTCCTGAAATTTAACCTGACAGTTTGGAAACAGCACAACAAATGATGAGATCAGGTCGGCTGACTCAGTGATCTCTTTTAATCTTCTTAAAACTTTTATCAGTTTTTCTTGATTTTACTTGAGTTTTGATTTTCATTGAATTGATTTTATCTCATTTAAATATGTGTTGTTTGCTCTTGCCTTTTTCTTATATTGAATTTATTTTTACTTATCAAATAGCTTTCATTTGTTCTCTTTTAAAACCTAATTATTTTACTATATTTTTGTTTATTTCAAACATTTTGTAACTTGGATTTTGTGAATTGAAGTGCATTTTTATTATAAATGAGGAGATTGAAGAGTTAATATGAATTTAAAGCAGACTTTCTATATTTGTTTTCTACTGTATATTTCATTATCTTTGTTTTCTTTGTATTTTGTGATTATAAAAAATTCCCTCAAATAAAACCTGAAGCTGTTTTATTAACCTTTCCTTTTTATTACTGAATGAATTAAAACAAATAAAGAAATAAAACATGTTAACAACATATTTGGATGTTTTCACTGTCTGTACAACATCGACTCCCTCAGTAAGCAGAGCTGAGAAAAACTGGACCATTGTTGAACCTGATGACCTTTGACATAAACTGTGTCTTCATTTTAAAGATTCAGTGCTTTTGGAGTTATTTGAACATTTACTAGAAACATAAACATTTTACACTGAACTGTGTTAAGTTTCAAAGTATGATCGATAATAGTAGATGAAAATAAGTGTATTGCTTTTTTGGGAGGTTATTTCATCTTTAAACTGAACAAATACAGTAAAGCTTTAATAGTCAGGTTAATGTCAGTGTCACTATTATAGACAGAGGAGAAGGAGAAGAGAAGTTAAAGGAAACATTAATAATAATATTTAGCAGCTGATTCTTTGTTTTTGCACCACTTACACATATGAACAGCTGTTGCTTTCAGATTTTATGAGTAGTTAATCTAATGTGGTCTGGATGGGGAAAGAAATACCAAAATCTTCCTTTTTAATTTTCAAAAACAGTTTTAAGGCTTTTTTATGATGTCTAACAGCAAATAAAATAAAGGTTTCATGTTTTACCTAACTTTCCCTGAGGAGCAATTCTTTAAGAGCCAGCACTGTAATACTGTGTATAACACTGAATGAGTTTTTTTCTCTCGACACTTTCACAACTAATATCTGACTCTACAGCACCACCTGGTGACGGAATTTATACAACGCTTAACTCATGAATAAACCAACTGCAACGCAAATTAAACCATTAAATGAACTAAATTACTCACAAAAATTACAAACTTAGAGGTTTTTGGTTAACACAAGTAAAGACAGAGATCACAGTAGGTTTTATTTAACCCTTTCAAAGAAAACATTCATTATATAACAAAACAAATGTATTTCTCATAAACTCCTGGAGCTGCTGACAACAGTTACTGTTGAACACAAACTGTGCTTCTCTAAGATAAAGTTGTTGGGTTTTCTGTGAGTAATTTAGTTCATTAATGGTTTAATTTGCGTTGCAGTTGGTTCATTCATGAGTTAAGCGTTGTATAAATTCCGTCACCAGGTGGTGCTGTAGAGTCAGTAAGAGATCAGTTGTGAAAGTGTCGAGAGAAGAAGAAAACTCAGCGTTACATAGCATGACAGTAGCAGCTAGCAGTTAGCAGTAGCAGCTAGCTTAGTTCATACACAAATATGCTTATATGTGTGTGTATGGTTTATTAAACAGCTGAGTAAACATACTGGTGTGCTGGTACAGACTGTCATCGCTCATTTTATCACTTCCATGTCACGTATTTGGTACTTTCCATTTCCGGTGTTTCCATTTGTTAATTTGTTTCGGGACTGGTAGAAGTGTTTTGCTAATGTCATTTTGTTTTATGAGATGTAAAAATGTTTTCCAAAATGTAAATTTGTATTATATATTTATATATATATATATATATATATATATATATATGTTTAACTATGATGTTGGGTGTAGTTAAAGTCATTTAATAGGTAAATTTAATAGTTGTTCTTTCATGATTGTTAACTGAGTTAAATGAGCCTGCCTGCTGTTACTGTAAGATTCCTGTCGGTGGCAGCAGAGGACCAAAATTAAATGTATATATATTCCCTAGTAGAGCATGGGATTAAATGATGTAAGGAAACCACTTTTGCTATGTTGCTGTAGCTTCAATGTAGTGTAGCTTTATTTATTGTAGAGTAACTGGTAGTTTGTAGTCTGGTAGAATAATGTTCAGTACTTGATGATCTGTAAGTTATTAAATGTTAATGTGCTCTGATCAGTACTCTTGTGTTTAATCATCTCAGATAACGGTTTCATGTCTCTAATTCATGTTGTTTCTGTTCCCTGTTTTAAAAAGTCAGCACAGAAAGTAAAATAATGTATTAACATGACTGCATCTATCCAGCCAAACCTTTCTGCTGCTCCTGAAGAGTCGGCTGAATGGGGAGAACAAGGTCCGAGCCATCAACATGTGCACCTGCCAGAAGAGGAGATAGAGGCCACTGATACAAGACCAGGAAGCTCCTCACAATGCATGGAGGGTTCAATCCTAAATCCAGCACCCTGAGACTGCACACTAAATCCAGCACCCTGAGACTGCACACAAAGTCCAGCACCCTGAGCATGTACACTAAGTATGGGTTTGGGTGCACTCACTAAATTATTATTAAATGTTTTTTTCTTTGAACTCTTTGTACGGTACTGCCTCTACAACACTTAATTGCTAATTTTGTTGTACATTGCTCTACTGTGTATGATGACAATAAACTGAATTTAAGCATTTGGTGGGTTGGAGCAGCACATAAATATGGTGTACTTTATTTTGTCATAATATTATGGTATGATAGAGTATGTGTTTCAGGTAATATTTCTGTAAATTCTTTAATCAATGTTGTTGTGCATTTAATGTTTTTACCTTTAAAAAATGGTTATATATTTAGAGTGGAGTGATGGGTATTTATCTTTGTTATGCAAGACTTGTTTAAGAGCATAATAAAGAAGGGAGGCTCAAAATCAATGAATCATTTATGAACAATAACTGACCGTAAGAAAACTATGAGGTGTAAAAATATAAATCATGGCTAAACTGAACACAATCAAAACCCAAATAAAACCAAACTGAATACCTGAAAGGCATCATTCTTCCAGGAGGAAGAGAGAGAGCCATCTTGGAATAACCAGGCTCATGAAGGTTGGTGACACTGATCTCTTAATGAGGTGGGAAGGGCCGGACCATCAGAGGGAATCTGTACAGAGGAAAGCAGAGGCAACACAGATACTGTCATTAGGCCTAAACCTGTCACAATCATAGACTGTTAACAAAGTATTGGACATACTATTGCCACCATGATGTCACTCATTGGTTTGTGGACTCCTGTTTTGAAGTCTTGAGTTTGCATTTTGACTGTCACCATCTTAGATTTCTGGATCCAGAAGTGATCGTATTTGGATGAGAGAGTAAAGCCGAGAGAAGTTGATCTTCCATTGTTAAATGTGTTTCATTTATTAAAACATACTTCTACATGTCAGACGGCTCTGTGTTGGCTGCAGCTTTTCTCTCACCCCACTATGCCACAAAAATTTTAACTATTCTCAACTTTTTTTGGCACAGAAATGCAGAGACAGCGACAGTGGTGGTGAAGTGCGGGCACTGCCAGTTTACATACAGTTTGCAGGCAACTCGTCGCAGGTTGCTTTTCACTGCCCTTTGGTGTGTTCACAGCGTTAACGGCAGAAAGTGGTCAAAAAACACGAAAGACTCACAAGGAATATACTAAATAACGCTGGAACACTGAGGGGAGAAAACTAAAAGATGATATACTCTACAGGGAGAGAAGACAATGAGACACAGGTGCAACACGTTAGGGTGAGGCAGGTAATCACACAGGCAGGAAAAAGAAGCGGGCAGGAAGTGAAGGACCTGAAATGAGACAAGAGGTGAGTATCAAAATAAAACAGGAAACATTAGAGAAGAAACACTAAGAGAAACAAAAAGTGACTAATTAACAGACTGGGTTGTGACACTTGTGTTGTTAGTCAGGATGCTATCAGGCTCAGTGTGACCGTCTGCTCAGCCAATGATAGAACGACACGTTATCACTTTATGACAGCTTTGATTTGCTGTATGTAAATAAGGACTGCAGTTATAAGAGGATGATGGAACAGTGTTTCATCAAAATAACTTTTATTCTCAATGGAAAACCAAAACATTTACTTTTACTTTTTAGAGAGGGGTTATGATTATCATAATTTGTAAAACTGCTGTGAACAGTTGGCAGATTTATTACAGTCTAACATCAAAAAACAACACTTATGACATACTGTACATAAACCCCAAAATAAAAAAATAGAGCTCTTCTTTTGTGGAAAAAAAAGTCTTTAATGTCAGTTTCCTTTTCAGGGCCCGAGCACTACAGTGCACTATTATATAAAACAAATGCATTTTGACAGCCTAAACGTGCTTGAGACCGACTTCAAATTCATGCAGAAACATCTTCAGATATTAAAGATGAAAAGTTATTAAAATCTTTTTGATTACTGGTTTAGTTGCTTCGTGACGATGTGGACAATTTTATGTTTCACCATTAAACAGGAACTGCTGGCCAAATGGTGCCACTGCACCCCGTAGAAGATTAAGAAAATTGAGCCCCTCTCTCCAGATTGACATAGATTAACCAAATTACAGTACACATATGTATCATCTAAAGATGCACAAAAAAGTCTCTTGGACCCATACCCTCACTCCAACAGGGAGTCGGCCATTTTTAATCAAATCTGCGATTTTGTCGCTGTTTCCTATAGATTTAATCTGACCAACTTTATAGTCACTCTGTGTTATCTTAAGTGTTAAGCAGATTTTATTATATGAGTAGCAACGCCATGTTGAATAGTCTAAGCAGTGATGTCATGTGCCTACGTACACAAGGATGTTATTGTGAGCATGCGCAGAATAAACGGTCAGTGTGTGAGTTCCCAGACCAAACAGACAATGGCGGCCTGTCCTTTCTCTCCCGTGTATATTAGCCATTAGCAAGTACGAGCTACCACTTTGGTGACTGTGATAACGATAGACTGCTGCAGAAATGAGTAATGCTACATTAGGATCTTGAAGATGCATTACGGCAAATCTCGCTGCTTCAGGGCGGAGCAAGGAAGCGAGGGCCTGATCATTGCTGCTTGCAGCTTTAATGTTCTTCTTGTATTCTTTTAGTGTTCTTTGTGTCACTTGTGCTCTTGTTTGTTTAACTTTCACTAACTGCATATAGGCTAAGTGATTGTGTAACTCCTTATCTGGGAATCCAAAGATGAATCCACTGAGACAGAGTTGGAAGCAACCAGTCAAACCTCTTCATGACACCCTCAGACAGCTCTCACTGGGTCTGGCTCGACATCAAGTTAGAAGACTTCAGGCTTGGATCTTAACATATAGTACAGAACAACCAGTTCATTAAAGTTCTTTCTATATAAATGAAATCCCATACATTTTTTTGATCAATTTAAATATTTTAACCTTTATATAAATAGAAATTTTATATAATTTAATATTATTATATAAACATATTTTAAACACACACTGTTAAAATACTCTTAGCATCATTAACTATTTAATCACCAGAGTTTCCACAGAAGAAAAAAAACACCAGCTCCGTTTGTCTGTCTGGAATCACTCTTATTTTTCCACGTTTTCCACACAGGTTGAATTCTCTCTCTCTCTCTCTCTCTCTCTCTCTCTCTCGACTATAACTTTATGTGGGTTACACCTGCAAGTGGAAAAGCAATGAAAGAGATAAGTATATAATATAAAGAGAAAAGTAGAATTTCACTGTTTATTTTACAAAATCTTTGACTTATGGTTGATCTGAAGAGCTTTTTCTTATGTGTTAGAAATCAAATGTTTTTATAGTTGTTCTGTCACAGAGTGAAAGGAAAGGGGACATGTTATTGCATTGTGCTGCAATAGTGACAGAAAAAGTTGTCTCACCTCTGACCACAAGCTGAGTGCTGTTTCCCCTTCTGCACATTTCGTACGTGATCATTGTACACACTCTATGGTCACACCATTTCTGAGAAATCTGATTCTCTTCAGCAGCTACTTCCTCCTGATAAAGAATACGTGATGTTTGTCACTGAGAATATAAAGATAGAAACCACAGAGCGCTATGAAACGTTTCTGCAGTATACAAACTTTTCTTCCCATGATAATGATTTACATGTTTGTGAGTGTTGTAAGTTATTTGATTGTTGTACAAAAGGTTTATTTTAGAAGAAATAACACTTCTCACCAGGTGGATTATATTGGTGCATTAATGCTGGATATCTTTGAGTTTGTTGGACAAAACAAGACCTTTGACGATGTCATCTTGTCTTAGTTTTGCAGGTCATAAACCAAAGTACTGGCATATTAAAGTTTTGACCAGATGATGGTATGAGATAAAAAGGCAGAAGATCAAATTTATTATAATTCATCCTGAGAGAAACATGAATGTGTCAAAGTAATTTCTTGACAACCCAGCAAAGTGAAAACTCTGTGCTCAAGGTAAAGTCAGAGGATTCAGAAATTTCTGTACAAAATGTTCAATCCAGTTGAAACTCTTTTCTCACCTCTGACCTCTGTCTGAAGAAGTAAACCACAAACTGAATGCTGTTTCCCCTTCTACACATTTCAAATGTGATCAATATACACAGTTTATGGTCACACCATTTATGGGAAACCACCCCCGTTCAGTTCAGCAGTTACATCCTCATCTGAAAGGTGGAGTTTGTCCCTCATAGAGAATATAAAGATAGAAAGCACAGAGCGCTCTCAGAGCATCACAAACCTTTCTGCTGTAAGTACACTGATACTGTTTAATTGTTGTTTATGTATGATGTACATGTATATGATCAGCACTCGTGTTATTGATTAGTTCTGATCAAGATATTCATGACTGTGAATCTCCTTTGTTGGATTTGACAATGACTGATGCAGTTTCTACAACTGACACTATATCGATTTTGTTGATGGTTGAGAGATTGTGATCAAAGTATTGGGAAAAATCAGACTATCCTTACTCGTACATCAAGGGGCAGAAGCAGACTACAAAGGTCAGAACTGCTGTAGACCGTCATGCAGCAGTTTATAATTGTAACATCCGTTATCCCACTAATTATTGATAACATGCTTAAAATGTCACAAATCAGTGAAACATAGGCACTGACACACACAAATGAACTAAATGGGTTTTATGTCTATAAGAAAGAAAGAAGAAGATAGGGTATGACTTTGTGTGATCTAACTAGCTTGTTTGGTATGATTTATTTACTTGCAAAAAATAATAAAGTTCTTAAAATCACACACTCAGAAAACAGGCACAAATATATATCCATAGTTTAGCTAAAAAAACAACAGTGCTGTTACAAGCTTTACTTTGACAGCCCTGTTTAACATTAACTTCATTTAACAACCATTTTGATGAATACAGGGGGGGTAGAAGTTGGTTCTGACTTTGTGAACTCTAAATATATATTAGAAGATTCTTGGGCACATGTTGCGGTAGAAAGAGGACGCCCCTCGCTGGCTGTTTGGGGTTTCCTGTGCATTTTATCAGGGGCCACACGTACATTTATTGAGTCAATGAGGGAGTCTAAGAATGCTGTTTCCCCTTCAGACAGAATAAGTTGTCTCACCTCTGACCACAAGCTGAGTTCTGTTTCCCCTTCTGCACATTTCATACGTGATCATTGTACACACTCTATGGTCACACCATTTCTGAGAAATCAGGCTGATTCTCTTCAGCAGCTACTTCCTCCTCATAGAGAATAAAGAGAACGTGATGTTTGTCACGGAGAATATAAAGATAGAAACCAAAGAGCGCTATGAAACATTTCTGCGGCATACAAACTTTTCTTCCCACGATAATGATTTACATGTTTGTGAGTGTTGTAAGTTATTTGATTGTTGTACAAAAGGTTTATTTAGAAGAAATAACACTTCTCACCAGGTGGATTATATTGGTGCATTAATGCTGGATATCTTTGAGTTTGTTGCTGTTTCCCCTTATGCACATTTCAAATGTGATCAATATACACAGTTTATGGTCACACCATTTCTGAGAAATCACCCCCGTTCAGTTCAGCAGTTACATCCTCATCTGAAAGGTGGAGTTTGTCCCTCATATAGAATATAAAGATAGAAAGCACAGAGCGCTCTCAGAGCATCACAAACCTTTCTGCTGTAAGTACACTGATTCTGTTTTATTGTTGTTTTTCCAGATTAGAGCTGCAGGGTCTCTAAACTCATTCAGGTCAACATGATCTTAGTGAAGTGAAAGAAAAATGAGGAGAGAGCTTAAACATGATCAGCAATCGTGTTATTGATGAGTTCTGATCAAGATATTCATGACTGTGTGTGAGAGCACTGTGGCTGCAGATGTTTCAGAGAGATAAAGAGAGTTTCTTGCTGCTGTTATAACCAAACTGATGATGTGAATCTCCTTTGTTGGACGTCACTGTACAGCTGCAGAAACACAAAGAACAGCTTCAACTTGCAGGAAACTTACAAACGTAAATCAGGTAAGGAAACTTTCTTACTGAATTGTTGAAATTGTATTCATCCACATGATTGGACAATTGGCTCATATAGTGTGTTGAATATTTAGTACTCTTGTCCAAATGCCTAGTGAATTATTTCATAACCATTATGACAGTTTTCTAGCAAGTTGTCTAGTATTATGTGCATTTTATCAGGGGCCACACGTACATTTATTGAGTCAATGAGGAAGTCTAAGAATGCTGTTTCCCCTTCTCCACATTTCGAACATCATCAATATCAATAAAATAATACATATGATATACCACCGTTATGTAATTAATATACAAAAAAGGTAACTGTATTCCTCTATAGTTCTAGAAAAAAAAGATTATTATTTAGCAGGATTATAATTTTAAAAGTACTGCAGTATTATAGTGATGTATCGTCCGTTTTTCCATTTCGTATTTTTTATTTGAGCCTAAAATTGAAATATGAAAAACCAGAAATTTTTTCTTTTTTTGTGTTAGATTTAAAAACAAAATAATTTGTCACTTTTTCCTTTTTTGATTTTTGATTTCCAATCGGAAATAGAAAGAACGAATGATACACGGATTGATATAGATAAAATAAAAATTGATTAAAAAGTGTGATTAATTGCAATTAACTATTGTAACTATTTGTTTTAGCTTTTTCCCCCCACACTATGCATGACATGAGTCTGATAGATTGCATCAAACTAGCAGATAGCTACATTAGCTTAGTTAGCATTGTTAATTAACTCACCAGAATTTCCAGACAAGAAAAAAACCTCTGTGCGCATATGTGGAAAACACTTGTTGACATTTAGACTCTGCAGCTTATTTTTGCAACTCTTATTTCGAGGCTTTCAAGTAGTGACAGCTCCAAGTTATCCAAACAGGTTATGCTTGTGCTGCCCCCCCCCCCTCCATTTTCTGCCTCAACTTTAGTTTCCATATAATTTTATGTGGGTTACACTAACATTGTCTCTCCCTGTGTTCCTGCTGACCAAGTCTACCATTCCTCAGTCTCTCTGTGGAGTTTTGTAAATCTTAGCCAGTCCTAAAACTCTGTGTATTGTGTATCTGTGATATCTCAAAGAATATAATCCTGTCAGTGTATGTCTATAGTTATTATTTTATTTATTGTTCATAGATTCTGCAGTACGTCTGTGTTGCAGCCACATTACAAGGTGACAAACAACAAGAAGAACTAACAAGCTGTTGTCCATGTTTTCCAGTTCACACTGAGCAATGGATGCTGACGCCATGGGGACGATGGAGGTGGCAGCGCTCGGCCGACCTTTCAGCCTCGGGATGCTGTATGACTGCCGTAAAGACTCACTCATCCCTGGTAAACATTCACATGTACAAATATTTAATGCATCACAACAACCAAAATATTCTGGACAATGAATTTTGTTGGTACATTGCTTTAGAAAAAGGTTGATTTTGTACAGTGCGTGATCTGTGAGGAATAGAAAATTATCTTTTGTTCAGTGTTATAAAGGATAAAAGTGAGTTGTTGGATGTTTGAAAAAGACACCTTTGAATTATCAACTTATTTAGTGAATACACAGGAAACGAGGAGTAAAAACATATATTAGCATGGGCATGGTACTGATATTTTTGTTTTTCTTTTGCAGGAATGCAATTTTCGGACCTCAATGATCTGAAAAATGATATACAAGAAAGACCTCAGCGCTACAACAATTTTGAAATAGTTGCATCTGAATCAATTGCAGATAAATCTTCAGCGTTAAATGTTGAAGCATCTCTGAAGGCAAGTTTCTTAGGTGGACTAGTAGAGGTTGGAGGATCAGCTAAATACCTGAATGATAGTAAAACATCCAAAAATCAGTCCAGAGTAACACTGAAGTACCAAGCAACCACAAAGATGCAGCAACTGTCAATGAATCATCTTAGAAGAGGTAATGTGAATCATCCGTATGTCTTTGGTGAAGGAATAGCAACACATGTAGTCACAGCTATCCTTTATGGGGCACAAGCCTTCTTTGTGTTTGACCGTGAGGTGTCTGATGAAGAAAGCCATCAAGAAATTCAGGGCAACATGAAGGTGATGATCAAGAAAATCCCCAGCCTCTCAATAGAGGGGGAAGGTTCCTTGAAAATAAACGACAATGACATTGAAAAGGTGGAGAAGTTCTCCTGTAAATTCCATGGAGACTTTTTACTGCAAAAATCTCCAACAACCTTTCAGGATGCTGTAGAAGTCTACCAAAGCCTGCCACAACTGCTGGAAACCAATGGAGAAAATGCTGTACCAGTGAAAGTCTGGCTGATGCCACTTGTGAATTTAGATTCATCTGCTGCTAAACTCGTCCGTCAGATAAGTTTAGGATTAGTGCAGAAATGCCAGAGGCTCCTGGAGGACTTCACTGAGCTGGAAATGAGATGTAATGATGCAATAAGAACCACCACTGCACAGCAGTTCCCACAGATTGGTGACAAACTTCAAACTTTTGCAGAATTTTGCTCTGAGTACAAACTGGAATTCCAACAAAACTTGGCAAAGATACTTCCATCAATCCGGGGAGGAAGGGAAGAGGAGGCTGTGCTGGCAGAGATCCTGAAGAAGAGACATTCTTCTCCTTTCAACAACACAAGCCTGAACAAGTGGATGGAGTGTAAAGAGAGAGAAATCTACACTTTACAGTCTTTCACCAACAAGATGAAAAACACAAAGATTGTCCCATCTCAGAGTCATCTGTGCAAGGAAACTCTGAATGTAGAACATGCTGTGTGTTTTGTTTTCACCTCACTGGGAAGTGCTGAACCGTACCTCTCAGCTTTATCAAACTACTTAAAAGAAAAACCCAAACCAGATGACCCTCAAGATCCACGTTGTTATGACATAGAGAAGGAACAATGGTACGCCTCTAAAGAAGTATCAGATGCAGTGAGGACCAAAGCAAAGCTGTTCAGTGATTTTGCAGAGGCCAACAAAGAGAATAAGAACATAAAGTTCCTGACAGTGGGTTTAACAAGTGAGACACAGAAAGGTTTAAGCATCTACGTTTATAAAGACGGTTTTACTGACAGTACGAATTTTGAGCTTCCTTCAAAGCCTGAAACAGTGACAGCAGGTGATGTAACCCACAACAGTGTGACACTGAAGATCTCTCCACCAAGATTTGGAGCAAAGAACATCACCTCCTACTGTGTAGAGTACTGTGTCAGTGGAGAGGATGGATGGAAACAAACACCAGCAGCAAAAGCTGAAGAGGTCACAGTGAGCGGTCTGACTCCTAACACAGAGTATATGTTCAGATGCAGAGCAGTGACCTCAGTAGGTGTTGGACCAGCTGGTGAAGTCAGTGGTCACTTTAAAACTTTACCTTGCAGCCCTCCTGGAAAACCTCAAGTTGAAACAAACTCCAGTGAGATATCAGTTAGCTGGGAGAAACCTGCAGAGATTGGACAAGATGTCCACATTGTGAGTTACATCGTGGAGTACGCCCAAACAGAGAAAGAGGTGAAAGAAGATCGCCAGTGGAACCAAATGGTGTCAAAAGCTGAAAAGGGGATAATTTCAGGTCTTCAATCAGAGACAGAATATGCTGTCAGGGTCAAGTGTGACTGTGGTGACGTTGGTAGAAGCAAAGAAAGCATCACTGTGAATGTCTGCACAACAAAACATGGATTGAAACACTTCTCTAAATTGCAGAAACGGAGCTCTATTACTGGGCTCATTGATTTTGTGAAAGAAAATAGCACACTGCTGAAACCACAGACAGGGCCTCTCCCTGTTTATAAAATTCCCCTCAAAGAGGAACAAATTAATGTTTCTGGGTGCAAATGTTTCAGTTTTGGGGAAGAATCCACTAAACCTAATCGTACCATCATGGTTCTCGGAGCAACTGGGGCTGGGAAGTCAACTCTGATCAATGGAATGATCAATTACATTTTAGGTGTTGAATGGAAGGATTCATTTCGGTTTAAGTTAGTTGATGGGGATCAGTCAAAATCACAAGCTCACAGTCAGACTTCAGAAGTCACTGTGTACAAAATCAACCACCAGGAAGGCTTTAAAATCGAGCACTCTCTGACTATTGTGGACACTCCAGGCTTTGGAGATACGAGAGGAATAGAAGGAGACAGAATGATCACAGAGCAGATACGTAATCTCTTCTCTGCTCAGTCTGGTGTCAGTGAAATTAATGCTGTCTGTTCCGTAGCTCAAGCTTCATTAGCACGACTCACACCATCACAGAAGTACGTGTTTGATTCTGTGCTTTCAATCTTTGGTAAAGATGTGGCAGAAAACATCAGAGTTCTGGTGACATTTGCAGACGGCCAACCTCCACCAGTTCTAGAGGCAATCAATGCATCAGGTGTCCCATGTCCTAAAACAGAAGACGGGCTGCCAGTTCACTTCAAATTCAATAACTCAGCGTTATTTGCAGACAACAAATCATCTGCAGCAAACAGCTCAGATGATGATGATGAAGATGGAGGCTTTGATCAGATGTTTTGGAAAATGGGGACAAAAAGCATGAAGAAGTTTTTCGTTGCTCTGAATGAGATAGAAACCAAAAGCTTGACAATGACGAAGGAAGTCCTCAGAGAAAGAAAGCAGCTCGAGGTTTCAGTTGAAAATTTGCAGAAGCAGGTTAAAGTTGGGTTAGCCAAGCTTGAGGAGATAAAAGAGATTTCTGATAAACTGAAAGAGCATGAGGCAGAGATCCGCAGGAATGAGAATTTTGAGTTTGAAGTCACAATCAAAAAGCCTATTCAAGTAGATATTTCTCGTACTAGACACTACATCACCAACTGTCAGCAGTGTCACTATACCTGCCACTTTCCTTGTCCCTATGCAAATGATGCAGATAAATATAAATGCACTGTAATGGGACCAGATGGAAACTGTACTGAGTGCCCCAGCAAATGTCATTGGACTTCACATTTTAATCAGAAGTACAGATGGGAGTATAAGGAGGTTAAAGAAAAGCGAACAGTGAAAGAGCTGCAAGAAAAGTACCAAAAAGCCTCAGAGGATAAGAAACCTGTTCAGGCTTTGATTGAAAAACTGAAGGCTGAATATGATGTTGTGCAGGCAGAGGTGGTGAAATTGATGGAGAGGTCTGCAAAGTGTTTAAACAGACTCAAAGAGATAGAACTGAAGCCAAATCCTCTCTCCACTCCAGAGTACATTGACATGCTTATTGAGGGAGAGAAATCTGAGTGCAGACCAGGATGGAAGCTTCGAGTTCAGGCCCTGAAGGACATAAGAGGAAAAGCAGAATACATGGCTAAAGTAGAGAGAGGAGAGAAACTCCTCAGATAATTAAGCCTGAAACACCATTTGTATCATGATTGATAAACGAGTTTCAGAGACCTTTACATCATAAACAAGTGGATCATCAGAGCAATGCAGGAAACAGTGGTCTCTAATTTCAAGATGGCTGCCTCTGAGTTGTGTCACATGACTTACCAAACACACTTTTTACTATTTTTTTAGTCTTATTCATATTCTAAGATGAGTTTTTGGTGGATTAAAGCAGCATAAAGACATTGTGTAATTCATTTTGCTTATAATGTTGAAAATGTTTGAATCAAATATGATACAGTTTGTATTTCAGGTAATTTCACTGATATAATATCAAATTAAACCAATTAAACTTTTATCAGTTTTTCTTGATTTTCCTTGAATTGATTTTATCTCATTTAAATATGTGTTGTTTGTTCTTGCCTTTTTCTTATATTGAATTTATTTTACTTATCAAATTCTTTTTATTTGTTCTCTTTTAAAACCTAATTATTTCACGATTTTTTTGTTTATTTCAAACATTTTGTAACTTGGATTTTGTGAATTGAAATGCATTTTTATTATAAATGAGGAGATTGAAGAGTAAATATGAATTTAAAGCAGACTTTCTATATTTGTTTTTTACTGTATATTTCATTATCTTTGATTTCTTTGTATGTTTATGAAAAATTCCCTCAAATACAACCTGAAACTGTGTTATTAACCTTTCCTTTTTATTACTGAATGAATTAAAACAAATAAAGAAATAAAACATGTTAACAACATATTTGGATGTTTTCACTGTCTGTACAACATCGACTCCCTCAGTAAGCAGAGCTGAGAAAAACTGGACCATTGTTGAACCTGCTGACCTTTGACATAAACTGTGTCTTCATTTTAAAGATTCAGTGTTTTGAACATTTACTTTGTAAACATTTTAACTTTGTAAAATAAACATAGAAAAGGAGGTTTCACTGCTTTGTTGTCAGAGCCAGCAGTGAAAACAATATAATCATCCTCAACAATCCACATAAACCTGAAAGTGAGTTTAAACAGTGTTAAGAGTTTTGCTTTGATGTGGAACAGCTGTTCATATGTGTAAGTGGTACAAAACAGAATTATCCACTAAATATTATTACTTATGTTTTACCTTAACTTTTCCCTCAATTTGGGAAAAGTTAGGCTCAGACTATTCAACAGTGCACATCAGTTAATTCATTTAAATCTCAACTTTAAACTCACCAGTGATTATTACAGTGATAATGTCTGAGTGGATGCCTGCTTTAGAAAATGTAATCCAATAATGTCAGATTTTGTGATGGTAACTCACATATTACATATTTATCAATTCATTCTCTAAAACTCAAGACCAACTCTTCATCTGTGTTTTTGTTAATAACCGGTGCATTCTCAATCCAAAACAAGCAATGTACATGTTGTGAACTGCACTGCTGGAATTTCACCCAATAAAAGAAATCCTTAATTTTACAAAGCAAACATTCAAAGTGTCCTGATCACGAGTCAACAGGTCACACCTGTCTGCCCACTCTAAATCTCCATCTGTCTGTGACCTACCTTCCTGTTTCATCATCAATACTACAGAGAAGATTTGTCCGTCACAAATCAGCAGAAGAAAATGATCAAAACCAAGTAGGCTTACCTAGCTGATGAACACAAGCAAACAGCCCCTGCTCTGCTTCTTGCCAAAAAGTTTGGGTTGTCACATCCTGTCTGTAGCAGCTGTTATTTTTTAGTTCCTGTTTTATTTTGAAAGTTTTTCTCCTTGTGTGTGTTTTCTGTTTTTACTTCCTGTGTTCTCCTGCATTCAGTCTTATTTGACTCACCTGTGACCTGTTTGTAATCACCTGTGTATTAAAGCCTTGGTTATCTGTTTGACTTCTTCCTGTTTTTGTTTGGAGCCTTAAATAAAGACTAATCACTCAGCCATGTTTGGGTCCACCTGCTCTGCTTTCTAAATGTGACAGGGGAACATCAATTCAGTTCCATGAAGGGGGTTTTGCTCACTACCTGAGTCATTCTGGGATGTCTGTGCACTGTTCAGGAAACCCAGTGTTGCAGTTCACATTCACTGGACTATAACAACAATCTGTTTTACATCATTTGCAGTTTTGTACAATGCATACATGTTTAATAAAGGTTTACTGCATTACAAATCATTCCATTCTTCCTTCCAGGTCTGACTTCTTAATTTTAAATAAATATTATGAATGATATGTCACAAGTAATCATCTTTAAATGAAATGGGTATTTAGTAGACATATGTAAGTTTAATATATTAAAACGTGGTTGGTCTAGTCCAAATAGTCTCTGAGTAAGTGGGAGAAATGCAAAAAGTGTTTCAACTGTCCCCAGTCTCCCCTCACACAGGCAGCTGAGTCATGCTCACCTCTACTGCAAGTCACTATGCAGTCTGTGGTCAGACCATTTCTGGGAAATCACTCCAGTTCTCTCCAGCAGCTACTCCGTCCTCTCCATGAATAAACAGGAGGTGGAGTTTATCAGAGAGAATATAAAGGTAGAAAGCACAGAGCGCTCTCAGAGCATCACAAACCTTTCTGCTGTAAGTACACTGATTCTGTTTTATTGTTGTTTTTCCAGATTAGAGCTGCAGGGTCTCTAAACTCATTCAGGTCAACATGATCTTAGTGAAGTGAAAGAAAAATGAGGAGAGAGCTTAAACATGATCAGCACTCGTGTTATTGATGAGTTCTGATCAAGATATTCATGACTGAATCTCCTTTGTTGGATTTGACAATGACTGATGCAGTTTCTACAACTGACACTGTATTGATTTTGTTGATGGTTGAGAGATGGTGATCAAAGTATTGGGAAAAATCAGACAATCCTTACTCGTACATGAAGGGGCAGAAGCAGACTACAAAGGTCAGAACTGCTGTAGACCGTCATGGAGCAGTTTATAATTGTTATCATCTGTTATCCCACTAAGTATTGATAACATGCTTAAAATGTCACAAATCAGTGAAACATAGGCACTGACACACAAAAATGAACTAAATGGGTTTTATGTCTATAAGTAAGAAAGAAGAAGATAGGGTATGACTTTGTGTGATCTAACTAGCTTGTTTGGTATGATTTCTTTACTTGCAAAAAATAATAAAGTGCTTAAAATCACACACTCAGAAAAAAGGCACATATATAAATCCATAGTTTAGCTAAAAAAACAACAGTGCTGTTACTAGCTTTACTTTGACAGCCCTGTTTAACATTTATGTAGTTTACCTGTTCAACACTTCATTTAACAACCATTTTGATGAATACAGGGAGGGTAGAAGTCGGTTCTGACTTTGTGAACTCTAAATATATATTAGAAGATTCTTGGGCACATGTTGCTGTAGAAAGGGGACGCCCCTCGCTGGCTGTTTGGGGTTTCCTGTGCATTTTATCAGGGGCCACACGTACATTTATTGAGTCAATGAGGAAGATAAGAATGCTGTTTCCCCTTCAGACAGAAAAAGTTGTCTCAGCACTCAGCTTGTGATCAGAGCGACAAGCTGAGTGCTGTTTCCCCTTCTGCACATTTCATACATGATCATTGTACACACTCTATGGTTCCACCATTTCTGAGAAATCAGGCTGATTCTCTTCAGCAGCTACTTCCTCCTCATAAAGAACAAAGAGAACATGATGTTTGTCACTGAGAATATAAAGATAGAAACCACAGAGCGCTATGAAACGTTTCTGCAGTATACAAACTTTTCTTCCCATGATAATGATTTACATGTTTGTGAGTGTTGTAAGTTATTTGATTGTTGTACAAAAGGTTTATTTAGAAGAAATAACACTTCTCACCAGGTGGATTATATTGGTGCATTAATGCTGGATATCTTTGAGTTTGTTGGACAAAACAAGACCTTTGACGATGTCATCTTGTCCTAGTTTTGCAGGTCATAAACCAAAGTACTGGCATATTAAAGTTTTGACCAGATGATGGTATGAGATAAAAAGGTAGAGGATCAAAGTTATTATAATTCATCCTGAGAGAAAGTAATGTGTGAAAGTAATTCCTTGACAACCCAGCAAAGTATTGTTGAAATATTTCATAAGTGAAAACTCTGTGCTCAAGGTAAAGTCAGAGGATTCAGAAATTTCTGTACAAAATGTTCAAACCAGTTGAAACTATTTTCTCACCTCTGACCTCTGTCTGAAGAAGTAGACCACGAACTGAATGCTGTTTCATCTTCTGCACATTTCAAATGTGATCAATATACACAGTTTATGATCACACCATTTCTGGGAAATCGATAGATAGATAGCCTTTATTGTCCCATGGGGAAATTCGTTTTCACAATCTGTCAGAAACCCACTGGACACGAACAATATACATACACACACCCGCTGTACAAACACCACCAAAATAATTCTCTTCAGTAGCTACTTCTTCTTTTTAAAAGGTGGAGTTTGTCCCTCAGAGAGAATATAAAGATAGAAAGCACAGAGCGCTCTCAGAGCATCACAAACCTTTCTGTGCAAGATATTCATGACTGTGTGTGAGAGCACTGTGGCTGCAGATGTTTCAGAGAGATAAAGAGAGTTTCTTGCTGCTGTTATAACCAAACTGATGATGTGAATCTCCTTTGTTGGATGTCACTGTACAGCTGCAGAAACACAAAGAACAGCTTCAACCTGCAGGAAACTCAAACCAGACGTAAATCAGGTAAGACCTCCAGTAAAACCATTAGAAACACTTGTTGCTGCTCGTTGTTAAAAGTTCTTTTTGTGGCTAAGTTTATGAAATGATTTAAGAAATGAGAGAGTGATGCATGATGAAGTAGAATTTATAACAGATTAGATCCATTCAATAAGGTTACAGGCAGGTATGTGACCAGTGAGGCTTCTGCTTTGTGTTGGTTAGTAATAAAATGATGTAACACCAGGATGTCTGATACTGTCAGGAACAAAAATATACACATTAAAAAAAGAGAAATAATGTGATGGATTAGGATAGTGTCAGTGTGAGACTCTGGGAGGCACTACAGGGTACCGCAAGTATCTTATCTAGTATTTTATTCCAGGTGTGTTCAACATTATAAACTAAAGCAGAGCTCCTGCTTTGTCTCAGTGGTGTTTTGTTACCACATCAGTTTAATATGTTACTGCTTGTATATGTTGCATGTTCTTATCTCACTTTTAGGATTTGGAGAGCTAAAAACTGGTGGACAATGAAGTTTAATTCCAAATCTAATAAACAGAAAAAGTGACATCCACCTCTCCCACATCAGAACTGTACATAAAGATGTAATTATAATAAATTAATAATGTAATTATATAAACATGAGGTCACTGTACATATGAGCTGGTTAATGGCTTCATACAATAACTCTTTATTAATAACTATTGTACAGGATTGTTTGTGGTCTGAAACACTGAAATGAAAAAAGAAGAGACATTAATCACACAGTATGAAGAACACAACAGACAGAAGCTCTACTGCAGCTACCAAATGCAAATATTAACATAAGGAAATAATACACTTTATTATTATTATACTGCTACTCTTAAATATTGAAACACTGTAATTAAGATTCAAGAGAGCATCAACCACACTGAAGATCAAACTATCAATAAAAAACATCAAATTAACAAGAAGAAATAAAAACTGGGTCACATCACTGGGTCAAAGGTCAAAGTCCTGCAGACAGCTCAGTGCTCGTAACCCTCTGCGTCTAAATAACTTAAATAATAAAACACACCAAACATTAAAGTACTGCAGTATTATAGTGATGTAGTATGCAGTATTACAGTAAAAGTACTGCAGTATTATAGTGATGTAGTATGCAGTATTACAATAAAAGTACTGCAGTATTATAGTGATGTAGTATGTAGTATTACAGTAAAAGTACTGCAGTATTATAGTGATGCAGTATGCAGTACTGCAGTATTATAGTGATGTAGTATGCAGTATTACAGTAAAAGTACTGCAGTATTATAGTGATGTAGTATGCAGTATTACAGTAAAAGTACTGCAGTATTATAGTGATGCAGTATGCAGTACTGCAGTATTATAGTGATGTAGTATGCAGTATTACAGTAAAAGTACTGCAGTATTATAGTGATGTAGTATGCAGTATTGCAGTAAAAGTAGTGATATATTATTATATATGACATCATTAGATTATTAATAGTGAAGCTGGAGGTGGAGCTAGTTTATACTACTTTATATACAGTTAGCTAGTTTATACTACTTTATATACAGTTAGCTAGTTTACACTACTTTATATACAGTTAGCTAGTTTATACTACTTTTTATATATAGTTAGCTAGTTTATACTACTTTATATACAGTTAGCTAGTTTACACTACTTTATATACAGTTAGCTAGTTTACACTACTTTATATATAGTTAGCTAGTTTATACTACTTTATACACAGTTAGCTAGTTTACACTACTTTATATACAGTTAGCTAGTTTACACTACTTTATATACGGTTAGCTAGTTTATACTACTTTATATACGGTTAGCTAGTGTACACTACTTTATATACGGTTAGCTAGTTTACACTACTTTATATACAGTTAGCTAGTTTAGTCCAGTGGCCAAATAAATGTAGCAGAGTCTTAAGTATAATATTTCCCATTGTAATGTAGTGGGATGGTAGAAAACAGAAATATAAAATGTGTAAAAGTTTTAGCACTTTTTTATCACTGTCATTACAAACATTGTCAGTAAGAAGGAAATACGTGCCTCAGTAAGTGTATGTCTATATATTTGATTTATTGTTGATAGATTCTGCAGTACGTCTGCGTTGCAGCCACATGACAAGGTGACAAACAACAAGAAGAACTAACAAGCTGTTGTCCATGTTTTCCAGTTCACACTGAGCAATGGACGCTGACGACAAGCAGACGATGGAGGTGGCAGCACTCGGCCGACCTTTCAGCCTCGGGATGCTGTATGACTGCCGTAAAGACTCACTCATTCCTGGTAAACATTCACATGTACAAATATTTAATCCATCACAACAACCAAAACATTCTTAATATGAACATAGATTGGTACACTGCTCTGAAAGGAAAATCTGATCTGATCTACTAGAAATAGAAAACGATGAGTTTTTATGTCTTTTGTTTCGTGTTATAAAGGATTCAAATGAGTTGCTGGATATGAGAGACTCACATTGATGACTGTTGAAAAAGAAACCTTCAGTAAAACCCAAGAATAAAAGTTAGTATTACTAAGATGTAAGGCATGAACAATTACTGTTGCTTTTTATTATTAGATCACCTGGACAGCAGTAACCAGTTCGCTGTTGTTGTGATTGTTGTGATCAAAACTGCTTGATTCTTCTCAAAACTGTGATGTAATCTGAGTTGGGATCTTTGTGGTAAAACTGCACCTCAGGATTCATCCATCAGAGCTGTTTTATTGTAAACATCCCATATGAACATTTATCTGAGTGTAACAGCTGACCTGTGTAGATGTGCAGGAAAACACTGAACATTAATGACAGTCAGATCCTGACAGATCAAGTGTTACTGCTGCTGTTTGTGCTCTCTGCATTTCTCATCATTAACTAATCTGTAAGCTAAACTATGGAGAAAAACCTGAAACACTAGAAATTGCTCTGCTTAGAAATACAAGCCAGACACAAACCAGAGTCAGAGTCTGAAATCCAAGTTTTCTCTGACTCATTCAGTATTTAACATGTTCGGTGACAAGCGACACACTGTCAGCTCTGAACATGTTACATACACACAGTCATATCAGTGGAGAGCCATTATCTGCACTAAAAGCTGTCATATACTCAAGTTCTCTTTTAACCACAATGCATAACATCCATTCCTTCCTACTTTTAAGTTCAGTGTCTTCATTACTGCTCTAGATTTGGACATTATTGTGGCATAATCGGGGGAAATTTGCATAATTACAAAGTCTCGCATGTTTGTGGACTTTGCTAGAATATGCATTAATTCTTGTGATGACAAGATCACAGTTTCTTGGAGGGACAGGTTGTCTCTCTGTTAAAAGGTGTTTTATAATCCTTCAAAGGATGCGATATAAAATGGCTGAACATCAGTTCCTTCATACATTAAAAAGGAAGTTGATCTTGATTTTCGCTTCTTCTTTTGCAGGCATCACATTTTGGGACCATGATGATCTGAAAAACAATATACAAGAAAGACCTCAGCCCTACAACAATTGTGAGATAGTTGCATCTGAATCAATTGCAGATAAATCTTCAGCATTAAATGTTGAAGGATCACTGAAGGCAAGTTTCTTAGGTGGACTAGTAGAGGTTGGAGGATCTGGCAAATACCTGAATGATAGTAAAACATCCAAAAATCAGGCCAGAGTAACACTGAACTACCAAGCAACCACAAAGATGAAGGAACTGTCAATGAATCAACTTGGAAAAGTCAAGCATCCGTATGTCTTTGATAAAGGAATAGCAACACATGTAGTCACAGGAATCCTTTATGGGGCACAAGCCTTCTTTGTCTTTGACTGTGAGGTGTCTGATAAAGAAAGTCATAAAGACATTCAGGGCAACATGAAGGGGATGATCAAGAACATTCCTGAACTCATAGCAGAGGGGGAACTTTCCATCAAAATGAACGACAAGGACAAAGAAAAGGTGGAGAAGTTCTCCTGTAAATTCCATGGAGACTTTTTGCTGAAGAAAACTCCAACAACCTTTCAGGGTGCTGTAGAAGTCTACCAAAGCCTGCCACAACTGCTGGGAACCAATGGAGAAAATGCTGTACCAGTGAAAGTCTGGCTGCTGCCACTTGTGATTTTAGATTCATCAGCTGCTAAACTCGTACGTCAGATAAGTTTAGAATTAGTGGAGGAATGCCAGAGTGTCCTGGAGGACTTCACTGAGCTGGAAATGAGATGCAATGATGCAATAAGAACCACCACTGCACAGCAGTTCCCACAGATTGGTGACAAACTTAAAACTTTTACACAATCTTGCACCAAATTAAAACGGGAACTCCAACAAAACTTGGCAAAGAAACTTCCATCAATCCGGGGAGGAGGGGAAGAGGAAGCTGAGCTGGCAGAGATCCTGAAGAAGAGACATTCTTCTCCTTTCAACAACACAAGCCTGAACGAGTGGATGGACTGTAAAGAGAGAGAAATCTTCACTTTACAGTCTTTCACCAACAAGATGAAAAACACCCAGATTGTCTCATCTCAGAGTCATCTGTACAAGGAAACTCTGAGTGCAGAACCTGCTGTGTGTTTTGTTTTCACCTCACTGGGTGAGGAACCGTACCTCTCAGCTTTATCAAACTACTTAAAAGAAAAACCCAAACCAGACGACCTTCAAGATCCATGCTGTCATGACATAGAGAAGGAACAATGGTACGCCTCTAAAGAAGTATCAGATGCAATGAGGATCAAAGCAAAGCTGTTCAGTGATTTTGCAAAAGCCAACAAAGAGAATAAGAACATAAAGTTCCTGACAGTGGGTTTAACAAATGAGACACAGAAAGGTTCAAGCATCTACGTTTATAAAGACGGCTTTACTGTCAGTGAGAACTTTGAGACTCCTTCAAAGCCTGAAACAGTGACAGCAGGTGATGTAACCCACAACAGTGTGACACTGAAGATCTCTCCACCAAGATTTGGAGCAGAGAACATCACCTCCTACTGTGTAGAGTACTGTGTCAGTGGAGAGGATGGATGGAAACAAACACCAGCAGCAAAAGCTGAAGAAGTCACAGTGAGCGGTCTGACTCCTAACACAGAGTATATGTTCAGATGCAGAGCAGTGACCTCAGTAGGTGTTGGACAAGCTGGTGCAGTCAGTGGTCACATTAAAACTTTACCCTGCAGCCATCCTGGAAAACCAAATCCTCTCTCCACTCCAAAGTACATTGACTTGCTTATTGAGGGAGAGAAATCTGAGGCCAAACTAGGATGGAAGAAACGAGTTCAGGCCCTGATGGACATGAGAGGAAAAGCAGGTAAGTCAAAACTAACCCAGGTGAGATATCAGTTAGATGAGAGAAACTTGATGAGACTTGACAAGATTTCTACATTTATCGTTATAGAACAGCTGTCCTGTCCAACACATCCTCATAATTAAATAACCAGTGTGTAGAGGTGTGTGTAGTGATAACCAGCGTGTGTAGTTATAACCAGTGTGTAGAGGTGTGTGTAGGGGTGTGTGTAGAGGTGTGTGTAGTTATAACCAGTGTGTAGAGGTGTGTGTAGTTACAACCAGTGTGTAGAGGTGTGTGTAGAGGTGTGTGTAGTTATAACCAGTGTGTAGAAGTGTGTGTAGTTATAACCAGTGTGTAGAGTTGTGTGTAGAGGTGTGTGTAGTTATAACCAGTGTGTAGAGTTGTGTGTAGAGGTGTGTGTAGTTATAACCAGTGTGTAGAGGTGTGTGTGTGTGTGTAGTTATAACCAGTGTGTAGAGGTGTGTGTGTGTGTAGTTATAACCAGTGTGTAGAGGTGTGTGTAGAGGTGTGTGTGTGTGTAGTTATAACCAGTGTGTAGAGGTGTGTGTAGAGGTGTGTGTGTGTGTAGTTATAACCAGTGTGTAGAGGTGTGTGTAGTTATAACCAGTGTGTAGAGGTGTGTGTAGAGGTGTGTGTAGTTATAACCAGTGTGTAGAGGTGTGTGTAGTTATAGCCAGTGTGTAGAGGTGTGTGTAGTTATAACCAGTGTGTGTAGAGGTGTGTGTAGTTATAACCAGTGTGTAGAGGTGTGTGTAGTTATAACCAGTGTGTAGAGGTGTGTGTAGTTAAAGCCAGTGTGTAGGGGTGTGTGTAGTTATAACCAGTGTGTGTAGAGGTGTGTGTAGAGGTGTGTGTAGTTATAACCAGTGTGTAGAGGTGTGTGTAGTTATAACCAGTGTGTAGAGGTGTGTGTAGAGGTGTGTGTAGTTATAACCAGTGTGTAGAGGTGTGTGTAGTTATAGCCAGTGTGTAGAGGTGTGTGTAGTTATAACCAGTGTGTGTAGAGGTGTGTGTAGTTATAACCAGTGTGTAGAGGTGTGTGTAGTTATAACCAGTGTGTAGAGGTGTGTGTAGTTATAGCCAGTGTGTAGAGGTGTGTGTAGTTATAACCAGTGTGTGTAGAGGTGTGTGTAGAGGTGTGTGTAGTTATAACCAGTGTGTAGAAGTGTGTGTAGTTATTACCAGTGTGTAGAGGTGTGTGTAGAGGTGTGTGTAGTTATTACCAGTGTGTAGAGGTGTGTGTAGTTATAACCAGTGTGTAGAGGTGTGTGTAGAGGTGTGTGTAGTTATAACCAGTGTGTAGAGGTGTGTGTAGTTATAACCAGTGTGTAGAGGTGTGTGTGTGTGTTATAACCAGTGTGTAGAGGTGTGTGTAGTTATAACCAGTGTGTAGAGGTGTGTGTAGTTATAACCAGTGTGTAGAGGTGTGTGTAGAGGTGTGTGTAGTTATAACCAGTGTGATGTGTGTAGAGGTGTGTGTAGTTATAACCAGTGTGTAGAGGTGTGTGTAGTTATAACCAGTGTGTAGAGGTGTGTGTAGTTATAACCAGTGTGTAGAGGTGTGTGTAATGGCACCACACTCTGTGCAGCATCAGAAGCTACAGACTCATCAACATCTCAGTCCTACAGTATAACTCTAGCCTCTACTGTCAGAATCATCCACATTCATTAACTGATCCATACAGATGTTTTAACCACAGATCAGATCATTGATGATTTTCTTGTTGATAAACTCACTAAGTGGAAGCAGAGCGTCTTTCCTCCAGAAGCAGACGAGGTTCTGAGACCCATCCTCTACAAAAACACCAACAACTCAATCTGTGCTGCATTTTCAATTACAATTAAAATTACAATTAATTAAATCTGATAAATATTATGACTAACTAATATGACATGTATTGATGTCAATGTTGATATACATCATTTCAATTCACATTTTTCCTTTTATTAGTGATGTTTTGATGTTTGTGTGCTGCTGCGCGTCCATGTGGTAACAAGCACAGTGTCTGCACGCTGCACACACACCTATATACAGTAGCAGCATATTGGACTCTTGATGATGCTCTCCTTAAATAACAGTAACATGTGAGCCAGAGACAGACTGTGTGTGTATTTTGCTCTTATTACATTCTTCTCTGCGTGTGTGTGTGTGTGTCTGTGTGTGTGGTTCCTAACATGTATCATACCCGACAGCAGATTTTTGGAGCATGCAGTATTTAATAGTTCTGAATAGTTTCAATAATAATATACATACATTTGAATTACGTTTAGAAAAAAATAGAAAATGTGTGATTAATTTGTGATTAATTTGCGATTAATCGCGAGTTAACTCATGACAATCATGTGATTACATATTTTAATCAATTGACAGCCCTAGTTATGATATAAAATTATTCTAAAGATTTCATCAGTGTTTCATTTTAAGGACTATTTCAACATAAAAGGTGAACACAGGTTTTTACCAGTATATTTAATCACATTTAAAATCTTACACTAATAAACCAACAATCATTATGTTAAAATAAACAGTTTATAGTTATGAATCACAACTCTGCCATAATTAGTCTCACTTTGTAACAGTTCACACATAATATTCAATATTATCCAGTTAATCACTGTGTTTTACAGCTGGAGGAAGGAGCATCAGTGTGTACAGTTATCTCCAACATCACAGACACTGAAACTCACACTTTGTACACAGAATACGTTTTACGTGTTGATGAGTCTTTTAGTAAAATAACAATAATGATTCAGGCAACATTAAAGATCAAATCAAAAATATTAAAATAATAGAACATAAAAGACATTGAGACAATATTAAACAACATTAGCCAAATAAAGAGATATAAGACAAATAAAACAAGAATGAAAGTTACACTGCAGTGTGAGCTATTAATCAAAAGCCTCAAATGTGATTTAATAAAACTTAGTTGCTAACATAGAAATCTTCAGATTGGGTTTAAAGAACTGAGATGAAGCAGACCTTCAGTTTTCTGGGAGTTTTTTCAGATATGTGGAGAAAAAAAACTGAACGCTGCTTCTCCAGGTCTAGTTTAGACTCTGAGGACAGAAAGTAGACCTGTCCTAGACCACCTGAGAGGTTCATAATAATCCAGTATGCTTCTAAAACAATTCATTAAACAATAACTTTGGGCCATTGTGACAAGACACTGTGATCATGCTTAAAGAAACATAAAAATAAAGAAAGCTTTGATGACTAAGAAACAGTAGTTATCCATCCCTGATGTGGATTAATTAAACATATTTTATGATATACAAAGCATTGATTTTCCTTTTTTCTTCATCTCCTCCAGTCTACTACAATAATGATCTGATCAGGATTTTGATGATGGGGAAGGCTGGAGTTGGTAAAAGTGCCTCAGGAAACACGATTCTGGGAAGACCGTGCTTTAAATCTAAATTTTCTGCTAGCTCTCTGACTACTGAGTGTGAAAAGGTTGTTGGTGAGGTGGAAGGACAAAAAGTTGCTGTTATCGACACTCCAGGCCTGTTTGACACCTGGAACACTAAAGAGAGAACATTTAAAGATATCAGCCAGTGCATTACTTATGCTGCACCTGGACCTCATATCTTCCTGATTGTCATCAGACTGTACAGGTTCGCAGAGGAAGAAAAGCAGACAGTGGAGAAGATTCAGGAAATCTTTGGTGAGGAAGCCAACAGATACTGCATGGTTCTCTTTACTAATGGTGACCTGCTAGACGGAGTATCTATCGAGGAGTTCTTGGAGGAATACAAAGACCTGCAGGAACTTGTGGCCAAATGTAACAACCAGTACCACATGTTCAATAATAAGCTGAAGGATCGTTCTCAGGTCAGTCAGCTGCTGAAGAAGATCAGAAATATAACAGAGAAGAACGGAGGAAATCATTACACCAATGAAACGTTCCAAAAGGCAGAAAGAGATGTTGAAGAGGAGAAACAACGAATCCTGGAAGAGAAAGACGAACAAATACGCAAACAGCTGGAGAAACTGAGGAAGTAAATAAGAAAATAACAGGAAACAGTTCCCTTATTTACCAAATTCAAAATGGCTGCCTCTGAGTTACCACAATATGAATTTCTTCTATTTTTATTTTATTTTTACTTATATTCTAGATGAGCATAATGTTGAAAATGTTTAAATTTAATATGATACAATTTGTATTTCAGATAATTTCACTGTTTTGGTATGATGAAGGAAATAGAGGAAAGGTATGAGATCAGCAAACCACTTTTGGTGTAATTTGATATTTTACAGTATGTATTTAAGTAACTTGTAATGATCCCCTAATCATCATTGTTGTGCATTTAATAATGTTAATATTTAATCTCCTTACAGTAGAGTTATGTTATTGATGAATAGATTGACTCTCTTGTTTAGTATAGAAGAAGAACGTGTACTTTCCTCGTACACACTGAAACACCAAGCTGCTGTTTTAGATTCAAACAGTCTGGAGAACGTCTCAGAAAAGCTCAGTTTTGGGTGAGAAAATGCAGTTTTAGTCTGGACTGAGGGCTGAAACACAGAGAAAAAGATGTGTTTACAAATGAAGCGACGCAGTGTGGACGTACTCCGATTCAATGATACATCTCACATATATACACACACACACACACACACAACACCAGATGAACAGTCACAACTACACCTGCTGGTTTCTCATGCTTCATATCTGAAATATTAAATCACCTTGTTGCTTTGACATGTTCTGTTACATTAAATAGTTGATGATTTAAACTAGTTCTTAATCTGACAGTATCACATATATATTGTGCATGAAGTTATATAAGCAGCTATATATGATATGTACTCATGAATGATGTTTTTATAGATTGACTCTCAGTTTTATTCCTGTTTGATTGTATTGATTGTTGAAGATTGTTTAAGGACAAAGAGTTGTGATACATTTTCTCCAGTTGTTCTTTTCCTCTTATATTGATTGCAGCTCTATTATGTATGAAGTGTTTTATCTGTTTGTCTCGTTTTAGTTGTGTCAGGACTGCAGGTGCAAATTAACTATTGAGCACATTTACATTGACTTTACATTGTTAAAATGTCAATGTTTACACTGACTCTGGGTTTTTATGGCTGCACCATTATATTAAATAGAGAAAGTTTAGATGTCTTCTTCATTATTTTAAACTTATTTCCTGAAATTTAACCTGAAAGTTTGGAAACAGCACAACAAATGATGAGATCAGGTTGGCTGACTCAGTGATCTCTTTTAATCTTTTTAAAACTTTTATCAGTTTTTCTTGATTTTATTTGAGTTTTAATTTTCATTGAATTGATTTTATCTCATTTAAATATGTGTTGTTTGCTCTTGCCTTTTTCTTATATTGAATTTATTTTTACTAATCAAATAGTTTTTATTTGTTCTCTTTTAAAACCTAATTATTTTACGGGTTAGGTTTTTTTTTGTCTATTTGAAACATTTTGTAACTTGGATTTTGTGAATTGAAGTGCATTTTTATTATAAATGATATTTTACACTGAACTGTGTTAAGTTTCAAAGTATGATCCATAATAGTAGATGAAAAAATGTATTGCTTTTTTTTTGGGTCTATTTTATCTTTAAACTGAACAAATACAGTAAAGCTTTAATAGTCAGGTTAATGTCAGTGTCACTATTATAGACAGAGGAGAAGGAGAAGAGAAGTTAAAGGAAACATTAATAATAATATTTAGCAGCTGATTCTTTGTTTTTTGCACCATTTACACATATGAACAGCTCCTTTCAGATTTTATGAGTAGTTAATCTAATGTGGTCTGGATGGGGAAAGAAATGGCAAAATCGTCCTTTTTAGTTTTCAAAAATCTGAAAGTGGGTTTAAACAGTTTTAAGGCTTTTTATGATGTCTAACAGCAAATAAAATAAAGGTTATGTTTTCCCTAACTTTCCCCCCCAAAAAAAAAACAAACTTAGAGGTTTTTGGTTAACACAAGTAAAGACAGAGATCACAGTAAGTTTTATTTAACCCTTTCAGAGAAAACATTCATTATATAACAAAACAAATGTATTTCTCCTAAACTCCTGGGGCTGCTGACAACAGTTAATGTTGAACACAAACTGTGCTTCTCTAAGATAAAGTTGTTGGTTTTTTTGTGAGTAATTTAGTTCATTAATGGTTTATTTTGCGTTGCAGTTGGTTCATTCATGAGTTAAGCGTTGTATAAATACCGCCACCAGATGGTGCTGTAGAGTCAGTAAGAGATTAGTTGTGAAAGTGTCGAGAGAAGAAGAAAACTCCGTTCAGCGTTACATAGCATGACAGTAGCAGCTAGCAGTTAGCAGTAGCAGCTAGCTTAGTTCATACACAAATATGCTTATGTGTGTGTATGGTTTATTAAACAGCTGAGTAAACATACTGGTGTGCTGGTACAGACTGTCATCGCTCATTTTATCACTTCCATGTCACGTATTTGGTACTTTCCATTTCCGGTTTGTGTCATTTGTTAATTTGTTTCTGGACTGGTAGAAGTGTTTTGCTAATGTCATTTTGTTTTATGAGATGTAAAAATGTTTTCCAAAATGTAATCACCCTCAACAAATCCACACAACCAAACCACTGTAAAAAAGAATAAGGACAGAAAATAATAATCAAACACTGATCTCCTGATGTTTGTTTGGGTAGTTTAGAGATTTTTATTATTTACTCTGTTATTACTTAAATTTTTAAATGTTTAACTATGATGTTGGGTGTAGTTAAAGCCATTTAATAGGTAAATTTAATAGTTCTTTCATGATTGTTACCTGAGTTAAATGAGCCTGCCTGCTGTTACTGTACGATTCCTGACGGTGGCAGCAGAGGACCAAAATGAAATGTATATATATTCCCTAGTAGAGCATGGGATTAAATGATGCATCTTTTCAGTTGTAAGGAAACCACTTTTGCCATGTTGCTGTAGCTTCAATGTAGTGTAGCCTCTATTTAATGTAGAGTAACTGGTAGTTTGTAGTCTGGTAGAATAATGTTCAGTAGCTACTTGATGATCTGTAAGTTATTAAATGTTAATGAGCTCTGATCAGTACTCTTGTGTTTAATCATCTCAGATAACAGTTTCATGTCTCTAATTCATGTTGTTTCTGTTTCCTGTTTTAAAAAGTCAGCACAGAAAGTAAAATAATGTATTTACATGACTGCATCTATCCAGCCAAACCTTTCTGCTGCTCCTGAAGAGTCGGCTGAATGGGGAGAACAAGGTCCCGGCCATCAACACGTGCACCCTGCCAGTCCTCAGATACCGCGCAGGTATAATAAACTGGCCAAAAGAGGAGATAGAGGCCACTGATATAAGAAGAGACTGCACACTAAGCCCAGCACCCTGAGCATGTACACTAAGTCCAGCACCCTTTAGACTGCGCACTAAGTCCAGCACCCTGAGACTGCACACTAAGTCCACACCCTGAGACTGCACACCAAGTCCAATGAGGGAGGCCGAGGACTGATGAGCATCAGAGCCACTGTCCAGGATGAAACAACCAAGATCCAGGAGGACATAGGGAATGCCTTTATCATATTGGTTTATCTTCCCATGTCTTTACTTTTTCAGTAGGTTGAAAAGGGTCTGCTTATCACAAAAAACACCTCACTAACTTTTATTGCTGCACTGTTGAAAGCATTATAAGATCCTGCATAACAGTGTGGTATGGAAACTGCACTGTTGCTGACCAGAATGCTCTGCAGTAGGTGGTGACATTACAACATTGACACCAAAATCAATGCTTTAAACCTCACTCACCAGCACCGTATTATTACACTATGCTTTGGCACCTTACCAGTATGTCATAGACAGTATATTAACCTGGAAAAGAAACTGCACTTTACCAATAATAAACTGGACTGAGAAGGAATGAACTGGAATGGGTTTGGGTGCACTCACTAAATTATTATTAAATGTTAAATATTAATTAATATTAAAAAAATTTATTTGCACTCTTTGTACGGTACTGCCTCTACAACACTAATTGCTAATTTCGTTGTACATTGCTCTACTGTGTATGATGACAATAAACAGTATCTAAGCATTTGGTGGGTTGGAGCAGCACATAAATATGGTGTACTTTATTTTGTCATAATATTATGGTGAAAATAAATCAAATATGATAGAGTATGTGTTTCAGGTAATATTCCTCTAAATTCTTTAATCAATTTTGTTGTGCATTTAATGTTTTTACCTTTTACTTTTACTTTTTTAGGTGTAAAGGTAAAAATATAAATCATGGCTAAATTGAACACAATCAAAATCCAAATAAAACCAAACTGAATACCTGAAAGGCATCATTCTTCCAGGAGGAAGAGAGAGAGCCATCTTGGAATAACCAGGCTCATAAAGGCTCCAAGTTGGTGACACTGATCTCTTAATGAGGTGGGAAGGGCCGGACCATCAGAGGGAATCTGTACAGAGGAAAGCAGAGGCAACACAGATACTGTCATTAGGCCTAAACCTGTCACAATCATAGACTGTTAACAAAGTATTGGACATACTATAGCCACCATGATGTCACTCATTGGTTTATGGACTCCTGTTTTGAAGTCTTGAGTTTGCATTTTGACTGTCACCATCTTAGATTTCTGGATCCAGAAGTGACGGATGAGAGAGAGCCGAGAGAAGTTGATCTTCCATTGTTAAATGTGTTTCATTTATTAAAACATAATTCTACATGTCAGACGGCTCTGTGTATTGACTGACTGCAGCTTTTCTCTCGCTGCACTTTTTCCAAAAAAAGTTGAACTATTCTCAACTTTTATTTTGGCACAGAAATGCAGAGACAGCGACAGTGGTGGTGAAGTGCGGCTGCTGTCAGTTTACATACAGATTGCAGGCAACTCATCGCAGGTTGCTTTTCACTGCCCTTCGGTGTGTTCACAGCGTTAACGAGGCAGAAAGTGGTCAAAAAACATGAAAGACTCACAAGGAATAAACTAAATAACACTGGAACACTGAGGGGAGAAAACTAAAAGATGATATACTCTACAGGGAGTGAAGACAATGAGACACAGGTGCAACACATTAGGGTGAGGCAGGTAATCACACAGGCAGGAAAAAGAAGCAGGAAGTGAAGGACCTGAAATGAGACAAGAGGTGAGTATCAAAATAAAACAGGAAACATTAGAGAAGAAACACTGAGAGAAACAAAAAGTGACTAAATAACAGACTGTGTTGTGACACTTGTGTTGTTAGTCAGGATGCTATCAGGCTCAGTGTGACCGTCTGCTCAGCCAATGATAGAATGACACGTTATCACTTTATGACAGTTTTGATTTGCTGTATGTAAATAAGGACTGCAATTATAAGAGGATGATGGAACAGTATTTAATCTAAATAACTTTTATTCTCAATGGAAAACCAAAACATTTACTTTTACTTTTTAGAGAGGAGTTATGATTATCATAATTTGTAAAACTGCTGTGAACAGTTGGCAGATTTATTACAGTCTAACATCAAAAAACAACACTTATGACATACATAAACCCCAAAATAAAAAAATAGAGCTCTTCTTTTGTGGAAAAAAAAGTCTTTAATGTCAGTTTCCTTTTCAGGGCCCGAGCACTACAGTGCACTATTATATAAAACAAATGCATTTTAAACGTGCTTGAGACCGACTTCAAATTCATTCAGAAACATCTTCAGATATTAAAGATGAAAAGTTATTAAAATCTTTTTGATTACTGGTTTAGTTGCTTCGTGGCGATGTGACAATTTTATGTTTGTCCATTAAACAGGAACTGCTGGCCAAATGGTGCCACTGCACCCCGTAGAAGATTAAGAAAATTGAGCCCCTCTCTCCAGATTGACATAGATTAACCAAATTACAGTACACATATGTATCATCTAAAGACACACAAAAAAGTGTCTTGGACCCATACCCTCACTCCAACAGGGAGTCGGCCATTTTTAATCAAATCTGCGATTTTGTCGCTGTTTCCTACAGATTTAATCTGACCAACTTTATAGTCACTCTGTGTTATCTTAAGTGTTAAGCATATTTTATTATATGAGTAGCAACGCCATGTTGAATAGTCTAAGCAGTGATGTCATGTGCCTACGTACACAAGGATGTTATTGTGAGCATGCGCAGAATAAACGATCAGTGTGTGAGTTCCCAGACCAAACAGACGATGGCGGCCTGTCCTTTCTCTCCCGTGTATATTAGCCATTAGCAAGTACGAGCTACCACTTTGGTGACTGTGATAACGATAGACTGCTGCAGAAATGAGTAATGCTACATTAGGATCTTGAAGATGCATTGCGGCAAATCTCGCTGCTTCAGGGCGGAGGAAGGCAAGGAAGCGAGGGCCTGATCATTGCTGCTTGCAGCTTTAATGTTCTTCTTGTATTCTTTTAGTGTTCTTTGTGTCACTTGTGCTCTTGTTTGTTTAACTTTCACTAACTGCATATAGGCTAAGTGATTGTGTAACTCCTTATCTGGAAACCCAAAGATGAATCCACTGAGAGAGAGTTGGAAGCAGCCAGTCAAACCTCTTCATGACACCCTCAGACAGCTCTCACTGGGTCTGGCTCGACATCAAGTTAGAAGACTTCAGGCTTGGATCTTCACATATAGTACAGAACAACCAGTTCATTAAAGTTCTTTCTATATAAATGAAATCTCTCAATATTTTAACCTTTATATAAATAGAAATGATCTCTGCGTTTGTTTACAGTGTCTTATGTAAAGATGATCTTTTCCATTTTAGCTTTTTCCACATCTCTACTGTATTATGAAATTAAAATAATTGTATAAAATTGAATAATAAATGAACACTTAAAGATTTTTAACAATGCTTTTAAGTGATAAAGAAATAACATATAAACACATTTAAACTTGTTATATAAACAGATATTTTAAACACACACTGTTAAAATACTCCAACTGGTTTCTAAATCATACATGATGTGAATCTGACAGATTGTATGAAGCTAGTGGATAGCTACAACATTAGCATCATTAGCATCATTAACTATTTAATCACCAGAGTTTCCACAGAAGAAAAAAAACATCAGCTCCGTTTGTCTGTCTGGAATCATTCTTATTTTTACGGCTTCCACACAGTCTCTCTCTCTCTCTCTCTCTCTCTCTCTCTCTCTCTCTCTCTCATAAAGATAGAAACCACAGAGCGCTGTGAAACATTTCTGCAGCATACAAACAGGAAGCTGCTGCAGCATTTTCTTCCCATATTAATGATTTACATGTTTGTGAGGAGAGGCAGAGGATCAAAGTTATTATAATTCATCCTGAGAGAAACATGAATGTGTCAAAGTAATTTCTTGACAACCCAGCAAAGTGTTCAAACCAGTTGAAACTCTTTTCTCACCTCTGACCTCTGTCTGAAGAAGTAGACCACAAGCTGAATGCTGTTTCCCCTTCTGCACATTTCAAACGTTTATGGTTTATGGTCACACCATTTATGGGAAACCACCCCAGTTCAGTTCAGCAGTTACATCCTCATCTGAAAGGTGGAGTTTGTCCCTCAGAGAGAATATAAAGATAGAAAGCACAGAGCGCTCTCAGAGCATCACAAACCTTTCTGCTGTAAGTACACTGATTCTGTTTCATTGTTGTTTTTCCAGATTAGAGCTGCAGGGTCTCTAAACTCATTCAGGTCAACATGATCTCAGTGAAGTGAAAGAAAAATGAGGAGAGAGCTTAAACATGATCAGCACTCGTGTTATTGATGAGTTCTGATCAAGATATTCATGACTGAATCTCCTTTGTTGGATTTGACAATGACTGATGCAGTTTCTACAACTGACACTGTATTGATTTTGTTGATGGTTGAGAGATGGTGATCAAAGTATTGGGAAAAATCAGACTATCCTTACTCGTACATGAAGGGGCAGAAGCAGACTACAAAGGTCAGAACTGCTGTAGACCGTCATGGAGCAGTTTATAATTGTAACATCCGTTATCCCACTAAGTATTGATAACATGCTTAAAATGTCACAAATCAGTGAAACATAGGCACTGACACACAAAAATGAACTAAATGGGTTTTATGTCTATAAGAAAGAAAGAAGAAGATAGGGTATGACTTTGTGTGATCTAACTAGCTTGTTTGGTATGATTTCTTTACTTGCAAAAAATAATAAAGTGCTTAAAATCACACACTCAGAAAAAAGGCACATATATAAATCCATAGTTTAGCTAAAAAACAACAGTGCTGTTACAAGCTTTACTTTGACAGCCCTGTTTAACATTTATGTAGTTTACCTGTTCAACACTTCATTTAACAACCATTTTGATGAATACAGGAAGGGTAGAAGTTGGTTCTGACTTTGTGAACTCTAAATATATATTAGAAGATTCTTGGGCACATGTTGCGGTAGAAAGAGGACGCCCCTCGCTGGCTGTTTGGGGTTTCCTGTGCATTTTATCAGGGGCCACACGTACATTTATTGAGTCAATGAGGAAGTTTAAGAATGCTGTTTCCCCTTCAGACAGAAAAAGTTGTCTCAGCACACAGATTGTGGTCAGAGCGACAAGCTGAGTGATGTTTCCCCTTCTGCACATTTCATACATAATCATTGTACACACTCTATGGTTCCACCATTTCTGAGAAATCAGGCTGATTCTCTTCAGCAGCTACTTCCTCCTCATAAAGAACAAAGAGAACATGATGTTTGTCACTGAGAATATAAAGATAGAAACCACAGAGCGCTATGAAACATTTCTGCAGTATACAAACTTTTCTTCCCATGATAATGATTTACATGTTTGTGAGTGTTGTAAGTTATTTGATTGTTGTACAAAAGGTTTATTTAGAAGAAATAACACTTCTCACCAGGTGGATTATATTGGTGCATTAATGCTGGATATCTTTGAGTTTGTTGGACAAAACAAGACCTTTGACGATGTCATCTTGTCCTAGTTTTGCAGGTCATAAACCAAAGTACTGGAATATTAAAGTTTTGACCAGATGATGGTATGAGATAAAAAGGTAGAAGATCAAAGTTATTATAATTCATCCTGAGAGAAACATGAATGTGTCAAAGTAATTTCTTGTTAACCCATCAAAGTGAAAACTCTGTGCTCAAGGTAAAGTCAGAGGATTCAGGAATTTCTAAACAAAATGTTCAAACCAGTTGAAACTATTTTCTCACCTCTGATCTCTGTCTGAAGAAGTAGACCACAAACTGAATGCTGTTTCCCCTTCTACACATTTCAAATGTGATCAATATACACAGTTTATGATCACACCATTTCTGGGAAATCAATAGATAGATAGCCTTTATTGTCCCATGGGGAAATTCGTTTTCACAATCTGTCAGAAACCCACCGGACACGAAAAATATACATACACACACCCGCTGTACAAACACCACCAAACTAATTCTCTTCAGTAGCTACTTCTTCTTTTTAAAAGGTGGAGTTTGTCCCTCAGAGAGAATATAAAGATAGAAAGCACAGAGCGCTCTCAGAGCATCACAAACCTTTCTGTGCAAGATATTCATGACTGTGTGTGAGAGCACTGTGGCTGCAGATGTTTCAGAGAGATAAAGAGAGTTTCTTGCTGCTGTTATAACCAAACTGATGATGTGAATCTCCTTTGTTGGATGTCACTGTACAGATGCAGAAACACAAAGAACAGCTTCAACCTGCAGGAAACTCAAACCAAACGTCAATCAGGTAAGACCTCCAGTAAAATCATTAGAAACACTTGTTGCTGCTCGTTGTTAAAAGTTCTTTTTGTGGCTAAGTTGATGAAATGATTTAAGAAATGAGAGAGTGATACATGATGAAGTAGAATTTATAACAGATTAGATCCATTCAATAAGGTTACAGGCAGGTATGTGACCAGTGAGGCTTCTGCTTTGTGTTGGTTAGTAATAAAATGATGTAACACCAGGATGTCTGATACTGTCAGGAACAAAAATATACACATTAAAAAAAGAGAAATAATGTAATGGATTAGGATAGTGTCAGTGTGAGACTCTGGGAGGCACTACAGGGTACCACAAGTATCTTAACAAGTATTTTATTCCAGGTGTGTTCAACATTTTAAACTAAAGCAGAGCTCCTGCTTCATGTTGTTTTAATGTCTCAGTGGTGTCTTGTTACCACATCAGTTTAATATGTTACTGCTTGTATATGTTGCATGTTCTTGTCTCACTTTTATGATTTGGAGAGCTAAAAACTGGTGGACAATGAAGTTTAATTCCAAATCTAATAAACAGAAAAAGTGACGTCCACCTCTCCCACATCAGAACTGTACATAAAGATGTAGTGTAATTATATAAACATGAGGTCACTGTACATATGAGCTGGTTAATGGCTTCATACAATAACTCTTTATTAATAACTATTATACAGGATTGTTTGTGGTCTGAAACACTGAAATGAAAAATGAAGAGACATTAATCACACAGTATGAAGAACACAACAGAGAGAAGCTCTACTGCAGCTACCAAATGCAAATATTAACATAAGGAAATAATACACTTTATTATTATTATTATACTGCTACTCTTAAATATTGAAACACTGTAATTAAGATTCAAGAGAGCACCAACCACACTGAAGATCAAACTATCAATAAAAAACATCAAATTAACAAGAAGAAATAAAAACTGGGTCACATCACTGGGTCAAAGGTCAGAGTCCTGCAGACAGTTCAGTGCTCGTAACCCTCTGCGTCTAAATAACTTAAATAATAAAACACACCAAACATTAAAGTACTGCAGTATTATGAGTGATGTAGTATGCAGTATTACAGTAAAAGTACTGCAGTATTATAGTGATGTAGTATGCAGTATTACAGTAAAAGTACTGCAGTATTATGAGTGATGTAGTATGCAGTATTACAGTAAAAGTACTGCAGTATTATAGTGATGTAGTATGCAGTATTACAATAAAAGTACTGCAGTATTATAGTGATGCAGTATTACAATAAAAGTACTGCAGTATTATAGTGATGTAGTATGCAGTATTACAGTAAAAGTACTGCAGTATTATAGTGATGTAGTATGCAGTATTACAGTATTACAGTACTTTATATACAGTTAGCTAGTTTATACTACTTTATATACAGTTAGCTAGTTTATACTACTTTATATACAGTTAGCTAGTTTACACTACTTTATATACAGTTAGCTAGTTTATACTACTTTATATACAGTTAGCTAGTTTATACTACTTTATATACAGTTAGCTAGTTTATACTACTTTATATACAGTTAGCTAGTTTACACTACTTTATATACAGTTAGCTAGTTTATACTACTTTATATACGGTTAGCTAGTGTACACTACTTTATATACGGTTAGCTAGTTTACACTACTTTATATACAGTTAGCTAGTTTAGTCCAGTGGCCAAATAAATGTAGCAGAGTCTTAAGTATAATATTTCCCTCTGTAATGTAGTGGGATGGTAGAAAACAGAAATATAAAATGTGTAACAGTTTTAGCACTTTTTTATCACTGTCATTACAAACATTGTCAGTAAGAAGGAAATACGTGCCTCAGTAAGTGTATGTCTATATATTTGATTTATTGTTGATAGATTCTGCAGTACGTCTGCGTTGCAGCCACATTACAAGGTGACAAACAACAAGAAGAACTAACAAGCTGTTGTCCATGTTTTCCAGTTCACACTGAGCAATGGATGCTGACGCCATGGGGACGATGGAGGTGGCAGTGCTCGGCCGACCTTTCAGCCTCGGGATGCTGTATGACTGCCGTAAAGACTCACCCATCCCTGGTAAACATTCACATGCACAAATTTTTAATCCATCACAACAACCAAAACATTCTTAATATGACCATAGATTGGTACACTGCTCTGAAAGGAAAATCTGATCTGATCTACTAGAATTAAAAAACGATGAGTTTTTATGTCTTTTGTTTCGTGTTATAAAGGATTCAAATGAGTTGCTGGATATGAGAGACTCACATTGATGACTGTTGAAAAAGAAACCTTCAGTAAAACCCAAGAATAAAAGTTAGTATTACTAAGATGTAAGGCATGAACAATTACTGTTGCTTTTTATTATTAGATCACCTGGACTGATTTGTGATCAGCAGTAACCAGTTCGCTGTTGTTGTGATTGTTGTGATCAAAACTGCTTGATTCTTCTCAAAACTGTGATGTAATCTGAGTTGGGATCTTTGTGGTAAAACTGCACCTCAGGATTCATCCATCAGAGCTGTTTTATTGTAAACATCCCATATGAACATTTATCTGAGTGTAACAGCTGACCTGTGTAGATGTGCAGGAAAACACTGAACATTAATGACAGTCAGATCCTGACAGATCAAGTGTTAATGCTGCTGTTTGTGCTCTCTGCATTTCTCATCATTAACTAATCTGTAAGCTAAACTATGGAGAAAAACCTGAAACACTAGAAATTGCTCTGCTTAGAAATACAAGCCAGACACAAACCAGAGTCAGAGTCTGAAATCCAAGTTTTCTCTGACTCATTCAGTATTTAACATGTTCGGTGACAAGCGACACACTGTCAGCTCTGAACATGTTACACACACACAGTCATATCAGTGGAGAGCCATTATCTGCACTAAAAGCTGTCATATACTCAAGTTCTCTTTTAACCACAATGCATAACATCCATTCCTTCCTACTTTTAAGTTCAGTGTCTTCATTACTGCTCTAGATTTGGACATTATTGCGGCATAATCGGGGGAAATTTGCATAATTACAAAGTCTCGCATGTTTGTGGACTTTGCTAGAATATGCATTAATTCTTGTGATGACAAGATCACAGTTTCTTGGAGGGACAGGTTGTCTCTCTGTTAAAAGGTGTTTTATAATCCTTCAAAGGATGCGATATAAAATGGCTGAACATCAGTTCCTTCATACATTAAAAAGGAAGTTGATCTTGATTTTCGCTTCTTCTTTTGCAGGCATGACATTGTGGGACCTTAATGACCTGAAAAATAATATACATGAAAGACCTCAGCCCTACAACAATTGTGAGATAGTTGCATCTGAATCAATTGCAGATAAATCTTCAGCATTAAATATTGAAGGATCACTGAAGGCAAGTTTCTTAAGTGGACTAGTAGAGGTTGGAGGATCTGCCAAATACCTGAATGATAGTAAAACATCCAAAAATCAGGCCAGAGTAACACTGAAGTACCAAGCAACCACAAAGATGAAGGAACTGTCAATGAATCATCTTGGAAGAGGTAATGTGAAGCATCCGTATGTCTTTGATCAAGGAATAGCAACACATGTCGTCACAGCTATCCTTTATGGGGCACAAGCCTTCTTTGTCTTTGACCGTGAGGTGTCTGATGAAGAAAGTCATCAAGACATTCAGGGCAACATGAAGGGGATGATCAAGAAAATTCCTAAACTCATAGCAGAGGGGGAACTTTCCATCAAAATGAACGATAAGGACATTGAAAAGGTGGAGAAGTTCTCCTGTAAATTCCATGGAGACTTTTTGCTGAAGAAAACTCCAACAACCTTTCAGGATGCTGTACAAGTCTACCAAAGCCTGCCACAACTGCTGGGAACCAATGGAGAAAATGCTGTACCAATGAAAGTCTGGCTGCTGCCACTTGTGATTTTAGATTCATCAGCTGCTAAACTCGTACGTCAGATAAGTTTAGAATTAGTGGAGGAATGCCAGAATGTCCTGGAGGACTTCACTGAGCTGGAAATGAGATGCAATGATGCAAGAAGAACCACCACTGCACAGCAGTTCCCACAGATTGGTGACAAACTTAAAACTTTTACACAATCTTGCACCAAATTAAAACGGGAACTCCAACAAAACTTGGCAAAGAAACTTCCATCAATCCGGGGAGGAGGGGAAAAGGAAGCTGAGCTGGCAGAGATCCTGAAGAAGAGACATTCTTCTCCTTTCAACAACACAGGCCTGAACGAGTGGATGGGCTGTAAAGAGAGAGAAATCTTCACTTTACAGTCTTTCACCAACAAGATGAAAAACACCCAGATTGTCTCATCTCAGAGTCATCTGTACAAGGAAACTCTGAGTGCAGAACCTGCTGTGTGTTTTGTTTTCACCTCACTGGGTGAGGAACCGTACCTCTCAGCTTTATCAAACTACTTAAAAGAAAAACCCAAACCAGACGACCCTCAAGATCCACGTTGTCATGACATAGAGAAGGAACAATGGTACGCCTCTAAAGAAGTATCAGATGCAATGAGGATCAAAGCAAAGCTGTTCAGTGATTTTGCAAAAGCCAACAAAGAGAATAAGAACATAAAGTTCCTGACAGTGGGTTTAACAAGTGAGACACAGAAAGGTTCAAGCATCTACCTTCATAAAGACGGCTTTACTGTCAGTGAGAACTTTGAGCCTCCTTCAAAGCCTGAAACAGTGACAGCAGGTGATGTAGCCCACAACAGTGTGACACTGAAGATATCTCCACCAAGATTTGGAGCAGAGAACATCACCTCCTACTGGGTAGAGTACTGTGTCAGTGGAGAGGATGGATGGAAACAAACAACAGCAGCAAAAGCTGAAGAAGTCACAGTGAGCGGTCTGACTCCTAACACAGAGTATATGTTCAGATGCAGAGCAGTGACCTCAGTAGGTGTTGGACCAGCAAACCCAGGTGAGATATCAGTTAGATGAGAGAAACATGATGAGACTTGACAAGATTTCTACATTTATCGTTATAGAACAGCTGTCCTGTCCAACACATCCTCATAATTAAATGGCCACAGAGCTCGATTGCACATAAAATGACTAATAGGAACATTTTCTAATAAACCAGTGTGTAGAGGTGTGTGTAGTTCTAACCAGTGTGTAGAGGTGTGTGTAGTTCTAACCAGTGTGTAGAGGTGTGTGTAGTTATAACCAGTGTGTAGAGGTGTGTGTCGTTCTAACCAGTGTGTAGAGGTGTGTGTAGTTCTAACCAGTGTGTAGAGGTGTGTGTAGTTCTAACCAGCGTGTAGAGGTGTGTGTAGTTCTAACCAGTGTGTAGAGGTGTTTGTAGTAACCAGTGTGTAGAGGTGTGTGTAGTTCTAACCAGTGTGTAGAGGTGTGTGTAGTTCTAACCAGTGTGTAGAGGTGTGTGTAGTTCTAACCAGTGTGTAGAGGTGTGTGTAGTTATAGCCAGTGTGTAGAGGTGTGTGTAGTTCTAACCAGTGTGTAGAGGTGTGTGTAGTTATAGCCAGTGTGTAGAGGTGTGTGTAGTTATAACCAGTGTGTAGAGGTGTGTGTAGTTATAACCAGTGTGATGTGTGTAGAGGTGTGTGTAGTTCTAACCAGTGTGATGTGTGTAGAGGTGTGTGTAGTTCTAACCAGTGTGTAGAGGTGTGTGTAGTTATAGCCAGTGTGTAGAGGTGTGTGTAGTTCTAACCAGTGTGTAGAGGTGTGTGTAGTTCTAACCAGTGTGTAGAGGTGTGTGTAGTTCTAACCAGTGTGTAGAGGTGTGTGTAGTTCTAACCAGTGTGTAGAGGTGTGTGTAGTTATAGCCGGTGTGTGTAGAGGTGTGTGTAGTTATAACCAGTGTGTAGAGGTGTGTGTAGTTATAGCCGGTGTGTGTAGAGGTGTGTGTAGTTATAGCCGGTGTGTGTAGTTCTAACCAGTGTATAGAGGTGTGTGTAGTTCTAACCAGTGTGTAGAGGTGTGTGTAGTTATAACCAGTGTGTAGAGGTGTGTGTAGTTATAACCAGTGTGTAGAGGTGTGTGTAGTTATAACCAGTGTGTAGAGGTGTGTGTAGTTATAACCAGTGTGTAGAGGTGTGTGTAATGGCACTGTGCTCTGTGCAGCATCAGAAGCTACAGACTTATCAACATCTCAGTCCTACAGTATAACTCTAGCCTCTACTGTCAGAATCATCCACATTCATAAACAGATCCATACAGATGTTTTAACCACAGATGTTCACATGATTTTCTTGTTGATAAAAATCACTAAGTGGAAGCAGAGCGTCTTTCCTCCAGAAGCAGACGAGGTTCTGAGACCCATTCTCTACAAAAACACCAACAACTCACTCTGTGCTGCATTTTCATACGGTTGTGTGGTTCCTAACATGTATCATACCCGACAGCAGATTTTTGGAGCGTGCAGTATTTAATAGTTCTGAATAGTTTCAATAATAATACACATACATTTGAATTACGTTTAGAAAAACACAGAAAATGTGTGATTAAATTGCGATTAATCGCGAGTTAACTCATGACAATCATGCGATTACATATTTTAATCAATTGACAGTCCTAGTTATGATATAAAATTATTCTAAAGATTTCATCAGTGTTTCATTTTAAGGACTATTTTAACATAAAGGTGAACACAGGTTTTTACCAGTATATTTAATCACATTTTAAATCTTACAGTAATAAACCAACAATCATTATGTTAAAATAAACAGTTTGTAGTTATGAATCACAACTCAGCCATAATTAGTCTCACTTTGTAACAGTTCACACATAATATTCAATATTATCCAGTTAATCACTGTGTTTTACAGCTGGAGGAAGGAGCATCAGTGTGTACAGTTATCTCCAACATCACAGACACTGAAACTCACACTTTGTACACACAGAATACGTGTTGATTATGTGTTGATGAGTCTTTTAGTAAAATAACAATAATGATTAAGGCAACATTAAAGATCAACTCAAAAATATTAAAATAATTAAAATAATAAGTCGCGAACTTTGACAGCATATTTCAACCACAAAGCAAAGTGCTTTATATAGGACATAAAAGACATTGAGACAATATTAAACAACATTAGCCAAATAAAGAGATATTTAAATATAAAATAAGCTAAAGTGGAATAAGACAAATAAAACAAGAATGAAAGTTACACTGCAGTGTGAGCTATTAATCAAAAGCCTCAAATGTGATTTAATAAAACTTAGTTGCTAACATAGAAATCTTCAACTTGGATTTAAAAGAACTGAGATGAAGCAGACCTGCAGTTTTCTGGGAGATCTTTCAGATATGTGGAGTAGGCATGGGCCGGTATGAGATTCTGACGGTATGATAACCTGAGGTAAAAATATCACGGTTTCACGGTTTTATGATTACGGCTATAAAATGTGATATTTTGAAATGTCTGTATTTAAAACCAAAAAAAGTTTTTTTCCCCATTGAACGGTCTTTTATTTTTAGTAAATATGTATTTAAAATAAATAATAATAAAAAATAACTGAATTATTTCTAAATAAATATTAAAATAATAAGTGCAGTCCTTAATGCAGTCCTTTAACTGAGGCTAAACCTGCAACTCAAGTCACAACATAAATGAATTATTTTTAGTGAAAAGAACACAAAATCACTGAACCTGTGGCTCAAGATCAGAACATAAATAATTGAAAAAAGTAAAAGCACTTCTAAGATAAATATAAATAAATAAATGCAGCAGGAGCTTAAAACTGAATCAACAGGTTTTGGAGACTTGCTCACTATCATATAGGATGTATTTCCTCCTCACGCTGCTACTGTCCGTTACCTTCTTCCTCCTCACGCTGCTACTGTCCGTTACCTTCTTCCTCCTCTGCTACTGTCCGTTACCTTCTTCCTCCTCACGCTGCTACTGTCCGTTACCTTCTTCCTCCTCACGCCGCTACTTCCTCCAAGCCGTGGCCGTCTGTCTCTTTACGGTAGCCGAAGTATAAATACAGCTGACGTGGTCCTTTTTAGATGGGAGGAAAAGTTCGGGGGGCTCGCCTCGTTCAGCCGTCATACAGCCTGCAGAGCTACCTGCTTGTAACAGCAACCGGAGGAGCGCCGGAGGAGCACCGGAGGAGGACTACGGTGCGCTGCAGCTGCACGCGACCTGAACGACCTCCTCTCTCTCTCTGAACAGACGTCACATTAAAAAAAACCCGCTCATACTACAGGAACGGTGTGACAGAAATTTTTAGTGGTTTTCAAACCATGACTTTTTCATACCGTGGTAAACCTTGAAACCGGTAACCGGCCCATGCCTAATGTGGAGACTAAAAACTGAACGCTGCTTCTCCAGGTCTAGTTTAGACTCTGAGGACAGAAAGTAGACCTGTCCTAGACCACCTGAGAGGTTCATAATAATCCAGTATGGTTCTAAAACAATTCATTAAACAATAACTTTGGGCCATTGTGACAAGATACTGTGATCATGCTTAAAGAAACATAAAAATAAAGAAAGCTTTGACGACTAAGAAACAGTAGTTATCCATTCCTGATGTGGATTAATTAAACATATTTTATGATATACAAAGCATTGACTTTCCTTTTTTTCAGTCTCCGGGTCTACGTCTCCTCCAGTCCACTACAATAATGAGCAGATCAGGATTGTGATGATGGGGAAGACTGGAGTTGGTAAAAGTGCCTCAGGAAACACCATTCTGGGAAGGCAGTGCTTTGAATGTAAATTTTCTGCTAGATCTCTGACTACTAAGTGTGAAAAGGCTAAAGGTGAGGTGGAAGGACAAAAGGTTGCTGTTATCGACACTCCAGGCCTGTTTGACACCTGGAACACTGAAGGGAAAACAGATAAAGATATCCGCCAGTGCATTAGTTATGCTTCTCCTGGACCTCATATCTTCCTGATTGTCATCATGGTGGGCAGATTCACAGAGGAAGAAATACAGACAGTGGAGAAGATTCAGGAAATCTTTGGTGAGGAAGCCAACAGATACTGCATGGTTCTCTTTACTCATGGTGACCTGCTGGACGGAATATCTATTGAGGAGTTCTTGGAGTGCAGCGAAGATCTGCAGGAACTTGTGGCCAAATGTAACAACCAGTACCACATGTTCAATAATAAGCTGAAGGATCGTTCTCAGGTCAGTGAGCTGCTGAAGAAGATCAGAAATATAACAGAGAAGAACAGAGGAAATCATTACACCAATGAAACGTTCCAAAAGGCAGAAAGAGATGCTAAAGAGGAGAAGCAATGAATCCTGAAAGAGAAAGAACAAATACGCAAACAGCTGGAGAAACTGAGGAAGTAAATAAGAAAATAACAGGAAACAGGTCCCTTATTTACCAAATTCAAAATGGCTGCCTCTGAGTTACCACAATATGATTTTTTTCTATTTTTATTTTATTTCATTACTTATATTCTAGATGAGCATAATGTTGAAAATGTTTGAATTAAATATGATACAATTTGTATTTCAGATAATTTCACTGTTTTGGTATGATGAAGGAAATAGAGGAAAGGTATGAGCAACAGATGAGGTCAGCAAACCACTTTTGGTGTAATTTGATATTATACAGTATGTATTTAAGTAACTTGTAATGATCCCCTAATCATCATTGTTGTGCATTTAATAATGTTAATATTTAATCTCCTCACAGTGGAGTTGATGAATAGATTGACTCTCTTGTATAGTATAGAAGAAGAATGTGTACTTTCCTCGTACACACTGAAACACCAAGCTGCTGTTTTAGATTCAAACAGTCTGGAGAACGTCTCAGAAAAGCTCAGTTTTGGGTGATAAAATGCAGTTTTAGTCTGGACTGAGGGCTGAAACACAGAGAAAAAGATGTGTTTACAAATGAAGCGACGCAGTGTGGACGTACTCTGATTCAATGATACATCTCACATATATACACACACAACACCAGATGAACAGTCACAACTACACCTGCTGGTTTCTCATGCTTCATATCTGAAATATTAAATCACCTTGTTGCTTTGACATGTTCTGTTACATTAAATAGTTGATGATTTAAACTAGTTCTTAATCTGACAGTATCACATATATATTGTGCATGAAGTTATATAAGCAGCTATATATGATATGTACTCATGAATGATGTTTTTATAGATAGACTCTCAGTTTTATTCCTGTTTGATTGTATTGATTGTTGAAGATTGTTTAAGGACAAAGAGTTGTGATACATTTTCTCCAGTTGTTCTTTTCCTCTTATATTGATTGCAGCTCTATTATGTATGAAGTGTTTTATCTGTTTGTCTCGTTTTAGTCGTGTCAGGACTGCAGGTGCAAATTAACTATTGAGCACATTTACATTGACTTTACATTGTTAAAATGTCAATGTTCACACTGACTCTGTGTTTTTATGGCTGCACCATTATATTAAATAGAGAACGTTTAAATGTCTTCTTCATTATTTTAAACTTATTTCCTGAAGTTTAACCTGACAGTTTGGAAACAGCACAACAAATGATGAGATTTTTCTTGATTTTATTTGAGTTTTAATTTCCCTTAAAAATGATTTTATCTCATTTAAATATGTGTTGTTTGCTCTTGCCTTTTTCTTATATTGAATTTATTTTTTCCCCATCAAGTTGTTTGTTATTTGTTCTCTTTTAAAACCTAATTATTTTACGATTTTTTTGTTTATTTGAAACATTTTGTAACTTGGATTTTGTGAATTGAAGTGCATTTTTATTATAAATGAGGAGATTGAAGAGTAAATATGAATTTAAAGAAGACTTTCTATATTTGTTTTCTACTGTATATTTCATTATCTTTGTTTTCTTTGTATTTTGTGATTATGAAAAATTCCCTCAAATACAACCTGAAACTGTTTTATTAACCTTTCCTTTTTATTACTGAATGAATTAAAACAAATAAAGAAATAAAACATGTTAACAACATATTTGGATGTTTTCACTGTCTGTACAACATCGACTCCCTCAGTAAGCAGAGCTGAGAAAAACTGGACCATTGTTGAACCTGCTGACCTTTGACATAAACTGTGTCTTCATTTTAAAGATTCAGTGTTTTTGGAGTTATTTGAACATTTACTAGAAATATAAACATTTTACACTGAACTGTGTTAAGTTTCAAAGTATGATCCATAATAGTAGATGAAAAAATGTATTGGGTTTTTTTTGGGTCTATTTTCTCTTTAAAATGAACAAATACAGTAAAGCTTTAATAGTCAGGTTAATGTCAGTGTCACTATTATAGACAGAGGAGAAGGAGAAGAGAAGTTAATGGAAACATTAATAATAATATTTAGCAGCTGATTCTTTATTTTTTCACCACTTACACATATGAAATATGAAATCCGTTTCCATAAAACCGAAATACTTTCCTCAATATGTCCATGTATTTAGTCCAACACGTAACGTAATAACACAAATAACAAACCACATACGGTCCGTTTACGTAATTTCCTGACCTGCACGTCCATCTCAGAGTACACGTGACTAGATGTTTACGACCGTGAGCCTCTTCTGCTTCTGACGACACCACACACCAGCCAATCAGTGTTTAGGATTAGGCAGTACATGTCTCCAAAGCCAATGAGGACATGTGACCGATAACAATGACGACATGGCTTTGATTGACTGCTGTTCTAGCCTATGGAAATATTCGGTGAAATGAAGTTGATAACCGTTTAGCCAATAGTCAGAGGTTTCCAACGGTGTATGATACTAAGCTATTAGTTTGGCTGTCCATAAACAAACTCCAAGCGTAACCGGCGTGCGCCCTGTGCGTAAAAGAGTTGAACCATATATCATTACGCACACTGCATTTTAGTACACGGTTGGTTCTTCTTCGACTTGACATATGACTTATACCAAAATAAACAAATAGATAGATAGATAGATAGATATGGCCAAACAAAAAAATATGGTTATATGTAATAATAATAATAATAATAACAATAATAATAATAATAATAATATGGCGTCAGCTTTCATTAGAGACCAAGATTTTGATTGTAGGCAAAGGGGATGTGAAGTTATAGGTGTTTGATTGTGGTTATACAGCTTTGGTAATCAAGTGTCCATTTGGAGTCTCCAAAAAGGACCTGAGGAAAACGCATGGACATACCTGTTGAAAAATAACTCTGAAAAATTCATCTTTTGGTCTTTTGACTCCAAATTTGGACTGCATGAAGCCAAGACCTGTGGCTGTGGCCTCATTGTGTCTATATCTCGCTGAGAGGTCCCTGAATGTCTGTACACATGTCATTGTAAAGACAAACCTATGGGCGAGTAAACAACCCCATCATTGTAACCTCTGCTACTCTTTGTCAGTAAGTCACAGAATCACACAGACACTTTTACAAGAATCCTGAGAGTGTTTCCTTTCCAATGATACCAGACACATCTCTGAGTCTCAAACTATGTGGGATCTGTGCTGCTCACAACTTGGGCATGTCATTTAGGCTAACAGCATAAAAAACAGGGGCGTGTGTTAAGTGGTTAATGAGCTCTGATCAGTACTCTTGTGTTTAATCATCTCAGATAACAGTTTCATGTCTCTAATTCATGTTGTTTCTGTTTCCTGTTTTAAAAAGTCAGCACAGAAAGTAAAATAATGTATTTACATGACTGCATCTATCCAGCCAAACCTTTCTGCTGCTCCTGAAGAGTCGGCTGAATGGGGAGAACAAGGGCCAGGCCATCAACACGTGCACCCTGCCAGTCCTCAGATACCACGCTGGTATAATAAACTGGCCAAAAGAGGAGATAGAGGCCACTGATATAAGACCAGGAAGCGCCTCACAATGCATGGAGGGTTCAATCCCAAATCCAGCACCCTGAGACTGCACACTAAGTCCAGCACCCTGAGACTGCACACTAAGTCCAGCACCCTGAGACTGCACACTATGTCCAGCACCCTGATACTGTACATTAAGTCCAGCACCCTGAGACTGTACATTAAGTCCAGCACCCTGAGACTGTACATTAAGTCCAGCACCCTGAGACTGCCCACTAAGCCCAGCACTCTGAGACTGCCCACTAAGCCCAGCACTCTGAGACTGCACACTAAGTCCAGCACCCTGAGACTGCCCACTAAGCCCAGCACTCTGAGACTGCGCACTAAGTCCAGCACCCTGAGAATGCACACTAAGTCCACACCCTGAGACTATACACCAAGTCCAATGAGGGAGGCTGAGGACTGATGAGCATCAGAGCCACTGTCCAGGATGAAACAACCAAGATCCAGGAAGGAATGCCTTTATCATACTGGTTTATCATCCCATGTCTTTACTTTTTCAGTAGGTTGAAAAGGGCCCGCTTATCACAAAAAACACCTCACTAACTTTTATTGCTGCACTGTTGAAAGCATTATAAGATCATGCATAACAGTGTGGTATGGCAACTGCACTGTTGCTGACCAGAGTGCTCTGCAGCAGGTGGTGACATTACAACATTGGCAACAACTTTTTTGTTTGGCACAGAAATGCAGAGACAGCAACAGTGATGGTGAAGTGCAGCCACTGCCAGTTTACATACAGTTTGCAGGCAACTCGTCGCAGGTTGCTTTTCACTGCCCTTCGGTGTGTTCACAGCGTTAACGAGGCAGAAAGTGGTCAAAAAACATGAAAGACTCACAAGGAATAAACTAAATAACGCTGGAACACTGAGGGGAAAAAACTAAAAGATGATATACTGAGACACAGGTGCAACACGTTAGGGTGAGGCAGGTAATCACACAGGCAGGAAAAAGAAGCAGGAAGTGAAGGACCTGAAATGAGACAAGAAGTGACTATCAAAATAAAACAGGAAACATTAGAGAAGAAACACTAGGAGAAACAAAAAGCGACTAAATAACAGACTGGGTTGTGACACTTGTGTTGTTAGTCAGGATGCGATCAGGCTCAGTGTGACCGTCTGCTCAGCCAATGATAGAACGACACGTTATCACTTTATGACAGTTTTGATTTGCTGTATGTAAATAAGGACTGCAGTTATAAGAGGATGATGGAACAGTATTTAATCTAAATAACTTCAGATTTATTCTCAATGGAAAACCAAAACATTTACTTTTACTTTTTAGAGAGGAGTTATGATTATCATAATTTGTAAAACCTTCTCTGTCATAATTGGTGCAAAAACCAAATTCTCTGTGTAGCACTGATGCGGTGGTTACGACCAGATTACTAATTTATTACTAGATTGAGTGCTGTGAACAGTTGAGAGATTTATTACAGTCTAACATCAAAAAACAACACATATGACATACTGTACATAAACCCCAAAATAAAAAAATGGAGCTCTTCTTTTATGGAAAAAAAGTCTTTAATGTCAGTTTCCTTTTCAGGGCCCGAGCACTACAGTGCACTATTATATAAAACAAATGCATTTTGACAGCCTAAACGTGCTTGAGACCGACTTCAAATTCATTCAGAAACATCTTCAGATATTAAAGGTGAAAAGTTATTAAAATCTTTTTGATTACTGGTTTAGTTGCTTCGTGGCGATGTGGACAATTTTATGTTTGTCCATTAAACAGTAACTGCTGGCCAAATGGTGCCACTGCACCCCGTAGAAGATTAAGAAAATTGAGCCCCTCTCTCCAGATTGACATAGATTAACCAAATTACAGTACACATATGTATCATCTAAAGACACACAAAAAAGTGTCTTGGACCCATACCCTCACTCCAACAGGGAGTCGGCCATTTTTAATCAAATCTGCGATTTTGTCGCTGTTTCCTACAGATTTAATCTGACCAACTTTATAGTCACTCTGTGTTATCTTAAGTGTTAATCATATTTTATTATATGAGTAGCAACGCCATGTTGAATAGTCTAAGCAGTGATGTCATGTGCCTACGTACACAAGGATGTTATTGTGAGCATGCGCAGAATAAACGGTCAGTGTGTGAGTTCCCAGACCAAACAGACGATGGCGGCCTGTCCTTTCTCTCCCGTGTATATTAGCCATTAGCAAGTACGAGCTACCACTTTGGTGACTGTGATAACGATAGACTGCTGCAGGAATGAGTAATGCTACATTAGGATCTTGAAGATGCATTGCGGCAAATCTCGCTGCTTCAGGGCGGAGCAAGGAAGCGAGGGCCTGATCATTGCTGCTTGCAGCTTTAATGTTCTTCTTGTATTCTTTTAGTGTTCTTTGTGTCACTTGTGCTCTTGTTTGTTTAACTTTCACTACCTGCATATAGGCTAAGTGATTGTGTAACTCCTTATCTGGGAACCCAAAGATGAATCCACTGAGAGAGAGTTGGAAGCAGCCAGTCAAACCTCTTCATGACACCCTCAGACAGCTCTCACTGGGTCTGGCTCGCCATCAAGTTAGAAGACTTCAGGCTTGGATCTTCACATATAGTACAGAACAACCAGTTCATTAAAGTTCTTTCTATATAAATGAAATCTCTCAATATTTTAACCTTTATATAAATAGAAATGATCTCTGCGTTTGTTTACAGTGTCTTAAGTAAAGATGATTTATTCCATTTTAGCTTTTTCCACATCTCTACTGTATTATGAAATTAAAATAATTGTATACAATTGAATAATAAATGAACACTTAAAGATTTTTAACAATGCTTTTAAGTGATAAAGAAATAACATATAAACACATTTAAACTTGTTATATAAACAGATATTTTAAACACAAACTGTTAAAATACTCCAACTGGTTTCTAAATCATACATGATGTGAATCTGACTGTATGAAGCTAGTGGATAGCTACATTATTAGCATCATTAGCATCATTAACTATTTAATCACCAGAGTTTCCACAGAAGAAAAAAAACATCAGCTCCGTTTGTCTGTCTGGAATCACTCTTATTTTTGTACGACTTCCACACAGGTTTTCTCTCTCTCTCTCTCTCTCTCTCTCTCTCTCTCTCTCTCTCTCTCTCCCTCTCTCTCTCTCTCTCTCTCTCTCTCTCTCTCTCCAATCAGCAAGTGGGAAAGAAATGAAAGAGATAAGTATATAATAATATATAATATAAATAATTATATAAAGAGAAAAGTAGAATTTCACTGTTTATTTTACAAAATCTTTGACTTACGGTTGATCAGAAGAGCTTTTTCTTATGTGTTAGAAATCAAATGTTTTTATAGTATAGTTTTATAGTAGAATAAAGAGAACGGGATGTTTGTCACTGAGAACATAAAGATAAAAACCACAGAGCGCTGTGAAACATTTCTGCAGGATACAAACAGGAAGCTGCTGCAGCATTTTCCTCCCATGATAATGATTTACATGTTTGTGAGTGTTGTAAGTTATTTGATTGTTGTACAAAAGGTTTATTTAGAAGAAATAACAGTTCTCACCAGGTGGATTATATTGGTGCATTAATGCTGGATATCTTTGAGTTTGTAGGACAAAACAAGACCTTTGATGATGTCATCTTGTCCTAGTTTTGCAGGTCATAAACCAAAGTACTGGCATATTAAAGTTTTGACCAGATGATGGTATGACATAAAAAGGCAGAGGATCAAAGTTATTATAATTCATCCTGAGAGAAACATGAATGTGTCAAAGTAATTTCTTGACAACCCAGCAAAGTGTTCAAACCAGTTGAAACTCTTTTCTCACCTCTGATCTCTGTCTGAAGAAGTAAACCACAAACTGAATGCTGTTTCCCCTTCTGCACATTTCAAACGTTTATGGTTTATGGTCACACCATTTATGGTAAACCACCCCAGTTCAGTTCAGCAGTTACATCCTCATCTGAAAGGTGGAGTTTGTCCCTCAGAGAGAATATAAAGATAGAAAGCACAGAGCACTCTCAGAGCATCACAAACCTTTCTGCTGTAAGTACACTGATTCTGTTTTATTGTTGTTTTTCCAGATTAGAGCTGCAGGGTCTCTAAACTCATTCAGGTCAACATGATCTTAGTGAAGTGAAAGAAAAATGAGGAGAGAGCTTAAACATGATCAGCACTCGTGTTATTGATGAGTTCTGATCAAGATATTCATGACTGAATCTCCTTTGTTGGATTTGACAATGACTGATGCAGTTTCTACAACTGACACTATATCGATTTTGTTGATGGTTGAGAGATTGTGATCAAAGTATTGGGAAAAATCAGACTATCCTTACTCGTACATGAAGGGGCAGAAGCAGACTACAAAGGTCAGAACTGCTGTAGACCGTCATGGAGCAGTTTATAATTGTAACATCTGTTATCCCACTAAGTATTGATAACATGCTTAAAATTTCACAAATCAGTGAAACATAGGCACTGACACACACAAATGAACTAAATGGCTTTTATGTCTATAAGAAAGAAAGAAGAAGATAGGGTATGACTTTGTGTGATCTAACTAGCTTGTTTGGTATGATTTCTTTACTTGCAAAAAATAATAAAGTGCTTAAAATCACACACTCAGAAAAAAGGCACATATATAAATCCATAGTTTAGCTAAAACAACAGTGCTGTTACTAGCTTTACTTTGACAGCCCTGTTTAACATTTATGTAGTTTACCTGTTCAACACTTCATTTAACAACCATTTTGATGAATACAGGAAGGGTAGAAGTTGGTTCTGACTTTGTGAACTCTAAATATATATTAGAAGATTCTTGGGCACATGTTGAAAGAGGACGCCCCTCGCTGGCTGTTTGGGGTTTCCTGTGCATTTTATCAGGGGCCACACGTACATTTATTGAGTCAATGAGGAAGTGAAAGAATGCTGTTTTCCCTTCAGACAGAAAAAGTTGTCTCAGCACACAGATTGTGGTCAGAGCGACAAGCTGAGTGATGTTTCCCCTTCTGCACATTTCATACATGATCATTGTACACACTCTATGGTTCCACCATTTCTGAGAAATCAGGCTGATTCTCTTCAGCAGCTACTTCCTCCTCATAAAGAACAAAGAGAACATGATGTTTGTCACTGAGAATATAAAGATAGAAACCACAGAGCGCTATGAAATGTTTCTGCAGTATACAAACTTTTCTTCCCATGATAATGATTTACATGTTTGTGAGTGTTGTAAGTTATTTGATTGTTGTACAAAAGGTTTATTTTAGAAGAAATAACACTTCTCACCAGGTGGATTATATTGGTGCATTAATGCTGGATATCTTTGAGTTTGTTGGACAAAACAAGACCTTTGATGATGTCATCTTGTCCTAGTTTTGCAGGTCATAAACCAAAGTACTGGCATATTAAAGTTTTGACCAGATGATGGTATGAGATAAAAAGGTAGAGGATCAAAGTTATTATAATTCATCCTTAGAGAAACATGAATGTGTCAAAGTAATTTCTTGACAACCCAGCAAAGTATTGTTGAAATATTTCATAGAATAACTGAAAACTCTGTGCTCAAGGTAAAGTCGGAGGATTCAGAAATTTCTATACAAACCAGTTGAAACTCTTTTCTCACCTCTGACCTCTGTCTGAAGAAGTAGACCACAAGCTGAATGCTGTTTCCCCTTCTGCACATTTCAAATGTGATCAATATACACAGTTTATGGTCACACCATTTCTGGGAAATCAAGAGATAGATAGCCTTTATTGTCCCATGGGGAAATTTGTTTTCACAATCTGTCAGAAACCCATCGGACACGAACAATATACATACACACACCCGCTGTACAAACCCCACCAAACTAATTCTCTTCAGTAGCTACTTCTTCTTTTTAAAAGGTGGAGTTTGTCCCTCAGAGAGAATATAAAGATAGAAAGCACAGAGCGCTCTCAGAGCATCACAAACCTTTTTGCTGTAAGTACACTGATTCTGTTTTATTGTTGTTTTTCCAGATTAGAGCTGCAGGGTCTCTAAACTCATTCAGGTCAACATGATCTTAGTGAAGTGAAAGAAAAATGAGGAGAGAGCTTAAACATGATCAGCACTCGTGTTATTGATGAGTTCTGATCAAGATATTCATGACTGTGTGAGAGCAGTGTGGCTGCAGATTTTTTCAGAGAGATAAAGAGAGTTCCTTGCTGCTGTTATAACCAAACTGATGATGTGAATCTCCTTTGTTGGACGTAGCTGTACAGCTGCAGTTATAATTTCCGTACGATTATAAGATTCAGGAGCAGCAACTAAATGTTTTTCACAGCATCTAAACTGAATGAGAGTCTCTATTGTCTTTTACCATACAGTATATGGTCAACCCCCGCCCCCCACCCACACACACGCGCGCACGCGCGCACGCACACACACACACACACACACACACACACACCCTGGTTTCCATGTTGGCTGGGGACCTACTTTTTGATACTCACATGTGGGGACCAAACAACAAATAACATATTGTATTTGTTAAAATACACAGTTTAATCGACAACTAAGTAGAATCAAAACATACAGCACTACAGTTTGATGTTTGACTGATATTCCTTGGTTTGATAGAAATATTGGTGTGATTGTGAGTATTAATAGATGGAGCAGTGAAAAGATATCTCTATTCATAGGATTGAAAGAGCAGTGAATAATTTCCTGGATATTTGCTAAACTATATCATACCTATAATCAAAACTTTAAACCTTCTTTAACTTTCAGTCAATCACCCAGCCTAATGTAACTGCTACCAAATTAAGTGACACTTAGTAAAGCTACTGCTAACAACTAATTGAAATTCAAGAACTCAAATAGCAAAATTCCAGTTTTAATGAGTAACTGACATTTGTGGCTATTATTGGCACTTCAGAGCCAAACAGTGTCATGCAAAATGTTCATATGATTTTTAAAAGGTAGGAAATGAGTTCAGCATGTTCAGTAGAACACATGCAGTGTTTTACTGAGATGTGTCAACAGAAACAGAAACTGCTTCACTGGAGAGTTGATAATCTTCAAATGATTTAAATTTCCTTTTGTAGGCTGTAATGCAGTTTTACAGCTGTTATATAAGATAAGGTAAGTTAGGATAAACTTTTATTGATCCCATAGTGGGGAAAATTCACCACTACAGCAGCTCAAAAAGATGCTTGGGAGGGTTGACCACCAGTCGGCACCATTGCACTATTTTGTTCAGTGGAAACGACCCCCATATCTTCCCACGCTACTGGACGGATATTTGTGTTACTAAAAGTGAAAACCCCTTTGTGATTCCTCATGTTGTTTTAGTCCAGACCTCCTTTAAATATCATAAGAAGTAAGATGTCCCCCTGGGTGACTGCTCATATCTAAATGTGCAGACAGAGCAGGAATATGACAGCAGCAGGAACACTCTACCATATGAACACATGCTGAACACTGTTGACACTTTACACTGCTCCATTATAACAGTAATCTGTGACAGTAAGTGAGAAAGATTAATATAATAAAAAAAAATAAATGATGTGTTGGTGATATTTACTGAAGAAATCCAGAATGTATTACTTGATGATCAGCCGAAACCGACTGCCCAACTCATACGCTGTTATCCATTTTTTCCAGTTCACACTGAGCAATGGATGCGGACACCATGGAGACGATGGAGGTGGCAGCGGTCGGCCGACCTTTTGACCTTGGGATGCTGTATGACTGCCGTAAAGACTCACTCATCACTGGTAAACATTCACATGTAGAAATGTGCCATTTGTTGGTACACTGCTTTGGAAGAAAAAGGTAGATTTTGTTCAGTGTGTGATCTGTGGGAAATATAAAATTAAGATATTTTGTCTTTTGTTCAGTGTTACAAAGGATAAAAGTAAGTTGTTGGATATAAGAGAGACTCACATTTTCTGTGATGGATGTTGCGATGAAAAAAAGTGAATGCACAGGAGAAGAGGAGTAAAGAGTTATATTAGTAAGGATGCGGTACAGCTGCACCGTGTCCTCCGGAGGTGAACGCTGCGTCTCTAATAAATGATGTGATCCAACCAGCAGCACGGCACGTTTCAGCAGCATCCCAGCAGCAGATCACAAAAATCTGGAAAAATTACCAAATCAACTAAATTTGAACAAGTTAACAGGATCAGACTTTTAAGTTGTGCTGCTACTACAGTAATTATGGTAGCCCAAAGGTGCTCGTTCACATTTGACTGGGCTATGGTAATTACTGTATTAACTGTACAATTTAATTTAAAAGATAGATTGCTTGCCCAGAGTACTTTCTGCTCCACCAATTACTATTTTTTGTTAGTTGATCACCTGGACTGATTTGTGATCAGCAGTGATCAGTTATCTGTTAAAAGTGTTTTATATTCACATAAGGGATCAGACAAGAAGTGGCAGAACACTGATTCATTCATGAAGGAAACTGATCTTGATTTTTGTTTCCTCTTTTGCAGGCATCACATTATGGGATATTAATGATCTGAAAAACGATATACGAGAAAAACTTCAACACTACAACAATTTTGACATAGTTGCATCTGAATCAATTGCAGATAAAACTAAAGCATTAAATATTGAAGGGTCCCTGAAGGCAAGTTTCGTAGGTGGTCTAATAGAGGTTGGAGGATCTGCCAAATACCTGAATGATAGTATAACATCCAAAAATCAGGCCAGAGTAACACTGAAGTACCAAGCAACCACAAAGATGCAGCAACTGTCAATGAATCATCTTGGAAAAGTCAAGCATCAAAATGTTTTTAAAAAAGGAATAGCAACACATGTAGTCACAGGAATCCTTTATGGGGCACAAGCCTTCTTTGTCTTTGACCGTGAGGTGTCTCATGAAGAAAGTCATCAAGATATTCAGGGAAACATGAAGGTGATGATCAAGAACGTCCCCAACCTCGCAGTAGAGGGGGAAGGTTCCTTCAAAATGGATAAAAAGGACATTGAAAAGGTGAAGAAGTTCTCCTGCAAATTCCATGGAGACTTTTTACTGAAGAAATCTCCAACAACCTTTCAGGATGCTGTACAAGTCTACCAAAGCCTGCCACAACTGCTGGGAACCAATGGAGAAAATGCTGTACCAATGAAAGTCTGGCTGCTGCCACTTGAGTTTTTAGATTCATCAGCTGCTAAACTCGTCCGTCAGATAAGTTTAGGATTAGTGCAGGAATGCCAGAGTGTCCTGGAGGACTTCACTGAGCTGGAAATGAGATGTAATGATGCAATAAGAACCGCCACTGCACAGCAGTTCCCACAGATTGGTGACAAACTTAAAACTTTTAAAGAATATTTCTCTGAGTTCAAACTGGAATTACAACAAAACCTGGCAAAGATACTTCCATCAATCCGGGGAGGAGGGAAAGAGGAGGCTGTGCTGGCAGAGATCCTGAAGAAGAGACGTTCTTCTCCTTTCAACAACACAAGCCTGAACAAGTGGATGGACTGTAAAGAGAGAGAAATCTTCACTTTACAGTCTTTCACCAACAAGATGAAAAACACTCAGATTGTCCCATCTCAGAGTCAACTGTACAGGGAAACTCTGAGTGCAGAACATGCTGTGTGTTTTGTTTTCACCTCACTGGGAAGTGCTGAACCGTACCTCTCAGCTTTATCAAACTACTTAGAAGAAAAACCCAAAGCAGACGACCCTCAAAATCCACGTTGTCATGACATAGAGAAGGAACAATGGTACGCCTCTAAAGAAGTATCACATGCAATGAGGACCAAAGCAAAGCTGTTCAGTGATTTTGCAGAAGCCAACAAAGAGAATGAGAACATAAAGTTCCTGACAGTGGGTTTAACAAGTGAGACACAGAAAGGTTCAAGCATCTACGTTTATAAAGACGGTTTTACTGTCAGGAAGAACTTTGAGCCTCCTTCAAAGCCTGAAACAGTGACAGCAGGTGATGTAACCCACAACAGTGTGACACTGAAGATCTCTCCACCAAGATTTGGAGCAGAGAACATCACCTCCTACTGTGTAGAGTACTGTGTCAGTGGAGAGGATGGATGGAAACAAACACCAGCAGCAAAAGCTGAAGAAGTCACAGTGAGCGGTCTGACTCCTAACACAGAGTATATGTTCAGATGCAGAGCAGTGACCTCAGTAGGTGTTGGACCAGCTGGTGAAGTCAGTGGTCACATTAAAACTTTACCTTGCAGCCCTCCTGGAAAACCTCAAGTTGAAACAAACTCAGGTAAGATATAATACTACTACTACTACTACTACTACTACCAATAATAATAATAATAATAATAATAATAATAATAATGATAATAATAATATGTGTAGAAGTTAAACACTTCGTAAAAAAGTAAACTGAAATTTGTTGTTACACTGCTTTGGAAGAAAAAGTGGATTTTGTCCAGTGTGATCTGTGAGGAATAGAAAATGAAGATCTTTTAATAATAATGCATTTTATTTAAAGGCGCCTTTCAAAGCACTCAAGGTCACCTTACAAGGCACACATAACACAAAAACAGTACATCAAACAATATAAATCAGGTGACATTTAGTGCAGAGATAAAGAATAAAGAAAGAAAATAAATAAAATAGATAGATAAATAAAAATAAATATGAACGTGACTTCAAAGTGCATTAATATAATAATAAACAAGAATGAAGATTGCATAGTTAAAGGGAGACAGAGTAGGCCACTCTGAATAGGTGTGTTTTCAGGCGGGATTTAAAGGTAGAGACAGAGTCTGAAGTGCGAATGTCAGGCGGGAGAGAGTTCCATAGGCGGGGGGCTGATCGGCTGAAAGCTCTTGACCCCATGGTGGTTAAGTTGGCAGATGGAGCGAAGAGCTGGTTAGCAGAGGAGGATCGGAGAGTTCGAGAAGGTGTGTAGATGTGGATAAGTTCAGAGAGATATGATGGTGCCAGGTTGTGAAGGATCTTGAATGTGAGGAGTAGAATCTTAAAGTCAATGCGGGATTTGATAGGGAGCCAGTGAAGTTGCTGCAGAGCAGGAGTGATGTGTTCAATAAAGGGAGTTCTAGTTATGATACGAGCGGCTGCGTTCTGTACAAGTTGGAGTTTGTGGAGAGATTTCCGCGGAAGACCAAAGAGGAGAGAGTTACAGTAGTCCAGACGAGATGTGATCAGGGTGTTTACCAGGATAGCGGTGCAGGTTGGTGAAAGTGAGGGACGGAGACGGTTGATGTTACGTAGATGGAAGTATGCAGACCGAGTAACGCTATTGATGTGGGCTTCAAACGATAGTGTGCTGTCCAGGATGACACCCAGGCTCTTTACTTGAGGGGATGGAGGAACAGTGGTATTGTCGATGGACATGGAGAAAGTGTTGAGTGTTGCTAAGGTTGATCTGGTACCAATGAGGAGGACCTCAGTTTTTTCGCCGTTAAGTTTAAGAAAATTTAGTGAGAGCCATGATTTAATTTCCAGTAAGCAGTCGGATAGAGCTGTGGGTGGCAGAGTGGAAGTAGGCTTAGTGGAAAGATAGAGTTGGGTATCATCAGCGTAACAGTGGAATTGTATGTCAAATTTCCTGAGAATGTGACCATGAGGCAGAAGATAAATAATGAAGAGGAGGGGGCCAAGGACAGAGCCCTGGGGAACACCACTAGAGACTGGAGAGGAGCCGGATCTCAGGTTTTTGATTTGAACAAACTGAGTGCGGTCAGAGAGATATGATGTGAACCAAGCCAGTGGGATGTCAGTGATTCCAATGGAGGCTAATCTGTCCAGGAGGATTTCATGAGAAACGGTGTCAAAGGCTGCACTCAGGTCGAGGAGAACCAGAATGGAGAGAAGTCCAGAGTCAGATGCCATCAGGAGGTCGTTGGTGATTTTCACTAGGGCTGTCTCGGTGCTGTGGAGGGGACGGAAGCCTGACTGAAATTGTTCATAAAGGTTGTTGTCAGACAGATGGGTGTGGATCTGAGCTACAACCGTTCTTTCAAGTATTTTGGAGAGAAATGGCAAGTTAGAGATGGGACGGAAGTTGTTCAAGTCATTTGGATCAGCGCCAGGTTTCTTGAGTGTAGGAGTTATTGCAGCAGTCTTTAGTGATGATGGAACAACACCAGAAGTCAGTGAGGAATGAATGATGTCAGTTATTAACGCAGACAGGGCAGGTAGGCAGCTTTTGACCAGGTGGGTAGGTAGTGGGTCTAACTGGCAGGTAGATGACTTGGCTTTATGAATGAGACCACTTATTTCAGAGACAGTTGGCAGTATGAAGCTGGTGAGCGGAGAGCTGAAGGAAGATGTAGACCAAGAGTGCAGAGAGGATGCAGAGTTTTTAGTAGCAGTCAGTGTCCGGTGGATATTTTCAATTTTGGCATTGAAGAAGGTCATGAAGGTATCACACTGTGTAACTGTGAGTAGATGAGGTGGTAGAGCATCAGGTGGTTTCAGAATGTTGTTGAGAGTTGAGAATAGGGCTCTAGTGTTCCCATCAGCTGTCCTGATTAAGGTTCTGTAGTATGTGGTTTTGGCTGAGGAAAGAGCATCCTTGTATTCGAGTATGTGGTTGTAGTACATTTCTTTGTGAACTGCCAGGCCGGTTTTAATATAAAGACGCTCCAAGCGACGGCCTTTAGTTTTGAGCTGGCGTAGGGCTGGTGTAAACCAAGGAGCAGAGTGGGTAAAAGAAACAGACCTATTTTTCAGAGGTGCCAGAGTATTGAGCAGTCCATGAAGTCCATCATTGTAGTGGGATACCAGTTCATCTGTGGTGGATAAATTTTCTCTGCTAGGTAGGTCACCAATACCATTGGAGAGAGCCAACAAGTCAATATGTTTAATGTTTCGGAATGTGATAGAGCGATGCATAATAGTCTTGGATAGTCGTAGGTTGATGTTGCAGGATATTAACTTGTGGTCTGAGATAGGCAGATCTGAGGCACAGCAGTTATGAGGGATTACACCAGAGCAGCAGATTAGGTCGAGAATGTGTCCCTTGGAGTGTGTTGGAAAGTCAATATATTGCTGTATTCCAAAGCTGTCAAGGCATGAAGTAAAGTCCCTTGTAAAAGCATTGTTGATGTTGTCCAAGTGAATATTAAAATCACCCAGCAATAGTAGATTCGGGGACACAGAACATAAGGTTGTTAAGAAGGCAGAGAATTCCTGCAGGAAGGCATTGTTCGGCTTGGGTGGACGATAAACAGTGGCGAGGATGGTAGGAGTAGGGCCCTTGATTTGGAGAGCAATGGACTCAAATGAAGGGTACACAGGTACGGTAATAGAGGACACTTTCCACTTTTCACTGTAGAGTATTGCCAGGCCGCCCCCTCTACCAGAGAAACGGGGTTGTGACATGTAGGCAAACCCAGGAGGAACGGTTTGATTAAGGTGTGAGAAGTCATTAGGCTGCTGCCATGTCTCGGTCAAACAAAAGAAATCAAACTTACGATCGTTCAGGAGATCGTATAGCAGAGGTCCCTTGTTAGTCAGCGAACGGATGTTAAATAACCCAAAGGTTAAATTGCTGATGTGAGGTTTGGGGTTAACTGACCTGGCTGGATTAACTAGGGCACTGTGATCCACACTTCTTCTGCTTCTTTTGTCTTTTGTTTAGTGTTATAAAGGATAATTCACTAGCAAGGACCAGACCCATAACATGATGCGCTTGAACCATTTATTAAGAAAACGATTGAGGAGCGTAGTTCCTCCGTTGCTGACTGCATTTTAGGGAGGCTTGTAGCACCTGAGCAGCGAGGACCCCCTCAGGACCCTATGAAGGATTATTTATTTGAGTGGCTGGAGGCAGAGCAGTTGTGATGTGGTCCTGCTCCTGAAACTACACTAATAAGCTTCTCATGTTGTTTGATTTTTTTTTTTTAAAGAGACCTTTAAATCATTGATGTATTTAGTGAATGTACGGGAGATCAGGAATAAAACGTTATATTAATAAGATGAATGCTGTGAACAGTTATTGTTGTTATTTATTATTGGACTACTTGGACTGATTTGTCCTCAGCAGTGATCAGTTCTCTGTTGTCAGCAGGTGATGTAACCCACAACAGTGTGACACTGAAGATCCCTCGACCAAGATTTGGTGGAAAGGATGGATGGAAACGAATACCAGCAGCAAAAGCTGAAGAAGTCACAGTGAGCGGTCTGACTCCTAACACAGAGTATATGTTCAGATGCAGAGCAGTGACCTCAGTAGGTGTTGGACCAGCTGGTGAAGTCAGTGGTCACATTAAAACATCAGGTAAGTCAAAACAAACTCAGGTTTGTTCAGTTAGATGAGAGAAACTTGATGAGACTTGATAAGATTTCTACATTTATCGTTATAGAACAGCTGTCCTGTCCAACACATCCTCATAATTAAATGACCACAGAGCTCGATTGCACATAAAATGACTAATAGGAACATTTTCTAATATGTCGCCTATATCAGCTGTAATCTCTGAATTTGGTAGAGGTGTGTGTAGAGGTGTGTGTAGTTATAACCAGTGTGTAGAGGTGTGTGTAGTTATAACCAGTGTGTAGAGGTGTGTGTAGTTCTAACCAGTGTGTAGAGGTGTTTGTAGTAACCAGTGTGTAGAGGTGTGTGTAGTTCTAACCAGTGTGTAGAGGTGTGTGTAGTTCTAACCAGTGTGTAGAGGTGTGTGTAGAGGTGTGTGTAGTTATAACCAGTGTGTAGAGGTGTGTGTAGTTCTAACCAGTGTGTAGAGGTGTGTGTAGTTCTAACCAGTGTGTAGAAGTGTGTGTAGTTATAGCCAGTGTGTAGAAGTGTGTGTAGTTATAACCAGTGTGTAGAGGTGTGTGTAGTTATAACCAGTGTGTAGAGGTGTGTGTAGTTCTAACCAGTGTGATGTGTGTGTAGAGGTGTGTGTAGTTCTAACCAGTGTGTAGAGGTGTGTGTAGTTATAACCAGCGTGATGTGTGTAGAGGTGTGTGTAGTTATAACCAGTGTGTAGAGGTGTGTGTATTTATAACCAGTGTGTAGAGGTGTGTGTAGTAATAACCAGTGTGTAGAGGTGTGTGTAGTTATAACCAGTGTGTAGAGGTGTGTGTAGTTATAACCAGTGTGTGTAGAGGTGTGTGTAGTTATAACTAGTGTGTAGAGGTGTGTGTAGTAATAACCAGTGTGTAGAGGTGTGTGTAGTTCTAACCAGTGTGTAGAGGTGTGTGTAGTTCTAACCAGTGTGTAGAGGTGTGTGTAGTTCTAACCAGTGTGTAGAGGTGTGTGTAGTTCTAACCAGTGTGTAGAGGTGTGTGTAGAGGTGTGTGTAGTTCTAACCAGTGTGTAGAGGTGTGTGTAGAGGTGTGTGTAGTTCTAACCAGTGTGTAGAGGTGTGTGTGTAGTTATAACCAGTGTGTAGAGGTGTGTGTAGTTATAACCAGTGTGTAGTTCTAACCAGTGTGTAGAGGTGTGTGTAGTTCTAACCAGTGTGTAGAAGTGTGTGTAGTTCTAACCAGTGTGTAGAGGTGTGTGTAGTTCTAACCAGTGTGTAGAGGTGTGTGTAGAGGTGTGTGTAGTTCTAACCAGTGTGTAGAGGTGTGTGTAGTTCTAACCAGTGTGTAGAGGTGTGTGTAGTTCTAACCAGTGTGTAGAGGTGTGTGTAGTTCTAACCAGTGTGTAGAGGTGTGTGTAGTTCTAACCAGTGTGTAGAGGTGTGTGTAGTTCTAACCAGTGTGTAGAGGTGTGTGTAGTTCTAACCAGTGTGTAGAGGTGTGTGTAATGGCACTGTGCTCTGTGCAGCATCAGAAGCTACAGACTTATCAACATCTCAGTTCTACAGTATAACTCTAGCCTCTACTGTCAGAATCATCCACATTCATAAACAGATCCATACAGATGTTTTCTTAGTGATTTTCTTGTTGATAAAATCACTAAGTGGAAGCAGAGCGTCTTTCCTCCAGAAGCAGACGATGTTCTGAGACCCATTCTCTACAAAAACACCAACAACTCACTCTGTGCTGCATTTTCATACGGTTGCTGACCCCCCCCCCCCCCCCCCCCTCACACACACACAAAGTGGGAGGCTCATTCTCATTTAATTTGTTTTTTTGGTTTTTTACAATTAATTAAATCTGATAAATATTATAACTAACTAATGTGACATGTATTTTTAATATGTTGATATACATCATTTCAATTCACATTGTGTCCTTTTATTAGTGATGTTTTGATGTTTGTGTGCTGCTGCGCGTCCGTGTGGTAACAAGCACAGTGTCTGCACGCTGCACACACCTATATACAGTAGCAGTAGCAGCATATTGGACTCTTGATGATGCTCTCCTTAAATAACAGTAACATATGAGCCAGAGACAGACTGTGTGTGTATTTTGCTCTTATTACAAGTGTGTGTGTGTGTGTGTGTGTGTGTGTGTGTGTGTGTGTGTGTGTGTGTCTGTGTGTGTGTGTGGTTCCTAACATGTATCATACCCGACAGCAGAGTTTTGGAGCATGCAGTATTTAATAGTTCTGAATAGTTTCAATAATAATATACATACATTTGAATTACGTTTAGAAAAACACAGAAAATGTGTGATTAAATTGCAATCATGTGATTACATATTTTAATCAATTGACAGCCCTAGTTATGATATAAAATTATTCTAAAGATTTCATCAATGTTTCATTTTAAGGACTATTTTAACATAAAGGTGAACACAGGTTTTTACCAGTATATTTAATCACATTTTAAATCTTACACTAATAAACCAACAACCATTATGTTAAAATAAACAGTTTGTAGTTATGAATCACAACTCAGCCATAATTAGTCTCACTTTGTAACAGTTCACACATGATATTCAATATTATCCAGTTAATCACTGTGTTTTACAGCTGGAGGAAGGAGCATCAGTGTGTACAGTTATCTCCAACATCACAGACACTGAAACTCACACTTTGTACACACAGAATACGTTTTATGTGTTGATGAGTCTTTTAGTAAAATAACAATAATGATTAAGGCAACATTAAAGATCAAATCAAAAATATTAAAATAATAAGTCGTGAATTTTTACAGCATATTTCAATCACAAAGCAAAGTGCTTTATATAGAACATAAAAGACATTGAGACAATATTAAACAACATTAGCCAAATAAAGAGATATTTAAATATAAAATAAGCTAAAGTGGAATAAGACAAATAAAACAAGAATGAAAGTTACACTGCAGTGTGAGCTATTAATCAAAAGCCTCAAATGTGATTTAATAAAACTTAGTTGCTAACATAGAAATTTTCAGCTTGGGTTTAAAGAACTGAGATGAAGCAGACCTTCAGTTTTCTGGGAGTTTTTTCAGATATGTGGAGAATAAAAACTGAACGCTGCTTCTCCAGGTCTAGTTTAGACTCTGAGGACAGAAAGTAGACCTGTCCTAGACCACCTGAGAGGTTCATAATAATCCAGTATGCTTCTAAAACAATTCATTAAACAATAACTTTGGGCCATTGTGACAAGACACTGTGATCATGCTTAAAGAAACATAAAAATAAAGAAAGCTTTGATGACTAAGAAACAGTAGTTATCCATTCCTGATGTGGATTAATTAAACATATTTTATGATATACAAAGCATTGATTTTCCTTTTTTCTTCATCTCCTCCAGTCTACTACAATAATGATCTGATCAGGATTTTGATGATGGGGAAGACCGGAGTTGGTAAAAGTGCCTCAGGAAACACGATTCTGGGAAGACCGTGCTTTAAATCTAAATTTTCTGCTAGCTCTCTGACTACTGAGTGTGAAAAGGTTGTTGGTGAGGTGGAAGGACAAAAAGTTGCTGTTATCGACACTCCAGGCCTGTTTGACATCAGATTCTGTAAAGAGAAAACATTTAAAGATATCCACCAGTGCATTACTTATGCTGCACCTGGACCTCATATCTTCCTGATTGTCATCAGACTGTACAGGTTCGCAGAGGAAGAAAAGCAGACAGTGGAGAAGATTCAGGAAATCTTTGGTGAGGAAGCCAACAGATACTGCATGGTTCTCTTTACTAATGGTGACCTGCTAGACGAAGTATCTATCGAGGAGTTCTTGAAGGACAACACAGATCTGCAGGAACTTGTGACCAAATGTAACGACCAGTACCACATGTTCAATAATAAGCTGAAGGATCGTTCTCAGGTCAGTGAGCTGCTGGAGAAGATCAGAAATATAACAGAGAAGAACAGAGGAAATCATTACACCAATGAAACGTTCCAAAAGGCAGAAAGAGATGTTGAAGAGGAGAAACAACGAATCCTGGAAGAGAAAGACGAACAAATACGCAAACAGCTGGAGAAACTGAGGAAGGAAATAAGAAAATAACAGGAAACAGTTCCCTTATTTACCAAATTCAAAATGGCTGCCTCTGAGTTACCACAATATGAATTTCTTCTATTTTTATTTTATTTTTACTTATATTCTAGATGAGCATAATGTTGAAAATGTTTAAATTTAATATGATACAATTTGTATTTCAGATAATTTCACTGTTTTGGTATGATGAAGGAAATAGAGGAAAGGTATGAGCAACAGATGAGGTCAGCAAACCACTTTTGGTGTAATTTGATATTTTACAGTATGTATTTAAGTAACTTGTAATGATCCCCTAATCATCATTGTTGTGCATTTAATAATGTTAATATTTAATCTCCTCACAGTGGAGTTGATGAATAGATTGACTCTCTTGTTTAGTATAGAAGAAGAACGTGTACTTTCCTCGTACACACTGAAACACCAAGCTGCTGTTTTAGATTCAAACAGTCTGGAGAACGTCTCAGAAAAGCTCAGTTTTGGGTGAGAAAATGCAGTTTTAGTCTGGACTGAGGGCTGAAACACAGAGAAAAAGATGTGTTTACAAATGAAGCGACGCAGTGTGGACGTACTCTGATTCAATGATACATCTCACATATATACACACACACAACACCAGATGAACAGTCACAACTACACCTGCTGGTTTCTCATGCTTCATATCTGAAATATTAAATCACCTTGTTGCTTTGACATGTTCTGTTACATTAAATAGTTGATGATTTAAACTAGTTCTTAATCTGACAGTATCACATATATATTGTACATGAAGTTATATAAGCAGCTATATATGATATGTACTCATGAATGATGTTTTTATAGATTGACTCTCCTGTTTTATTCCTGTTTGATTGTATTGATTGTTGAAGATTGTTTAAGGACAAAGAGTTGTGATACATTTTCTCCAGTTGTTCTTTTCCTCTTATATTGATTGCAGCTCTATTATGTATGAAGTGTTTTATCTGTTTGTCTCGTTTTAGTCGTGTCAGGACTGCAGGTGCAAATTAACTATTGAGCACATTTACATTGACTTTACATTGTTAAAATGTCAATGTTCACACTGACTCTGTGTTTTTATGGCTGCACCATTATATTAAATAGAGAACGTTTAGATGTCTTCTTCATTATTTTAAACTTATTTCCTGAAATTTAACCTGACAGTTTGGAAACAGCACAACAAATGATGAGATCAGGTCTGCTGACTCAGTGATCTCTTTTAATCTTTTTAAAGTTTTATCAGTTTTTCTTGATTTTATTTGAGTTTTAATTTTCATTTAATTGATTTTATCTCATTTTAATGTGTTGTTTGCTCTTGCCTTTTTCTTATATTGAATTTATTTTTTCTCATCAAGTTGTTTTTTATTTGTTCTCTTTTTAAAAAAATATTTTACGATATTTTTGTTTATTTCAAACATTTTGTAACTTGGATTTTGTGAATTGAAGTGCATTTTTATTATAAATGAGGAGATTGAAGAGTGAATATGAATTTAAAGCAGACTTTCTATATTTGTTTTCTACTGTATATTTCATTATCTTTGTTTTCTTTGTATTTTGTGATTATGAAAAATTCCCTCAAATACAACCTGAAACTGTTTTATTAACCTTTCCTTTTTATTACTGAATGAATTAAAACAAATAAAGAAATAAAACATGTTAACAACATATTTGGATGTTTTCACTGTCTGTACAACATCGACTCCCTCAGTAAGCAGAGCTGAGAAAAACTGGACCATTGTTGAACCTGCTGTCCTTTGACATAAACTGTTTCTTCATTTTAAAGATTCAGTGTTTTTGGAGTTATTTGAACATTTACTAGAAACATAAACATTTTTTTTGGGTCTATTTTATCTTTAAACTGAACAAATACAGTAAAGCTTTAATAGTCAGGTTAATGTCAGTGTCACTATTATAGACAGAGGAGAAGGAGAAGAGAAGTTAAAGGAAACATTAATAATAATATTTAGCAGCTGATTCTTTGTTTTTTCACCCCTTACACATATGAACAGCTGCTTTCAGATTTTATGAAACCTTAATTTTGTCTATAAACACAAACAGAGTAGTTAATCTAATGTGGTCTGGATGGGGAAAGAAATGCCAAAATCGTCCTTTTTAATTTTCAAAGCTGAAAGTGGGTTTAAACAGTTTTAAGGCTTTTTCATGATGTCTAACAGCAAATAAATTAAAGGTTTCATGTTTGCCCTAACGTTACTTACCTGAGGGGCATTTCTTTCAGAGCCAGCACTGTCATGCTGTGTACAACACTGAACTGAGTTTTCTTCTTCTCTCCACACTTTCACAACTAATTTCTGACTCTACAGCACCATCTGGTGGCAGAATTAATACAACGCTTAACTCATGAATAAAGCAACTGCAACGCAAATTAAACCATTAAATTAACTAAATTACTCACAAAAAAATACAAACTTAGAGGTTTTTGGTTAACAGTTGGTTTATTCATGAGTTAAGCGTTGTATAAATTCCGCCACCAGGTGGTGCTGTAGAGTCAGTAAGAGATCAGTTGTGAAAGTGTCGAGAGAAGAAGAAAACAGTAGCAGCTAGCAGTTAGCAGTAGCAGCTAGCTTAGTTCATACACAAATATGCTTATATGTGTGTATGGTTTATTAAACAGCTGAGTAAACATACTGGTGTGCTGGTACAGACTGTTATCGCTCATTTTATCACTTCCATGTCACGTATTTGGTACTTTCCATTTCCGGTTTGTGTCATTTGTTAATTTGTTTCGGGACAGGGAGAAGTGTTTTGTAATTTTGTTTTATGAGATGTAAAAAAGTTTTCCAAAATGTAAATTTGTCTCAAACTTTGTAAAATAAAGACAGAAAAAAGGAGATTTCACTGCTTTGTTGTCAGAGCCAGCAGTGAAAACAATATAATCATCCTCAACAATCCACATAAACTATTTAAATAAAACATAGACTTACATAATGTCATTGAAGAGGCCAATAGCAGCAGGGACAGATGACTTGTTAAATCTATAGTTCCTGAATCTTTGTGGATGATATCTGCGACCAGATGGAAGCAACCTGAACTCACTGAACCAGGACTGACTGGGCTTTCTTTGTGCCTCTGACTTTGTACACTTGGGAGAGATCATTAAGATTTGTGACTGCAGCTTTACTGCATATTTTAACTATTCCTTCTAACCTGCTCCTGCTTTACAAGGTAAGTGACCCAAACATGATCATTGAAGAGGAGATTTGAAACAAGAATAAAGCATTGTCATGAAGGTAGTGTCAACATTAAAACTCCTGAGCTTCTGATGAAAGATTATAGAAAACAGATAAAAGTGGTGAGAGGACACATCTCAAGGGGAACGCTTGACTTCCATACAATCAGTAGTTTACTTCAGTGTCATACAGGTCACACCATTTCTGAGAGATCAGACTGATTCTTCTCCACACCTCCTTCTGTTAATGATAGCAGCCATAAACCTTTTACAATGAACTGTGTGGTGTTTTAAAGTATGGTCCATGGTAATAGATAAATGAAAAGTTTTATTTTAATCCATTTTATCTTTAAATTGACCTAATACAGTAAAGTTTAACAGTCAGATTAATACCAGTATCACTGTTGTCACCAAAACATCCATAGAAAGAAAAGAAGGAGTAAAGTTAAGGCAAACATGAATAATGATATTTAGTGGTTGATTGATTCTCTAATTCTGCACCTTTAACTCAGGAACAGGAAAAGCTCTCCACACTGTTTAACCTCTTAACGCACGCTGTTCCGTCTACGGGACGGGACGGATGTTAAGAGGTAGCGACACGTTATTGTGAATGTTTTAAACACCAACCCTTAAACATATATATTCATGCCGTACATTGTTAGAAAGCTTAGATTGTCCTGATTCATTCAAGACCCCTCACGACTTATATGGTTGCTCACAGCCGTAATAGTATTAGCGATTAGCTCGGCTAGCCCCTCAGCTAAGTGAGAAAAGCTATAATGCTACATACCTTCAAAGTCTTCCCTTTATCCACAACGATCATCTTATGACTCAGGACTTTCTGTACAGCTCGCCAAGTATCCATTCTTGTGAAATATGAAATCCGTTTCCATAAAACCGAAATACTTTCCTCAATATGTCAATATGTATTTAGTCCAACACGTAACGTATATATATATATATATATATGATATTAACTATGATGTTGGGTGTAGTTAAAACCATTTAATAGGTAAATTTAATTTGTGAGTTTTCCTGCTGTTACTGTAAGATTCCTGACGGTGGCAGCAGAGGACCAAAATTAAATGTATATATATTCCCTAGTAGAGCATGGGATTAAATGATGCATCTTTTCTGTTGTAAGGAAACCACTTTTGCCATGTTGCTGTAGCTTCAATGTAGTGTAGCTTTATTTAATGTAGAGTAACTGGTAGTTTGTAGTCTGGTAGAATAATGTTCAGTACTTGATGATCTGAAGTTATTAAATGTTAATGAGCTCTGATCAGTACTCTTGTGTTTAATCATCTCAGATAACAGTTTCATGTCTCTAATTCATGTTGTTTCTGTTTCCTGTTTTAAAAAGTCAGCACAGAAAGTAAAAGGATGTATTTACATGACTGCATCTATCCAGCCAAACCTTTCTGCTGCTCCTGTTAGAAACCTTTAATACAGACAGTTGTAGCAGATGTAGTTTATATGTTTGAGAAGCCACTTCAGTCCAATAAAGAGTTGTAAATGGGGCCATGTTAAGCATGAATGCTCCGGAAGATGATGGTGGAGCAACATCTCCCAAATCTTTCAAAGGGCAGAAAGAGCAAACAAAAGAAAAGAAACATGAGACAGATTTGCTTTTATAATTATCAGCTAATAAAAAATGATCCAAACACAAGAACCCACCCACTTCCACACAATGAGAGCAAATCATTCCAAATGTGAAATTGACATCTGATGTTGTGGAGTTGTAGAATTACTCAAAATTCAGTTTTTTTTTGTCCTCTTGTATTTTAAAGATTCAAAGCAAAGAAGTAAAGGACTGTTATTGATCCTAATGTGCCTCACAGGATAGAAAAAGTGTTCTCTGGCCTGTCATTTGGTCCTGCAGGTATTTTAATACTCTACTAATAATGCTATTACACTTTCATACCAGCAGGTGGTTGAATGAGTCTCATGAATGATGAAGTGTGGGTTGGAAATAAACTGGAATAAAGGATTCAAAGATTACAAAACATCTGAATGATGGAAACAGCAAAGACTTTCTGATCCTGGACTATGGGTTAGGGTTAGGAGCTTTAATACACTGCTGTGTTAATCATTATTTTGTTGTTTAGCGTATTTCGTAACAATAACGGATTGTTCATAGCTGGTCGCCATTGTTTTATGTATTTCTGCAATATTAACCCATATGTGTTATTAATCACACCAGATGATCAATAATTGTTCAGCTGTGCCACAGATGGTCAAGAAAATGTTGATTAATTCTTCATCAAAAATATTTAATTGTGTTTCTGAATTATGGATTTAAAGCTGCCCTGCAGTTCAAATTATGAGGTATCAGAGAGCACTGATGGTAGATAGACTGCACAGGTTATAGTTAATTTATCAATTTTTTCCACATACATGCATATGAACTCTAACCATGAAGGATCCAGTTCTGTTAATATCTAACAACTGTAAGATAAGACTAACAAATAGCCCTCACTGTATACTGTGGGGTTAAAGCTCATGTCTTACTGTAACGAAGAGCCCTTCATTACAAGAGACTGAGGGCTTTGGCCTTGGGAAGATGGCACAACTGAGTCTGGGTTTTAATAGCACTTTTAAACAGACAACTTAATTAGGCACTTTAATAATGGCACATGGCACTTTCATTGTAATATTTGCACTTTATTAGCAGTTTGCACATTGCATATTTGCACATTGAGCATTTATTGAAGTGTGATTGTGTGTCTTCTGCCAGGTGGGGGTGTGGATAATCTGCTCCATCTGAGGGAGAGAGGGAGTTAGATTAGATAAGATTGTGTGCACACCTCCAGTGTATAATAATTGATAAGCAGTGGGAATGAAGACATAAATGTGCTTGAATATTTCAATGAGTGTTTTAGTGTGTTAAAGTTGCGGCCTGTGTTTAAGTTGTTTGTATATTCCTACCTGTCCTTTTGATGTCTCCTCCAGAGTGTTCAACCAAAAGAGTCCCCAGGGGTACGAACACACATTTAAAGGTTCCTGGAGAGACCAAGTGAGGATAAGAAGAGGCGGGTTGGTAGTTGGTAGTTGGTGTGTGTGTGTGTGTATATATATATATATATATATATATATATATTTATTGTAGTGGGTTTGTTTATTCTGGGGGGTGTAATTAGCAGAACAGCAGGACAGCAGTAGGGATCAATGTGAGGTAATAGTATTAGTATTGTTTGTGGGGTTAGCTGGGAAATCATATTGTTAAAAGAAAGCCGTGAGTGGATGCCTCCAATTAGGTAGACTGGTGATAGGGTATAAAAGGCGCCAGTTTCCATCTGCCCTGGTTGCTGCTCAGGTCTCTCATTCATGCATGCTGCCATGCTGTACCGCTGTATGTACTTTTGTTTTTTGGTGAATAAACACCCACTATTTGGTGCAACCTACTATCGCCTGTGTCTGCTCTTTGCTGCATCGTCCAGCCGCTTATGGTCAATCTGACATTTACATTGAGTTTTATTGTACATCTTGTTGGAGATTGAAAGATGAGATTTCAGTCAGAACAGAATATGTTATTAAATTATGATATGATGTGTTTCTCAAGATGTCTATAGGAAACTGTAAAAGGAATACATTACATTGTGTTTGTGAAGATATAAAGAAAAAGCACAAAACAGGAGTCTGCAGTCTGAAGGTGACCTAAACATGCTAATAAAAGAATAAAATATTTTCATAATGGTGGTGTCATCATTAAAGCTCCTGATAATAGATCATGCACTGATGGACCTTCGGGTACAAACATCAGTATTTGGTTCAAAGGTTAATTTATTGTCAATTATTGCCTCCATATACTTTGCTGTGTTGATCAACTTCAACGGTCGGCCCATAAATAAGAGCAGGAAGAAGAATGGGATCTTTCTACCTGTAAAGGAGAATTTGTTCATCAGTGGTTAACTCATCAGTGGAGAAAGTGCTCGGGCACCCAGGATGTCTTATACAGAAAATGTTTATTGAAGTGTTGGAATTATTGTATATAAGTTATCCCATATTTACCCTTTCTATAATCATTAACCTTTATAGTCTACAAGCATGCTGTTTTAAATTTGTTTTTCAGGACTTGTGACCCTGCTCAGGAAATACCACCATTGATCAACTTGTGACTCTGATCAGAAAATCTTTAACGTGTGTGTGACCGACTTGTGACCCCCACTCTTTAGAGCAGCAACACTATGTAAATTAGGGAGTCCCTGAAACAAATAAAAACCAAGGGTTCGGCAAGGTTTGCTCAGAACGGGTTGGAGATTGAAACTGAGCAGATCTCTGTCCGTTCTCCTTGCAAGTAGAAACTCTAATCCTGTTGTCTTGTCTTCCTTTGTTTGATATTTTAAGTGTTTTAGGTTGCCTGAACCTGACATGAAGTTTGGCCAAGGAGAATCAAACTATCATCAATACACCCGTCTGATGCATGATGTCACCTGGTCAGACTCAATGCATCTTCAGTAAATTCATTATTCTACAAACAAGGGAACACAGTTACCCTTCTGTGAGTTTAGGGAGTCAGACCTTGGGTTGCCTTCACTGTTTCAAAGAGAGAGACAGAATGTCTCTGTGCTACCTTTACTGTGACCTCCACACTGTGTGTGACAGGGCTTTCAGTGTGGTGGGTCCTTGTCTTTCAAAGCTCTTCCTCAGAGTATTCAACATCAGTTAATTCATTTAAATCTCAACTTTAAACTCACCTGTTCAGACTGGCCTTTCCTTCTCCATCATAGTGAGAAAATTATTTTACTTCCTAATTTTCAGGATGTTTTATCAATGTGCTTTTATTGTGAGTGTGAGTATATTAGCGTTGTGTTAGCATACGTGTCTGAGTGAGGACGTATTATATTGTTGCTTAGTTTTAAAGTGTCATTGAGTATAATGAGAGGTGCTTCAAATAAAATATAGCATTACGTTTACTTCAGTGTCATACAGGTCACACCATTTCTGAGAGATCAGAGTGATTCTTCTCAACACCTTCTTCTGTTAATGATTAAAGATCAGATGGAGTTCGTCCCTCAGAGAGAATATAAAGATAGAAAGCACAGAGCGCTATCAGAGCATCACAAACCTTTCTGCTGTAAGTACACTGATTCTGTTTTATTGTTGTTTTTCCAGATTAGAGCTGCAGGGTCTCTAAACTCATTCAGGTCAACATGATCTTAGTGAAGTGAAAGAAAAATGAGGAGAGACCTTAAACATGATCAGCACTCGTGTTATTGAAGAGTTCTGATCAAGATATTCATGACTGTGTGTGAGAGCACTGTGGCTGCAGATGTTTCAGAGAGATAAAGAGAGTTTCTTGCTGCTGTTATAACCAAACTGATGATGTGAATCTCCTTTGTTGGATGTCACTGTACAGCTGCAGAAACACAAAGAACAGCTTCAACCTGCAGGAAACTCAAACCAAACGTCAATCAGGTAAGACCTCCAGTAAAATCATTAGAAACACTTGTTGATGCTCGTTGTTAAAAGTTCTTTTTGTGGCTAAGTTTATGAAATGATTTAGGAAATGAGAGACTGATGCATGATGAATTAGAATTTATAACAGATTAGATCCATTCAATAAGGTCACAGGCAGGTATGTGACCAGTGAGGCTTCTGCTTTGTGTTGGTTAGTAATAAAATGCCGTAACACCAGGATGTCTGATACTGTCAGGAACAAAAATATACACATTAAAAAAAGAGAAATAATGTGATGGATTAGGATAGTGTCAGTGTGAGACTCTGGGAGGCACTACAGGGTACCACAAGTATCTTATCTAGTATTTTATTCCAGGTGTGTTCAACATTATAAACTAAAGCAGAGCTCCTGCTTCATGCTATTTTAATGTTTCGGATATTTTATCAGATTTTCACTGTAGTGACCTTAATAGGCTTGGGGAGTAATGGAATACGTAATGGCATAAAAAACTGTATTTCGATATAGTTTCAGAAAGAAAGATGAAATCTAATAACAGGTGCATTTGGTAAAAATAGGGAATATTTTGCAAAACACATTTTACAATAAAGAGTGATATACCACCATGCACTGTAAAAGACTTCAAAATCACACTGAACTCAAAAGCTGGCAGTGACATTTGTTACACACTGTAGCAGTCCCAAAGTTTCTTACAAATGAGTTAAAAATGAGCCTGAGTTTATGACAGCTTCTTGCGCTCTACCGCTCTCCACTGATATGACTGTGTGTGTAACATGTTCACTGATCACCAAACACGTTCAATACTGAATGAGTCTGAGAAAACACGGATTTCACCCATTCAGCAGGCCAGGCGGTGTTTCATCAGAGGCTTTCCCTGAATCATGGGTGTAGTGGCTAGTGGGCATGATTTAAAAAAAAAAAAAAAGATAACGATAATAAGTAGCGGAAGAAAGGAGAACAAGACCTGCAACAGACCATTCTGACCCTTTGTGGCAATTCATTTGACTGTTTTGGAATAGTAGCCTAATGGTGTTTTTTTATTATGGCAGCGCTGTCTGCTCAGCTCTGCAGTCTGCTCTGTTTTATGGGCCTACCTAGACATTTTTCACTGTGATCTGTAGCTGAGAGCAACACACAATTGGCTGCAGCTCTGAACTGAGAAAAAGGCTGTGCACAGTTATGTACAGTTGTAGAAGCCAATGTGTGTATGTATATATATATATATTTTAGGAAAAATATGTGCTAAGACTATAATAATAACTTCAAGTAGCTAACCTCAAACTTTTTGGTAGAATAAGTTATTAAATGTTAATGTGTTCTGACAGCCTTTCTGCTGCACCAGTTAGAAACTGATTTTAAAGCAGAGATTTTATTGAATCAGGTCACCAAAGACCTGAGTTTTGCAGCATTTGTCACGACTCTATTGCTGGTTGACTAGCAGGAAGCTGTTGTAGCTTACTGGCTAGTGGTGCTTGAGGAAAAGTCAGGGGATTGAGGGTCATTCTCTGGGGAACATGAATTTCTGTAAATTTTTTGAGATGATGCAAAGATGCATTAGATGCAGAACATATGATCTTCCAAACATAAGTGAAAATACAGGACCTTCAAAGATTCTGGATTTCAGTTGACACACATTAAGCTGATGAATTGATCTTCCCTCCATATTTTATTGTTGATAGATTCTGCAGTACGTCTGTGTTACAGCCACATTACAAGGTGACAAACAACAAGAAGAACTAACAAGCTGTTGTCCATGTTTTCCAGTTCACACTGAGCAATGGATGCTGACGCCATGGGGACGATGGAGGTGGCAGCGCTCGGCCGACCTTTCAGCCTCGGGATGCTGTATGACTGCCGTAAAGACTCACTCATCCCTGGTAAACATTCACATGTACAAATATTTAACGCTTCACAACAACCAAAATATTCTGGACACTGAAATTTGTTGTTACACTGCTTTGGAAGAAAAAGGTTGATACTGTCCATTAATAACATATTAAATACTAATATTATCATATATTATCATCATATAATATTATGTGATATAGCCTATAGGTTATGAGTTAGGGTTAGGGTATGCATATGCAGAAGTTTTGTTTTCTCTCCGTTTCATTGAAAAATTCACTGATTGTTTGATCATGTCTCTAACTCCAGCACTTCTATATCGCGCCACAAATACATGTGAATTATATGTGGAATTCAGACTGGACAAACATCTAATGTAGAATAATATGTGTATTTAATACTGAGGAGTGATGTGCATATTACACTTACATCTGCGGGATCGGTTATTGGCCCGATTGAAAAAAAGCAGATGGGTCACATTCAGACAGGATCATATACAGCGGGCTGTGTTTATAGGTTTACATTTACTCGACTACTGTAACGGTCTTCTGACTGGACTCCCACTAAAAAGCATTAAACAGCTGCAGCTCATTCAGAACGCCGCAGCTCGAGTTTTAACCAGAACCAAGAGATCAGAGCACATTACTCCAGTTCTAAAGTCTTTACACTGGCTCCCAGTCAGCTCTAAAGTCTTTACACTGGCTCCCAGTCAGTTCTAAAGTCTTTACACTGGCTCCCAGTCAGTTCTAAAGTCTTTACACTGGCTCCCAGTCAGTTCTAAAGTCTTTACACTGGCTCCCAGTCAGTTCTAAAGTCTTTACACTGGCTCCCAGTCAGTTCTAAAGTCTTTACACTGGCTCCCAGTCAGTTCTAAAGTCTTTACACTGGCTCCCAGTCAGTTCTAAAGTCTTTACACTGGCTCCCAGTCACTTCTAAAGTCTTTACACTGGCTCCCAGTCAGTTCTAAAGTCTTTACACTGACTCCCAGTCAGTTCTAAAGTCTTTACACTGGCTCCCAGTCAGTTCTAAAGTCTTTACACTGGCTCCCAGTCAGTTCTAAAGTCTTTACACTGGCTCCCAGTCAGCTATAGAATAGATTTTAAAGTTCTGCTACTGGTCTACAAATCACTGAATGGTTTAGGTCCAGAATACATGAATGACATGTTAGTAGAATATAAACCCAGTAGAGCTCTGAGATCTACTGACTCAGGTCAGATAGTTGAGCCCAGAGCTCAAACTAAACATGGTGAAGCAGCTTTTACACAACTGAAACAAACTACCAGCAGAACTGAAATCAGCCCCAACTGTGAACACTTTTAAATCCAGGTTAAAAACACTTCTCTTCTCCTGAGCTTATGATTGAGCTCTTTTAAAGCACTTTATATTTTAATCTTTCATTTGCACTCTTTGTCCTTTTTAATGATTTTAAAGCTAATTTATAATTTTATGCTGCAATCTTATATTTAATGCTCTATTCTAGCATTTTATTTATGTCTTTCTATTTTTCTGTACTTTGTTTTTATTATGGAGGGGGGCGGGGGGGTTAATTGTATGTTTTAATGTTTCTCAAATTACATGTTTTTCTGTTTTATGTAAAGCACATTGAGTTGCCATTGTGTATGAAATTCGCTATATAAATAAAACTGCCTTGCCTTGCCTTGCCTTACATTAAACTATCAGGAAACAGGTTTTATTCCTGTCATTCACCGGCCATCTCACTGCCTCTCTGCCATTCACTCTCATTGGACCACTGCTCTCTCTCTTTGGCTTTCTCTTTCTCCTCTTTTAAGTCAGTAAGCCAACAGCAAAGCTACTTAACGTTTAACTTTACCAAACATTTATATTCCTGAGGTGAGGAATATAAATGTCCTCACCTCATCCAAGACTTAAACTCCTCACAGCAGCTGGTTGTACAGAGCTCTGACCAGGTCATCTGCGTACATAAGATGATTAACAATAGTGTTGCCCACAAGAAAACCAGTTTTTAGCCTATTTAACTGATTTGATCATTCATCCATATAAACATTGAATAAAATAGGCGATAACATTCCTCCTTGTCACACTCCATTACTAACACAGAATGGATCAGAAACAACGTTGTCCCATTTAACCAGAAACGTTTGGTGGGCATACCAAAACACTAAAATGCTCACTAAAAATGTAGGGGTACCTCTATCTAACAATTTTACAAACAATTTCTCGTGATTAATTCTATCAAATGCCTTGGATGCATCAATAAAACATAGAAATACAGATCAATTCAGGCTTGTGTACTTGAATACAATCTCTTTAAGAGCATAGATATACAGGTCAGTTCTATGTTTTCTTTTAAAACCAAATTGCTGGTCAGTAGTAAGGACATACATTCCTAGCTTTGTTAACAGTATTCTCTCCAGTACTTAAAAAATACTGTCTAATGCAATAGGCCGATAATTGTCAATACTATTGAGATTATCAGCCTTGATTTTAAGCACAGGCACTAATATTACAGACATAATAGTGTTGGTCAGAACACTATGAACCGAACAACCAGTAAAGCACATAGAAAGCAAAGGGCAGAGTTTATAGCTGGCATATTTTAAATGTTCTGCATTAAAGCTGCAGTTGGTAATTATGAGGAGAGAGAGGACTTAACATCAAATTTGAAGAAGTACAACTTTCAGATCCCTCCCCCTCCCTCTCCCTCTCCTGCACTCCTGCCCTGCCTCCAAAGTCCCTCCCCCCGACAGGGGTGGATTGGCCATAGGGAGTACCGGGACTTTTCCCGGTGGGCCGGTCAATAATGGGCCGGTGGCTGCCGTTTTTTAAAAATGTTTTTATTTGTTCATTTAGTTTTTGCTGCGCCTTGCCATGGTTACTCTCCTGGCCCAGAGCAGAGACATGCACCGGCCCACAGAGCTCCGCTGCAGCCTGCAGACACAGCAGAGGCCCATTGGCTTGTCTGTCTAAAGAATACCTGGCCCAGTGGCCCTATGATAGGCTACAGAGGCCCATGAGTCCCACCCACGCTGGTTCTTGACCCCCCCAACCCCCCCGCGTCCAATCACCTTTGATGACAAGCAATCAGATGAGAGATAGTGAGAGATACTACTACAACAAAATGGACAATGCGGCTAAAAAGCGAAAATGCGGAGCGGAAAAACAAAGAGATAAAAAAAGAAAAGCTCTAGCAACCGACGCTGCTACGAGCAAAACAAATTCAGAAATGTCTGCTGCGGGGGCCAGCGTGGCCGGAGCGGCTTCAGGAGTGGGTCCCTCTCAGCACCAGGTGTCGGACAGTGAGTCAAGTGAGGCTCCCGCTGCCATGGTGGTGCAGGAGCAGGAGGTTGAGGAAGACTCTCCACCATGTGGAAGTGATGATAGAGTTTTAAGCAGTTGTGTGCCTGCAGCATGGTGTGGATAAACACTCATTAAATGTTCAGAACTGTTACTTAACTGTCTATGAACTTTACTTAATATAATAATTAGCAAACTCTGCATAGTGTGGTGTGTTACAACTAGGCCTAAATCTAGTTATCTAAAGTATTGGAAAACAATCATATTCATATACTATCCTGATTCATGCATTGTGATGTGGTTTGAGCATGTAGATCTGCTACTTTCACAATTTTTGATCATTTCTACCTATAATGACATCCGCCAAATCAGGTCAATAGAGTTAAAGTGTTGTAAGTGTCAATATGCACCGTTCTTTGTGCCCACAGTCCAATGTGTTCATGAAGGACATTGATCTAACAACATAACACATATGTAGCCTATGATACTTTACATATGTTTTTCAGTTAGTGTTTATGGTTTATTGCTCATTCAACAGTTTCACATTATACAGTTAAAACTAATTCAAGCCTATTCAAGTCTCCAGAATATAAGGGATATTGTTCAGTGTACTACTGTTATTAAGGGCTTGTGTGTTTAAATGTACTTCAACGCGAGTTGGCACAGTATCTGAGCATGGATTGTAGTGGGCCGGTCTGGACCAAAAAGTCCAGGGCCGAATTTTTGTCCCAGTCCAGGCCTGCCCCCAGAGGAGGCTGACGTGCGCGCGACCACATGCACACGATCGGTAATACATGAACTACAGTCCACACAGTTAGATATAAAACGCTTTACAGTGACTTGGTGGAAGGGGGAGGGGCCTGTAAGGAGGAAGGGGTGGGCCTGTGTGCGTGAACAGTGATCGACAGCTGTCAGACACTCCATCAGACACAATCCTGGCTCTGACTGGGTCTTTTTTCCGGTCACAGTGGATTCTGGCAATTTGCAGTAGCAGCAGTAGGTGGGGCTTAATGAGCCTGGCTTTTTTTTTTTTTTTTTTTACAGATTACTAGTTTCATGTAATGCTTCTTTACATACTGACAGTTTTAGCAAATATGACAAAAAGTTACTTTTAGAAGACTTACCAACTGCAGCTTTAATGCAGTCCATACCACAGGCTTTGTTGTTATCCAACATGTTGATGGGATCAAAGATATCTGCTGCCCTAACTATCACGTCTGCAGAAAGACCAGTATGTTCATGATTGATTCTAACTGGGTTACTTTTAACACAATTAAAAAGGTTACAATAGTGCTCACGCCAAAGCTCAGCTATTTTTTCTGGACTACTAACACCTTCAATATCAGATGGTAGTTTTATTGTTATTCATGACTCTGACCTCTTTCCAGAAGTCTGTAAGGTTGTTATTCTGTAGCTTTCTGGCAAGTGAGTCTGCTCTCATCATGTTTTCATTTTTTTTTAATAAAATGAAGAGCATACTAAAATCTAACATTTGTGCGTTTTTTCATCTCTAACATTACCCCCTGTTTAGGCCTACCTGCCCCCTGTTTAGGCCTACCTGCCTGTGCAGATTAGGGCCTCTTTAGGCAATACAATATTATTTAAAAAACTGCCCGTTAGCAGTGATTTTCCAGCCAACTCCTCTCCACTCAGTTTTGACCAGTCCAGTTAACTTGAGGAAGCAGCATTATTATTACTGGACAGCCGGGGGACATTCTCAATATTTAACAGTGCAGCAATAGGTATGTGATCAGAGGTGGCAAGTTCATAACATATCTCCACATTTTCCAGTGAGTGAGACATGAGTATCAGCTGTGGTCACAATATGGTCCAACCAGGATGTTGTGTGCCACGCTTCACTAACATAGGTAAAACTTTTTTTTTTTTCAAAGTATATTTTTGGGGCTTTTTGCCTTTAATGTACAGGTAAGTAGAGAGAGACAGGAAATGGGGGCAGAGAGGGGGGCAATGACACGCATCAGGCAGGCAACAGAGATTTACTCGATAGAGTTAATTTAGATTCATCACAAAACTGCTGCAGGTGTGGTGCAAATAAAGATTTACTACCTGACAAGTCAGCATTAAAATCACCCATGACGTAGACACAAGATGAGCTGTTGTCCAACATTCAGACGCACCACCTTCACCGGTGAGTCATATTTAATGTTCCCCAGTATAGCTACACCACCTGCTATCTACTCAAACCAGCCCCATGCTGAGATAGGTAGTGGACTCACCAGCCCCATGGAAGTTCATAAGTAGAGTGTTCAATTTATCCAGATCTTGTTTCGCCAAACAGGTTTCTTGAAGGTACAGAATGTCACATTCGTCCAGCAATGTGTCCACCACCAACCATCTAGATCTATCTGTAGCAGTATGTTCTACTCGCAAACCGCAAGTGTTGTATGAGACAATACGCATTTAGTGCTTTTAGACGCTCCTTGCAGAGCACTTGGTCTTCATCTCGTCCTCGCCCACAGATGCAACAGGCACCCCAGCTTCGTTACTGTGCAGCAGCCCCTCATCCTGAGAGCGGGGGGCATCCTCTGGACCAGATGGGCCACGGACTGCTCCTCTAGGGCGACGAGGCTCATAGTAGCGTCGGACGAAAGACCCAGCAGACCAAAGCTGCGGATCATACAACTCCGCCACATCATTACATTCAGCGGTGACACAGAAGGAGCTGAATCCTTTCTGCGTCATCTCTATTTTTCTACATGTCACTTCCCGACCCAGTTTCGTTTTTAAGTAGTCACTGAGAGTATTGGCATTCACGCTGAGATCAAACTTTGTAGCAAATACCCTTACCGTCTTTGTTTTGACAGCCAGTATATTGCTAATCACACCAGTCCCAATTATGCCACAGGGAACCCCCCCCCCCCCCCACAGCAGTCAGACAGTTGTCGAGTTTAGCAGAAACCACCCGCAATGATTCACAGACAACCACCTGTGTGTCCATAGTTCTTTTTAGATAGTCAATGTCAACATTGATTTGCTGCATTTTCCCGAGGAGCGCTGACACATCCAGGTGTTTAAATGAGACGGGGGATAATTCATCCAGGAAGTGCGATACACATCTCGGGATCTCTTCACTGCACTCATTAAGCACTCGCAAGCACAATTTGACATTGTTAATGTCCTTCTTTAGTCCCCCGCCGGAGATCCATCGTTTGTAGTGTGGAAAGAGTTCTGACAAAACCGCTTTTGAGGACTCAATCCGCTCTGAGCTGAAACTGCTCATAACCACAGATACAATTTCATTATGGCTAAGTGTTCGCATTTTGACCACAATAAAGTTCAGCAATTCGACCTCAACTATAACTCTACCATCTTCAGTATCGTAAATCTGCAGTTTAATTCGAGAAAACCGCATGTTTGTTGAAAGTGTCTTATGATCCTGTAAACGATGGGACATGAAATGGCAGTTGACATTCATTAATCACAAAAGGAAGCTAATCTTGATTTTTGCTTCTTCTTTTGCAGGCATGACATTGTGGGACCTTAATGATCTGAAAAATGATATTCATGAAAGACCTCAGTGCTACAACAATTTTGACATAGTTGCATCTGAATCAATTACAGATAAATCTTCAGCATTAAATGTTGAAGCATCCCTGAAGGCAAGTTTCTTATGTGGACTAGTAGAGGTTGGAGGATCTGCCAAATACCTGAATGATAGTAAAACATCAAAAAATCAGGCCAGAGTAACACTGAACTACCAAGCAACCACAAAGATGCAGCAACTGTCAATGAATCAACTTGGAAGAGGAAATGTGAAGCATCCGTATGTCTTTGATAAAGGAATAGCAACTCATGTAGTCACAGCTATCCTTTATGGGGCACAAGCCTTCTTTGTCTTTGACCATGAGGTGTCTGATGAAGAAAGCCATCAAGACATTCAGCGAAACTTGAAGGTGATGATCAAGAAAATCCCCTGCCTCTCAATAGAGGGGGAAGGTTCCCTCAAGATGGAGAACAATGACATTGAAAAGGTGGAGAAGTTCTCCTGTAAATTCCATGGAGACTTTTTACTGCGGAAATCTCCAACAACATTTCAGGAAGCCGTACAAGTCTACCAAAGCCTGCCACAGCTGCTGGGAACCAATGGAGAAAATGCTGTACCAATGAAGGTCTGGCTGCTGCCACTTGTGACTTTAGATTCTAAAGCTGCTAAACTAGTCCGTCAGATAAGTTTAGGATTAGTGCAGGAATGCCAGAGTGTCCTGGAGGACTTCACTGAGCTGGAAATGAGATGCAATGATGCATTAAGAACCACCACTGCACAGCAGTTCCCACAGATTGGTAAAAAACTTAAAACTTTTAAAGAATTTTGTTCTGAGTTCAAACTGGAATTCCAACAAAAGTTGGCAAAGATACTTCCATCAATCCGGGGAGGAGGGGAAGAGGAGGCTGTGCTGGCAGAGATCCTGAAGAAGAGACATTCTTCTCCTTTCAACAACACAAGCCTGAACGAGTGGATGGACTGTAAAGAGAAGGAAATCCGTGTCTTAAAATTTTTCACCAAAATAGTAAAAAATGCCAAGATCGTCCCATCCCAAGGTCAGCTTGATGAGGAAACTCTGAGTGCAGAACATGCTGTGTGTTTTGTTTTCACCTCACTGGGAAGTGCTGAACCGTACCTCTCAGCTTTATCAGACTACTTAAAAGAAAATCCCAAAGCAGACGACCCTCAAGATCCACGTTGTCATGACATAGAGAGGGAACAATGGTACGCCTCTAAAGAAGTATCAGATGTAATGAGAATCAAAGCAAAGCTGTTCAGTGATTTTGCAGAAGCCAACAAAGAGAGTAAGAACATAAAGTTCCTGACAGTGGGTTTAACAAATGAGACACAGAAAGGTTCAAGCATCTACGTTTATAAAGACATCCTTTCTCACAATGAGATTTTTGAGCCGCCTTCAAAGCCTGAAACAGTGACAGCAGGTGATGTAACCCACAACAGTGTGACACTGAAGATCTCTCCACCAAGATTTGGAACAGAGAACATCACCTTCTACTGTGTAGAGTACTGTGTCAGTGGAGAGGATGGATGGAAACAAACAACAGCAACAAAAGCTGAAGAAGTCACAGTGAGCGGTCTGACTCCTAACACAGAGTATATGTTCAGATGCAGAGCAGTGACCTCAGTAGGTGTTGGACCAGCTGGTGAAGTCAGTGATCCCATTAAAACTTTACCTTGCAGCCCTCCTGGAAAACCTCAAGTTGAAACAAACTCCAGTGAGATATCAGTTAGCTGGGAGAAACCTGCAGAGATTGGACAAGATGTCCACATTTTGAGTTACATCGTGGAGTACGCCCAAACAGAGAAAGAGGTGAAAGAAGAAGATCTCCAGTGGAACCAAACGGTGTCAAGAGATGAAAAGGGGATAATTTCAGAGCTTCAGTCAGAGACAGAATATGCTGTCAGGGTCAGGTGTGACTGTGGTGAAGCTGGTAGAAGCAAAGAAAGCATCACTGTGAATGTCTGCACAACAAAATATACGCGCCTTGCAGAAATTCTCAAACGTGAAAGTGAAACCATAAATTCTGGATCTCCCTCACTTTACAAACTGCCTCTGAAAGAAGAAGACATGAACATAGATGGTTGCCGGAGGTATAACTTTGGCAATGATAGCATGAGGCAAAATCGTACTATAATGCTATTTGGAGTGACCGGATCAGGAAAGTCCACTCTCATCAATGGAATGATCAACTACATTGTTGGTGTAGAGTGGAAGGATGATTTCAGATTGAAATTAGTTGATGAGGATCAGACCAAATCACAAGCTGAAAGCCAGACCTCTGAAGTCACTGTGTACAAAATCAACCACCAAGACGGGTTTAAAACCCCCTTCTCTCTGACCATTGTGGACACTCCAGGCTTTGGAGATGCAAGTGACAATGAAAGAGACAAAGAGATCACAGAGAAGCTAAATAGTCTCCTCTCTGCTGAGTTTGTCAGTGAAATTGATGCTGTGTGTTTTGTAGTTCCTGCTACATCAGAACAACTCACAGCATCACAGAAGTATATGTTTGATTCTGTGCTTTCAATGTTTGGCAAAGATGTGGCAGAAAACATCAGAGTTCTGGTGACATTTGCAGACAGCCAACATCCACTAGTTCTAGAGGAGATCAATGCATCAGATGTCCCATGTCCTAAAACAGAAGACGGGCTGCCAGTTCACTTCAAATTCAATAACTCAGCGTTATTTGCAGACAACAAATCATCTGCAGCAAACAGCTCAGATGATGATGATGAAGATGGAGGCTTTGATCAGATGTTTTGGAACATGGGGACAAAAAGTATGAAGAGGTTTTTTGTTGCTCTGAATGAGATAGATACCAAAAGCTTGACAATGACAAAGGAGGTTGTCAGAGAAAGACAGCAGCTCGAGAATTCAGTTGAAAATTTGCAGAAGCAGGTTAAAGTTGGGTTACCCAAGCTTGAGGATAGAAAAGAGACGTTTGGACAAGTGACAGTGGTGAAATGTGGGTTCTCGAAGGCTTTTTATTATGATGTGCAGGTAGAGAAATTGATGGAGGCGTCTACAAAGTGTTTAAACAGACTCAAAGAGATAGCACTGAAGCCAAATCCTCTCTCCACTCCAGAGTACATTGACATGCTTATTGAGGGAGAGAAATCTGAGGGCAAACCAGGATGGAAGCACAGAATTCAGGCCCTGATAGACATATGAGATAAAGTAGAGATCATGGCTAAAGTAGAGAGAGGACAGAAACTCCTCGAGAACTCTTCCATCACCCCCCCCCCCCCCCCACCCCCGAAAAATAAAAAATAAAAAATAAAATAATCATTTTGTCACATATCAAACCTCTAACACCACTTTAACCATATTTGATAAACGAGTATCAGAGACCTCTACATCATCAAAAAGACCAATGATGACCTGACAGACGTATTGTATCCAATCAGGCTCATGTTAGCTGCCCTCTAATGGTGGTAGTGGTCTCTTATTTACCAAATTCAAGATGGCTGCCTTCTGAGCTGCATCACATGACTTACCGAATTAGTATTTTTTGTATGTCTGAACAACTGAAAGAGCATGAGGCCGAGATCAGCAGGAACGAGAATTTTGAGTTGGAAGTCACAGTCACAAAGCCTGTTCAAGAAGATATTTCCGGTTCTGGATATTACATGAACAACTGTCAGCAGTGTCACCAAACCTGCCACTATCCTTGTCCCATTGCAAATGATGCAGATAAAAGTCGCTGTGCTGCAATGGGATCAAATGGATACTGTCGTCAGTGCCCCGGCAGATGTTACTGGAATGTACATTTTAATCAGAAGTACAGATGGGAGTATAAGGAGGTTAAAGAAAAGCAAACAGTGCAAGAGCTGAAAGAAAAGTAACTAAAAGCCTCAGAGGCTAAGAAACCTGTTCAGGATTTGATTGAAAAACTTCAGGCTGAATATCATCATGTGCAGGTGGAGGTGGTGAAACAGATGGAGAGGTCTGCAAAGTGTTTAAACAGACTCAGAGAGATAGCACTGAAGCCAAATCCTCTCTCCACTCCAGAGTACATTGACATGCTCATTGAGGAAGAGAAATCTGAGGGCAGACCAGGATGGAAGAAACGAGTTCAGGCCCTGATGGACATGAGAGAAAAAGCAGAGTTTATGGCTAAAGTAGAGAGAGGAGAGAGACTCCTCAGATAGTTAAGCCTGAAACACCATTTGTATCATGATTGATAAACGAGTATCAGAGACCTTTACATCATAAACAAGTGGATCATCAGAGCAATGCAGGAAAAAGTGGTCTCTTACTTCAAGATGGCCGCCTCTGAGTTGTGTCACATGACTTACCAAACACACTTTTTACCATTTTTTTAGTGTTATTCATATTCTAAAATGAGTATTTGCTGGATTGAAGCAGCATAAAAACATTGTGTAATTTATTTTGTTTATAATGTTGAAAATGTTTGAATCAAATATGATACAATTTGTATTTCAGGTAATTTCACTGATTTAATATCAAATTAAACCAATTAAAGATTAAAATGTCATCTCCTTACAGTGGAGTTATGTTATTGATGAATAGTTTGACTCTCTTGTATAGTATAGAAGAAGAACGTGTACTTTCCTCGTACACACTGAAACACCAAGCTGCTGTTTTAGATTCAAACAGTCTGGAGAACGTCTCAGAAAAGCTCAGTTTTGGGTGAGAAAATGCAGTTTTAGTCTGGACTGAGGGCTGAAACACAGAGAAAAAGATGTGTTTACAAATGAAGCGACACAGTGTGGACGTACTCTGATTCAATGATACATCTCACATATATACACACACACAACACCAGATGAACAATCACAACTACACCTGCTGGTTTCTCATGCTTCATATCTGAAATATTAAATCACCTTGTTGCTTTGACATGTTGTGTTACATTAAATAGTTGATGATTTAACCTAGTTCTTAATCTGACAGTATCACATATATATTGTGCATGAAGTTATATAAGCAGCTATATATGATATGTACTCATGAATGATGTTTTTATAGATTGACTCTCAGTTTTATTCCTGTTTGATTGTATTGATTGTTGAAGATTGTTTAAGGACAAAGAGTTGTGATACATTTTCTCCAGTTGTTCTTTTCCTCTTATATTGATTGCAGCTCTATTATGTATGAAGTGTTTTATCTGTTTGTCTCGTTTTAGTCGTGTCAGGACTGCAGGTGCAAATTAACTATTGAGCACATTTACATTGACTTTACATTGTTAAAATGTCAATGTTTACACTGACTCTGTGTTTTTATGGCTGCACCATTATATTAAATAGAGAAAGTTTAGATGTCTTGTTCATTATTTTAAACTTATTTCCTGAAATTTAACCTGACAGTTTGGAAACAGTAAAACAAATGATGAGATCAGGTCGGCTGACTCAGTGATCTCTTTTAATCTTTTTAAAGCTTTTATCAGTTTTTCTTGATTTTATTTGAGTTTTGATTTTCATTGAATTGATTTTATCTCATTTAAATATATGTTGTTTGCTCTTGCCTTTTTCTTATATTGAATTTATTTTTACTTATCAAGTTGTTTTTATTTGTTCTCTTTTAAAACATAATTATTTTACGATTTTTTTGTGTATTTAAAACATTTTGTAACTTGTATTTTGTGAATTGAAGTGCATTTTTATTATAAATGAGGAGATTGAAGAGTAAATATGAATTTAAAGCAGACTTTCTATATTTGTTTTCTACTGTATATTTCATTATCTTTGTTTTCTTTGTATTTTGTGATTATGGAAAATTCCCTCAAATACAACCTGAAACTGTTTTATTAACCTTTCCTTTTTATTACTGAATGAATTAAAACAAATAAAGAAATAAAACATGTTAACAACATATTTGGATGTTTTCACTGTCTGTACAACATCGACTCCCTCAGTAAGCAGAGCTGAGAAAAACTGGACCATTGTTGAACCTGCTGACCTTTGACATAAACTGTGTCTTCATTTTAAAGATTCAGTGTTTTTGGAGTTATTTGAACATTTACTAGAAACATAAACATTTTACACTGAACTGTGTTAAGTTTCAAAGTATGATCCATAATAGTAGATGAAAATAAGTGTATGGCTTTTTTTGGGGTCTATTTTATCTTTAAACTGAACAAATACAGTAAAGCTTTAATAGTCAGGTTAATGTCAGTGTCACTATTATAGACAGAGGAGAAGGAGAAGAGAAGTTAAAGGAAACATTAATAATAATATTTAGCAGCTGATTCTTTGTTTTTGCACCACTTACACATATGAACAGCTGCTTTCAGATTTTATGAGTAGTTAATCTAATGTGGTCTGGATGGGGAAAGAAATGGCAAAATCTTCCTTTTTAATTTTCAAAAACAGTTTTAAGGCTTTTTTATGATGTCTAACAGCAAATAAAATAAAGGTTTCATGTTTTACCTAACTTTCCCTGAGGGGCAATTTTTAAGAGCCAGCACTGTCATACTGTGTATAACACTGAATGAGTTTTTTTCTTTTCTCGACACTTTCACAACTAATTTCTGACTCTACAGCACCATCTGGTGGCGGAATTTATACAACGCTTAACTCATGAATAAACCAACTGCAACGCAAATTAAACCATTAAATTAACTAAATTACTCACAAAAAAAATACAAACTTAGAGGTTTTTGGTTAACACAAGTAAAGACAGAGATCACAGTAGGTTTTATTTAACCCTGTCAAAGAAAACATTCATTACATAACAAAACAAATGTATTTCTCATAAACTCCTGGGGCTGCTGACAACAGTTGATGTTGAGCACAATCTGTGCTTCTCTAAGATAAACTTGTTGGTTTTTTGTGAGTAATTTAGTTCATTAATGGTTTATTTTGCGTTGCAGTTGGTTCATTCATGAGTTAAGCGATGTATAAATTCCGCCTCCAGGTGGTGCTGTAGAGTCAGTAAGAGATTAGTTGTGAAAGTGTCGAGAGAAGAAGAAAACTGTTCACAGCGTTACATAGCATGACAGTAGCAGCTAGCAGTTAGCAGTAGCAGCTAGCTTAGCTCATACACAAATATGCTTATATGTGTGTATGGTTTATTAAACAGCTGAGTAAACATACTGGTGTGCTGGTACAGACTGGCATCGCTCATTTTATCACTTCCATGTCACGTATTTGGTACTTTCCATTTCCGGTTTGTGTCATTTGTTAATTTGTTTCGGGACTGGTAGAAGTGTTTTGCTAATGTAATTTTGTTTTATGAGATGTAAAAATGTTTTCCAAAATGTAAATTTATATTATATATATATATATATATATATATATATATATATATGATTGTTTAACTATGATGTTGGGTGTAGTTAAAGTCATTTAATAGGTAAATTTTATTTTGTTCATTCATGATTGTCAACTGAGTTAAATGAGCCTGCCTGCTGTTACTGTAAGATTCCTGACGGTGGCAGCAGAGGACCAAAATTAAATGTATATATATTCCCTAGTAGAGCATGGGATTAAATGATGCATCTTTTCAGTTGTAAGGAAACCACTTTTGCCATGTTGCTGTAGCTTCAATGTAGTGTAGCTTTATTTAATGTAGAGTAACTGGTAGTTTGTAGTCTGGTAGAATAATGTAACTTGATGATCTGTAAATTATTAAATGTTAATGAGCTCTGATCAGTACTCTTGTGTTTAATCATCTCAGATAACAGTTTCATGTCTCTAATTCATGTTGTTTCTGTTTCCTGTTTTAAAAAGTCAGCACAGAAAGTAAAATGATGTATTAACATGACTGCATCCATCCAGCCAAACCTTTCTGCTACTCCTGAAGAGTCGGCTGAATGGGGAGAACAAGGTCCGAGCCATCAACACGTGCACCCTGCCAGTCCTCAGATACCGCGCTGGTATAATAAGCTGGCCAAAAGAGGAGATAGAGGCCACTGATATCAAGACCAGGAAGCGCCTCACAATGCATGGAGGGTTCAATCACAAACCCAGCACCCTGAGACTGAACACTAAGTCCAGCACCCTGAGACTGAACACTAAGTCCAGCACCCTGAGACTGAACACTAAGTCCAGCACCCTGAGACTGCACACTATGTCCAACACCCTGATACTGTACATTAAGTCCAGCACCCTGAGACTGTACATTAAATCCAGCACCCTGAGACTGAACACTAAGTCCAGCACCCTGAGACTGAACACTAAGTCCAGCACCCTGAGACTGAACACTAAGTCCAGCACCCTGAGACTGTACATTAAGTCCAGCACCCTGAGACTGTACATTAAGTCCAGCACCCTGAGACTGCACACTAAGTCCAGCACCCTGAGACTGCACACTAAGTCCAGCACCCTGAGACTGCCCACTAAGCCCAGCACCCTGAGACTGCCCACTAAGCCCAGCACCCTGAGACTGCCCACTAAGCCCAGCACCCTGAGACTGCCCACTAAGCCCAGCACCCTGATACTGCACACTAAGCCCAGCACCCTGATACTGCACACTAAGTCCAGCACCCTGAGACTGCCCACTAAGCCCAGCACTCTGATACTGCACACTAAGCCCAGCATCCTGAGACTGCACACTAAGCCCAGCACCCTGAGAATGCACACTAAGCCCAGCACCCTGAGACTATACACCAAGTCCAATGAGGGAGGCCGAGGACTGATGAGCATCAGAGCCACTGTCCAGGATGAAACAACCAAGATCCAGGAGGAAATGCCTTTATCATATTGGTTTATCATCCCATGCCTTTACTTTTTCAGTAGGTTGAAAAGGGCCCGTAACATAACAGTGTGGTATGGCAACTGCACTGTTACTGATCAGAGTGCTCTGCAGCAGGGGGTGACATTACAACCTCACTCACCAGCACCGTATTATTACACTATGCTTTGGCACCTTAGCAGTATGTCATAGACAGTATATTAACCTGGAAAAGAAACTGCACTTTACCAATAATAAACTGGACTGAGAAGGAATGAACTGGAATGGGATTGGGTGCACTCACTAAATTATTATTAAATGTTTTTTTCTTTGAACTCTTTGTACGGTACTGCCTCTACAACACTAATTGCTAATTTCGTTGTACATTGCTCTACTGTGTATGATGACAATAAACAGTATCTAAGCATTTGGTGGGTTGGAGCAGCACATAAATATGGTGTACTTTATTTTGTCATAATATTATGGTGAAAATAAATCAAATATGATAGAGTATGTGTTTCAGGTAGTATTCCTGTAAATTCTTTAATCAGTTTTGTTGTGCATTTAATGTTTTTACCTTAAAAAAAAAGAAAAAGACCATACACTATCAAAAATGGTTATATATTTAGAGTGGAGTGATGGGTATTTATCTTTGTTATGCAAGACTTGTTTAAGAGCATAATAAAGAAGGGAGGCTCAAAATAAATGAATAAGTCATGAACAATAACTGACCGTAAGAAAACTATGAGGTGTAAAGGTAAAAATATAAATCATGGCTAAACTGAACACAATCAAAATCCAAATAAAACCAAACTGAATACCTGAAAGGCATCATTCTTCCAGGAGGAAGAGAGAAAGCCATCTTGGAATAACCAGGCTCATAAAGGTTGGTGACACTGATCCCTTAATGAGGTGGGAAGGGCCGGACCATCAGAGGGAATCTGTACAGAGGAAAGCAGAGGCAACACAGATACTGTCATTAGGCTTAAGCCTGTCACAATCATAGACTGTGTTAGTTGCATTTTAACTAACTGGGCTGTGTTAGCCGATAGTTCATCAACTGTTAAAGTATTGGACATACCATAGCCACCATGATGTCACTCATTGGTTTATGGACTCCTGTTTTGAAGTCTTGAGTTTGCATTTTAACTGTCACCATCTTAGATTTCTGGATCCAGAAGTGATCGTATTTGGATGAGAGAGTAAAGCCGAGAGAAGTTGATCTTCCATTGTTAAATGTGTTTCAGGCGGGAATACATTTACTAAAACATACTTCTACATGTCAGCTGACTCTGTGTTTTGATTGGCTGCAGCTTTTCTCTTGCCGCACTTTGTCACAAAAAGTTGAACTATTCTCAACTTTTTTTTTTGGCACAGAAATGCAGAGACAGCGACAGTGGTGGTGAAGTGCGGCTGCTGCCAGTTTACATACAGTTTGTAGGCAACTCGTCGCAGGTTGCTTTTCACTACCCTTCTGTGTGTTCACAGCGTTAACGAGGCAGAAAGTGGTCAAAAAACATGAAAGACTCACAAGGAATAAACTAAATAACGCTGGAACACTGAGGGGAGAAAACTAAAAGATGATATACTCTACAGGGAGGGAAGACAATGAGACACAGGTGCAACACATTAGGGTGAGGCAGGTAATCACACCGCCAGGAAACAGAAGAGGACAGGAAGTGAAGGACCTGAAATGAGACAAAATAAAACAGGAAACATAAGAGAAGAAACACTAAGAGAAACAAAAAGTGACTAAATAACAGACTGTGTTGTGACACTTGTGTTGTTAGTCAGGATGCTATCAGGCTCAGTGTGACCGTCAGCCAATGATAGAATGACACGTTATCACTTTATGACAGTTTTGATTTGCTGTATGTAAATAAGGACTGCAGTTATAAGAGGATGATGGAACAGTATTTAATCTAAATAACTTCAGATTTATTCTCAATGGAAAACCAAAACATTTAGTACTTTTACTTTTTAGAGAGGAGTTATGATTATCATAATTTGTAAAACCTTCTCTGTCATAATTGGTGCAAAAACCAAATTCTCTGTGTAGCACTGATGCGGTGGTTACGACCAGATTACTAATTTATTACTAGATTGAGTGCTGTGAACAGTTGAGAGATTTATTACAGTCTAACATCAAAAAACAACACTTATGACATACTGTACATAAACCCCAAAATAAAAAAATAGAGCTCTTCTTTTATGGAAAAAAAGTCTTTAATGTCAGTTTCCTTTTCAGGGCCCGAGCACTACAGTGCACTATTATATAAAACAAATGCATTTTGACAGCCTAAACGTGCTTGAGACCGACTTCAAATTCATTCAGAAACATCTTCAGATATTAAAGATGAAAAGTTATTAAAATCTTTTTGATTACTGGTTTAGTTGCTTCGTGACGATGTGGACAATTTTATGTTTCACCATTAAACAGGAACTGCTGGCCAAATGGTGCCACTGCACCCCGTAGAAGATTAAGAAAATTGAGCCCCTCTCTCCAGATTGACATAGATTAACCAAATTACAGTACACATATGTATCATCTAAAGACGCACAAAAAAGTCTCTTGGACCCATACCCTCACTCCAACAGGGAGTCGGCCATTTTTAATCAAATCTGCGATTTTGTCGCTGTTTCCTACAGATTTAATCTGACCAACTTTATAGTCACTCTGTGTTATCTTAAGTGTTAAGCATATTTTATTATATGAGTAGCAACGCCATGTTGAATAGTCTAAGCAGTGATGTCATGTGCCTACGTACACAAGGATGTTATTGTGAGCATGCGCAGAATAAACGGTCAGTGTGTGAGTTCCCAGACCAAACAGACAATGGCGGCCTGTCCTTTCTCTCCCGTGTATATTAGCCATTAGCAAGTACGAGCTACCACTTTGGTGACTGTGATAACGATAGACTGCTGCAGAAATGAGTAATGCTACATTAGGATCTTGAAGATGCATTACGGCAAATCTCGCTGCTTCAGGGCGGAGCAAGGAAGCGAGGGCCTGATCATTGCTGCTTGCAGCTTTAATGTTCTTCTTGTATTCTTTTAGTGTTCTTTGTGTCACTTGTGCTCTTGTTTGTTTAACTTTCACTAACTGCATATAGGCTAAGTGATTGTGTAACTCCTTATCTGAGAATCCAAAGATGAATCCACTGAGACAGAGTTGGAAGCAGCCAGTCAAACCTCTTCATGACACCCTCAGACAGCTCTCACTGGGTCTGGCTCGCTATCAAGTTAGAAGACTTCAGGCTTGGATCTTCACATATAGTACAGAACAACCAGTTCATTAAAGTTCTTTCTATATAAATGAAATCTCATCAATATTTTAACCTTTATATAAATAGAAATGACCTCTGCGTTTGTTTACAGTGTCTTATATAAAGATGATTTATTCCATTTTAGCTTTTTCCACATCTCTACTGTATTATGAAATTAAAATAATTGTATAAAATTGAATAATAAATGAACACTTAAAGATTTTTAACAATGCTTTTAAGTGATAATGAAATAACATATAAACCGATTAAACGTATTATATAAACAGATATTTTAAACACACACTGTTAAAATACTCCAACTGGTTTCTAAATCATACATGATGTGAATCTGTGAATCATTCTTATTTTTCTACGACTTCCACACAGTCTCTCTCTCTCTCTCTCTCTCTCTCTCTCTCTCTCATCAGCAAATGGGAAAGAAATGAAAGAGATAAGTATATATAATATAAATAATTATATAAAGAGAAAAGTAGAATTTCACTGTTTATTTTACAAAATCTTTGACTTACGGTTGATCAGAAGAGCTTTTTCTTATGTGTTGGAAATCAAATGTTTTTATAGTATAGTTTTATAGTAGAATAAAGAGAACGTGATGTTTGTCACTGAGAATGTAAGGATAGAAACCACAGAGCACTGTGAAACATTTCTGCAGCATACAAACAGGAAGCTGCTGCAGCATTTTCCTCCCATATTAATGATTTACATGTTTGTGAGGAGAGGCAGAGGATCAAAGTTATTATAATTCATCCTGAGAGAAACATGAATGTGTCAAAGTAATTTCTTGACAACCCAGCAAAGTGTTCAAACCAGTTGAAACTCTTTTCTCACCTCTGACCTCTGTCTGAAGAAGTAAACCACAAACTGAATGCTGTTTCCCCTTCTGCACATTTCAAACGTTTATGGTTTATGGTCACACCATTTATGGTAAACCACCCCAGTTCAGTTCAGCAGTTACATCCTCATCTGAAAGGTGGAGTTTGTTCCTCAGAGAGAATATAAGATAGAAAGCACAGAGCGCTCTCAGAGCATCACAAACCTTTCTGCTGTAAGTACACTGATTCTGTTTTATTGTTGTTTTTCCAGATTAGAGCTGCAGGCTCTCTAAACTCATTCAGGTCAACATGATCTCAGTGAAGTGAAAGAAAAATGAGGAGAGAGCTTACACATGATCAGCACTCGTGTTATTGATGAGTTCTGATCAAGATATTCATGACTGAATCTCCTTTGTTGGATTTGACAATGACTGATGCAGTTTCTACAACTGACACTGTATTGATTTTGTTGATGGTTGAGAGATGGTGATCAAAGTATTGGGAAAAATCAGACAATCCTTACTCGTACATGAAGGGGCAGAAGCAGACTACAAAGGTCAGAACTGCTGTAGACCGTCATGGAGCAGTTTATAAATGTAACATCTGTTATCCCACAAAGTATTGATAACATGCTTAAAATGTCACAAATCAGTGAAACATAGGCACTGACACACAAAAATGAACTAAATGGGTTTTATGTCTATAAGTAAGAAAGAAGAAGATAGGGTATGACTTTGTGTGATCTAACTAGCTTGTTTGGTATGATTTCTTTACTTGCAAAAAATAATAAAGTGCTTAAAATCACACACTCAGAAAAAAGGCACATATATAAATCCATAGTTTAGCTAAAAAAACAACAGTGCTGTTACTAGCTTTACTTTGACAGCCCTGTTTAACATTTATGTAGTTTACCTGTTCAACACTTCATTTAACAACCATTTTGATGAATACAGGGAGGGTAGAAGTTGGTTCTGACTTTGTGAACTCTAAATATATATTAGAAGATTCTTGGGCACATGTTGCGGTAGAAAGAGGACGCCCCTCGCTGGCTGTTTGGGGTTTCCTGTGCATTTTATCAGGGGCCACACGTACATTTATTGAGTCAATGAGGAAGTGAAAGAATGCTGTTTTCCCTTCAGACAGAAAAAGTTGTCTCAGCACACAGATTGTGGTCAGAGCGACAAGCTGAGTGCTGTTTCCCCTTCTGCACATTTCATACATAATCATTGTACACACTCTATGGTTCCACCATTTCTGAGAAATCAGGCTGATTCTCTTCAGCAGCTACTTCCTCCTCATAAAGAACAAAGAGAACATGATGTTTGTCACTGAGAATATAAAGATAGAAACCACAGAGCGCTATGAAACATTTCTGCAGTATACAAACTTTTCTTCCCATGATAATGATTTACATGTTTGTGAGTGTTGTAAGTTATTTGATTGTTGTACAAAAGGTTTATTTAGAAGAAATAACACTTCTCACCAGGTGGATTATATTGGTGCATTAATGCTGGATATCTTTGAGTTTGTTGGACAAAACAAGACCTTTGATGATGTCATCTTGTCCTAGTTTTGCAGGTCATAAACCAAAGTACTGGAATATTAAAGTTTTGACCAGATGATGGTATGAGATAAAAAGGCAGAGGATCAAAGTTATTATAATTCATCCTGAGAAACATGAATGTGTCAAAGTAATTTCTTGACAACCCATCAAAGTGGGGTTGAAATATTTTACAGAATAAGTGAAAACTCTGTGCTCAAGGTAAAGTCAGAGCTCTCAGAGCATCACAAACCTTTCTGCTGTATACTGATGTTTCAGAGAGATAAAGAGAGTTTCTTGCTGCTGTTATAACCAATGATGATGTGAATCTCCTTTGTTGGACGTCACTGTACAGCTGCAGAAACACAAAGAACAGCTTCAACCTGCAGGAAACTCAAACCAAACGTCAATCAGGTAAGACCTCCAGTAAAATCATTAGAAACACTTGTTGCTGCTCGTTGTTAAAAGTTCTTTTTGTGGCTAAGTTTATGAAATGATTTAAGAAATGAGAAAGTGATGCATGATGAAGTAGAATTTACAACAGATTAGATCCATTCAATAAGGTTACAGGCAGGTATGTGACCAGTGAGGCTTCTGCTTTGTGTTGGTTAGTAATAAAATGATGTAACACCAGGATGTCTGATATTGTCAGGAACAAAAATATACACATTAAAAAAAGAAAGATAATGTAATGGATTAGGATAGTGTCAGTGTGAGACTCTGGGAGGCACTACAGGGTACCACAAGTATCTCAACAAGTATTTTATTCCAGGTGTGTTCAACATTATAAACTAAAGCAGAGCTCCTGCTTCATGTTGTTTTAATGTCTCAGTGGTGTTTTGTTACCACATCAGTTTAATATGTTACTGCTTGTATATGTTGCATGTTCTTGTCTCATTTTTATAATTTGGAGAGCTAAAAACTGGTGGACAATGAAGTTTAATTCCAAATCTAATAAACAGAAAAAGTGACATCCACCTCTCCCACATCAGAACTGTACATAAAGATGTAGTGTAATTATATAAACATGAGGTCACTGTACATATGAGCTGGTTAACGGCTTCATACAATAACTCTTTATTAATAACTATTGTACAGGATTGTTTGTGGTCTGAAACACTGAAATGAAAAAAGAAGAGACATTAATTACACAGTATGAAGAACACAACAGACAGAAGCTCTACTGTAGCTACCAAATGCAAATATTAACATAAGGAAATAATACACTTCATTATTATTATACTGCTACTCTGAATCCCTGAATCATCCACCACCTAATGGACTGGAGTGAAGCACCATAGTAAAAAAAACAACAACCAAAGTGTCTCTATTTTTCATGTTAGAAGATTTTTCATGATGTCTTTCATAGTAGATTCTCCAATGTAAGATTGTGTTTTTTTTTTGAACCAAAGAGTTTTTACATTATCAGCACTTTATATATATATCCCTTTGGAATGATCAAAATACTTTATCTGTCTGTTCATCTTTTATCTAGGGAAGTTCATATTGTGTACAGAATATAATAAGAAGTAGTTGAACTCAATCTTTTTAAATGGTAAATGTTCTGTACTTATATAGCACCTTTCTAGTCTTTACGACCACTCAAAGCGCTTTACATTACATCTCATTCATCCATTCACACACATTCATACAGTGATGACAGGAGCTACCACGCAGGGTGCCAACCTGCTCATCAGGGGGAAGTAAATCCTTAATTCTCATTCATACACCGTTGGCATAGCAACAGGAGCAATTTGGGGTTAAGTGTCTTGCCCAAGGACACATCGGCATGTGGACTGGAGGACGAGCACTTTACCTCCTGAGCCACAGCCATTAGCACCACTAGGCTAAAAGTTGCTACAGGTTGCGCCATCACTAGTTTAACTACATTCCTCAGTAGGGTAGTGGTAGAGACGACAAGGGCGTCACCTTGCTAGTGACAGCACATGGCACACAAAAAGAAAAAAAGATTGGTTTTCTATTGCTCATTTGCACATCATGTCAATGATATGATGTCACTGTGTGGATCATTATATACTGCATGTTATCACACAGCGTGACAATGTTTTCGTTGGAGATAAAGCTATTGAAAGGCCAAATCTGTGATCCAAACATAAACCAAAGGCTAACCAAATATCTGTCATCAGTATTAACCACAGTACTTTCAATAGCTGGACTAACACTAAACAATAAGTTCATTTAACTTCTGATGATGTTAAAAGTTAGTTAATGTCAGTTTTGTTCCTTTACAGTCTCATAATTAAATGAAACCTATGTTAAAATGAGTTATTTAGCTTTCTGCCTCACATTACATAAATGATTTTTCGCTGTGATGAGTCTTTCATGCAACACTGCTGTGATCCTCCTTCAGGTAATATAGAAGCTGCTTCTTCTCCTCTGATTTGAAATCTCAAAACACAAGAAAACAACAACAACACAAAACAAACTGTCACAACTGTAGTAATAAAGCATGTCTGTTAGTTTTTCCTGGGGCTACTGTTGTGGCACTTAGCACTTGATGAGCCAAACTGTGATTTAGATGAACCCCGGCTAAACCGAATATATGATGTAGTAGTATTATAAGGACTTATTGAGACCACACATAACAGAAGCTAGTAAAAAGTAGGGTCCATGATGTGACGTAACCCACGTTACGTGCTAGTTTACACTGCTTTATATACAATAACATAAAATGTTAAGAAGTTTTATCACTGTCATTACAAACATTGTCAGAAAGAAGAAAATACATGACACATGCCTCAGTAATCATGTCTATATATTTTATTTAGTGTTGATAGATTCTGCAGTACGTCTGCGTTGCAGCCACATTACAAGGTGACAAACAACAAGAAGAACTAACAAGCTGTTGTCCATGTTTTCCAGTTCACACTGAGCAATGGATGCTGACGCCACGGGGACGATGGAGGTGGCAGCGCTCGGCCGACCTTTCAGCCTCGGGATGCTGTATGACTGCCGTAAAGACTCACTCATCCCTGGTAAACATTCACATGTACAAATATTTAATGCTTCACAAGAATAATAAAAACATTCTTAATATTAACATAGATTGGTACACTGCTCTGAATGGAAAATCTGATCTGATCTACTAGAAATAGAAAATGAGGAGTTTTTATGTCTTTGTTTCGTGTTATAAAGGATTCAAATGAGTTGCTGGATATGAGAGACTCACATTGATGAGAGATTGAAAAAGAGACCTTTAAATTGTCGACCTATTGAGTGAATGCATTTCAGTAAAACCCAAGAATAAAACTTAGTATTAGTAAGATGTAAGGCATGAACAATTACTGTTGCTTTTTATTATTAGATCACCTGGACTGATTTGTGATCAGCAGTAACCAGTTCGCTGTTGTTGTGATTTTTGCGATCAAAACTGCTTGATTCTTCTCAAAACTGTGATGTAAACTGAGTTGGGATCTTTGTGGTAAAATTGCACACGAGGATTCATGCATCAGAGCTGTTTTATTGTAAACAATCCCACATATGAACATTAATCTGAGTGTAACAGCTGACCTGTGTAGATGTGCAGAAAAACACACTCTGCATTTCTCATCATTAACTAATCTGTGAGCTAAAATATGGAGAAAACCTGAAACACTAGAAACTGCTCTGCTTAGAAATACAAGCCAGACACAAAACAGAGTCAGAGTCTGAAATCCAAGTTTTCTCTGACTCATTCACTATTTAACATGTTCGGTGACAAGCGACACACTGTCAGCTCTGAACATGTTACATACACACAGTCATATCAGTGGAGAGCCATTATCTGCACTAAAAGCTGTCATATACTCAAGTTCTCTTTTAACCACAATGCATAACATCCATCCCTGTCTACTTTTAAATTCAGTGACATTATTGCAGCCTTGGCTAGAATATGCATTAATTCTTGTGAGGACAAGATTACAGTTTCCTGGAGGGACAGGTTATCTTTCTGTTAAAAAGGTGTTTAGATTGTGTTCATGTACCATCAAAATATCTGTAACATCAATCATCAATCATCAATAAAGAGAAAAAAAAGCTGAACATCAGTTCATTCATGAGGGAAGCTGATGTTGATTTTTGCTTCTTCTTTTGCAGGCATGACATTGTGGGACCTTAATGATCTGAAAAATGATATACATGAAAGACCTCAGTGCTACAACAATTTTGACATAGTTGCATCTGAATCAATTGCAGATAAATCTTCAGCATTAAATGTTGAAGCATCACTGAAGGCAAGTTTCTTAGGTGGGCTAGTAGAGGTTGGAGGATCTGCCAAATACCTGAATGATAGTAAAACATCCAAAAATCAGTCCAGAGTAACACTGAACTACCAAGCAACCACAAAGATGCAGCAACTGTCAATGAATCAACTTGGAAGAGGTAATGTGAAGCATCCGTATGTCTTTGATAAAGGAATAGCAACACATGTAGTCACAGGAATCCTTTATGGGGCACAAGCCTTCTTTGTCTTTGACCGTGAGGTGTCTGATGAAGAAAGTCATCAAGACATTCAGGGAAACATGAAGGTGATGATCAAGAAAATCCCCTGCCTCTCAATAGAGGGGGAAGGTTCCCTCAAAATGAACGACAAAAGCATTGAAAAGGTGGAGAAGTTCTCCTGTAAATTTCATGGAGACTTTTTGCTGAAGAAAACTCCAACAACCTTTCAGGATGCTGTAGAAGTCTACCAAAGCCTGCCACAACTGCTGGAAACCAATGGAGAAAATGCTGTACCAGTGAAGGTCTGGCTGATGCCACTTGTGACTTTAGATTCATCTGCTGCTAAACTCGTCCGTCAGATAAGTTTAGGATTAGTGCAGAAATGCCAGAGTGTCCTGGAGGACTTCACTGAGCTGGAAATGAGATGCAATGATGCAATAAGAACCACCACTGCACAGCAGTTCCCACAGATTGGTGACAAACTTAAAACTTTTAAAGAATATTTCTCTGAGTACAAACTGGAATTCCAACAAAACTTGGCAAAAATACTTCCATCAATCCGGGGAGAAGGGGAAGAGGAGGCTGTGCTGGCAGAGATCCTGAAGAAGAGACATTCTTCTCCTTTCAACAACACAAGCCTGAACAAGTGGATGTACTGTAAAGAGAAGGAAATCCGTGTCTTAAAGTTTTTCACCAAAATAGTAAAAAATACCAAGATCGTCCCATCTCAAGGTCAGCTTGATGAGGAAATTCTGAGTACAGAACATGCTGTGTGTTTTATTTTCACCTCACTGGGAAGTGCTGAACCGTACCTCTCAGCTTTATCAAACTACTTAAAAGAAAAACCTAAACCGGACGACCCTCAAGATCCACGTTGTCATGACATAGAGAAGGAACAATGGTATGCCTCTAAAGAAGTATCAGACGTAATGAGAATCAAAGCAAAGCTGTTCAGTGATTTTGCAGAAGCCAACAAAGAGAATAAGAACATAAAGTTCCTGACAGTGGGTTTAACAAATGAGACACACAAAGGTTCAAGCATCTACCTTTATGAAGACATCCTTTCTCACAATGAGATCTTTGAGCCGCCTTCAAAGCCTGAAACAGTGACAGCAGGTGATGTAACCCACAACAGTGTGACACTGAAGATCTCTCCACCAAGATTTGGAGCAGAGAACATCACCTCCTACTGTGTAGAGTACTGTGTCAGTGGAGAGGATGGATGGAAACAAACAACAGCAGCAAAAGCTGAAGAATTCACAGTGAGCGGTCTGACTCCTAACACAGAGTATATGTTCAGATGCAGAGCAGTGACCTCAGTAGGTGTTGGACCAGCTGGTGAAGTCAGTGGTCACATTAAAACTTTACCTTGCAGCCCTCCTGGAAACCCTCAAGTTGAAACAAACTCCAGTGAGATATCAGTTAGCTGGGAGAAACCTGCAGAGATTGGACAAGATGTCCACATTTTGAGTTACATCGTGGAGTACGCCCAAAGAGAGAAAGAGGTGAAAGAAGAAGATCTCCAGTGGAACCAAATGGTGTCAAGAGCTGAAAAGGGGATAATTTCAGAGCTTCAGTCAGAGACAGAATATGCTGTCAGGATCAAATGTGACTGTGGTGAAGCTGGTAGAAGCAACGAAAGCACCACTGTGAATGTCTGCACAACAAAATATACACGACTCGCAGAAATTCTCAAACGTGAAAGCGAAACCATAAATTGTGGATCTCCCTCAATTTACAAACTGCCTCTGAAAGAAGAAGACATGGACATAGATGGTTGCCAGAGGTATAACTTTGGCGAAGAAAACGTGAGACAGAATCGTACCATAATGCTTTTTGGAGCGACCGGATCAGGAAAGTCCACTCTCATCAATGGAATGATGAACTACATTGCTGGTGTAGAGTGGAAGGACGATTTCAGATTTAAATTAGTTAATGAGGATCAGTCCAAATCACAAGCTGAAAGCCAGACCTCTGAAGTCACTGTGTACAAAATCAACCACCAAGACGGGTTTCAAACCCCCTTCTCTCTGACCATTGTGGACACTCCTGGCTTTGGAGATGCAAGTGACTATGAAAGAAACAAAGGGATGACCAACCAGCTACATAATCTCTTTTCTACTGAGTTTGTCAGTGAAATTCATGCTGTGTGCTTCGTAGTTCAAGCTTCGTTAGCACGACTCACACCAACACAGAAGGACGTGTTTGATTCTGTGCTTTCAATCTTTGGCAAAGATGTGGCAGAAAACATCAGAGTTCTGGTGACATTTGCAGACAGCCAACGTCCACCATTTCTAGAGGAGATCAATGCTTCAGGTGACCCATGTCCTAAAACAAAAGACGGGCTTCCAGTTCACTTCAAATTCAATAACTCAGCGTTATTTGCAGACAACAAATCATCTGCAGCAAACAGCTCAGATGAAGATGATGAAGATGGAGGCTTTGATCAGATGTTTTGGAACATGGGGACAAAAAGCATGAAGAGGTTTTTTGTTGCTCTGAATGAGATAGAAACCAAAAGCTTAACAATGACGAAGGAAGTCCTCAGAGAAAGAGAGCTGCTTGAGATTTCAGTTGAAAATGTGCAGCAGCAGGTTAAACATGGGTTAGCCAAGCTTGAGGAGATAAAAGAGACATCTGATAAACTGAAAGAGCATGAGGCAGAGATCAGCAGAAATAAGGATTTTGAGTTTGAAGTCACTGTCACAAAGCCTTTTCTAGTAGATCATTCTGAATACGTCTTCAATTGTCAGCAGTGTCAATATACCTGCCTGGAAAGAGGTGATCATAGTTACATTATGTTAATGTCTGGATATTCATTTTTATCACATGTACCCTGTACTGTGTGCCCCTGCAAATGTTCTATGAGAACACATGTTAAGCAGTTTTGCAAATGGGAGTATAAGGAAGTTAAAGAGAAGCGAACAGCGAAAGAGCTGAAAGACAAGCACATAAAAGCCTCAGAGGATAAGAAACATGTTCAGGCTTTGATGGAAAAATTGAAGGCTGAATATAAACGTGTGCAGGCAGAGGTGGAGAAATTGATGGAGAGGTCTACTAAGTGTTTAAACAGACTCAAAGAGATAGAACTGAGACCAAATCCTCTCTCCACTCCAGAGTACATTGACATGCTTGTTGAGGGAGAGAAAACTGAGGGCAGACCAGGATGGAAGCAAAGAGTTCACGCCCTGATGAACATGAGCCAAAAAGCAGAGTTAATGGCTAAACTGGACAGAGGAGAGAAACTCTTCAGATAATTAAGCCTGAAACACCATTTGTATCATGATTGATAAACGAGTTTCAGAGACCTTTACATCATGAACAAGTGGATCATCAGAGCAATGCAGGAAACAGTGGCTCTTACTTCAAGAAGGCTGCCTCTGAGTTGTGTCACATGACTTACCAAACACACATTTTACTATTTTTTTAGTCTTATTCATATTCTAAGATGAGTATTTGCTGGATTAAAGCAGCATAAAAACATTGTGTAATTCATTTTGTTTATAATGTTGAAAATGTTTGAATCAAATATGATACAGTTTGTATTTCAGGTAATTTCACTGTTTTAATATCAAATTAAACCAATTAAAGATTAAAATGTCATCTCCTTACAGTGGAGTTATGTTATTGATGAATAGATTGACTCTCTTGTTTAGTATAGAAGAAGAACGTGTACTTTCCTCGTACACACTGAAACACCAAGCTGCTGTTTTAGATTCAAACAGTCTGGAGAACGTCTCAGAAAAGCTCAGTTTTGGGTGAGAAAATGCAGTTTTAGTCTGGACTGAGGGCTGAAACACAGAGAAAAAGATGTGTTTACAAATGAAGCGACGCAGTGTGGACGTACTCTGATTCAATGATACATCTCACATATATACACACACAACACCAGATGAACAGTCACAACTACACCTGCTGGTTTCTCATGCTTCATATCTGAAATATTAAATCACCTTGTTGCTTTGACATGTTGTGTTACATTAAATAGTTGATGATTTAAACTAGTTCTTAATCTGACAGTATCACATATATATTGTGCATGAAGTTATATAAGCAGCTATATATGATATGTACTCATGAATGATGTTTTTATAGATTGACTCTCAGTTTTATTCCTGTTTGATTGTATTGATTGTTGAAGATTGTTTAAGGACAAAGAGTTGTGATACATTTTCTCCAGTTGTTCTTTTCCTCTTATATTGATTGCAGCTCTATTATGTATGAAGTGTTTTATCTGTTTGTCTCGTTTTAGTCGTGTCAGGACTGCAGGTGCAAATTAACTATTGAGCACATTTACATTGACTTTACATTGTTAAAATGTCAATGTTCACACTGACTCTGTGTTTTTATGGCTGCACCATTATATTAAATAGAGAACGTTTAGATGTCTTCTTCATTATTTTAAACTTATTTCCTGAAGTTTAACCTGACAGTTTGGAAACAGCAAAACAAATGATGAGATCAGGTCGGCTGACTCAGTGATCTCTTTTAATCTTTTTTTAAACTTTTATCATTTTTTTTTTATTTTACTTGAGTTTTAATTTTCATTGAATTGATTTTATCTCATTTAAATATGTGTTGTTTGCTCTTGCCTTTTTCTTATATTGAATTTATTTTTTTCTAATTAAGTTTTTATTTGTTCTCTTTTAAAAACTAATTATTTTACGACATTTTTGTTTATTTGAAACATTTTGTAAATTGGATTTTGTGAATTGAAGTGCATTTTTATTATAAATGAGGAGATAGAAGAGTAAATATGAATTTAAAGCAGACTTTCTATATTTGTTTTCTACTGTATATTTCATTATCTTTGTTTTCTTTGTATTTTGTGATTATGAAAAATTCCCTCAAATACAACCTGAAACTGTTTTATTAACCTTTCCTTTTTATTACTGAATGAATTCAAACAAATAAAGAAATAAAACATGTTAACAATATATTTGGATGTTTTCACTGTCTGTACTTAATAATCAATCAACCCCAGACCTAAACTTAGTTACAAATCATTCGAAAGTCTTGTTCTCAGTCTTTCTCATCCAGCCTGGAAAACTTTACAGCCAGTTTTATTTGTTGTAATATACCGTCCTCCTGGCCCGTATGCCCAATTTTTATCTGACTTTTGAGAGTTTTTATCAAATTTGGTCCTGAGTACTGATAAAGTACTTATAGTAGGTGACTTTAACATTCATGTGGATGTTGATAATGACCTTAACACTGCATTTATTGCTTTATTGGATTCAATTGGCTTCTCTCAAAATGTAAATGAACCCACTCACTGTTATAACCACACCCTTGACCTTGTTTTGACATATGGTATTGAAGTTGAACATTTAATAGTTTTCCCTCATAATCCTTCTTTATCTGACCATTATTTAATAACGTTTGAATTCCTATTACTGGACTATACGCCGTTAGACAAACATGTTCTTACTAGATGTCTGTCTGATGGTGTTGTCACTAAATTTAAAGAAATAATTCCATCAGTACTGAACTCAATGCCATGTCTCAATACAACTGAGATGACTTATTCTGACTTTAGTCCCCCCCAGATTGACTGTGTTGTGGATAGTGCTGCAGACTCACTGAGAAAAACTCTGAACTCCAGCACCCCTCCATAAAAGAAGGTAATTAAACAACAGAGAACAGCTCCATGGTACAATTCCCAAACCAGACAACTAAAACAAACTTCACGAAAATTAGAAAGACTATGGCGTTCTACTAAATCAGAAGAATCTCACTTAGCCTGGCAAAAAAGTCTTAAAGCATATAAGAAGGCCCTCCGTAATGCCAGAGTCGCCTACTACTCATCACTGATAGAGGAGAATAAAAACAGTCCAAGGTTTCTTTTCAGTACTTTGGCTAAACTGACAAAGAGCCACAATACTACTGATCCATGTATTCCTTTAACTCTCAGTAGTGATGACTTCATGAGTTTCTTTAATGATAAAATTGTAACCATTAGGGACAAAATCAATCACCTCTTGCCCTCAATAAACTCTGATTCATCTTCTAACACAGAATACCTAGACATCGCTGTTAAACCTGATACCTTAGACTGCTTCTCTCCAGTCAACCTTACAGAATTAACTTCAATGATTACTTCATCGAAACCATCAACTTGTCTCTTAGACCCGATTCCAACTAGGCTGCTCAAGGAAGTATTCCCCTCAGTTAGCACTTCCTTGTTAGATATGATTAATCTGTCTTTGGTGACAGGTTATGTACCACAGTCCTTTAAGGTAGCTGTAATTAAACCACTTCTTAAAAAGCCTACTCTTGATTCAGAGGTTCTAGCCAACTACAGGCCGATATCAAACCTTCCCTTTCTCTCTAAGATCCTTGAGAAAGCAGTTGCTAATCAGCTGTGTAACTTTCTCCATAGTAACAGTTTATTTGAGAATTTTCAGTCTGGATATAGAGCTCATCATAGCACAGAGACTGCACTGGTGAAAGTTACAAATGACCTTTTAACCTCATCAGACAATGGACTTCTCTCTGTCCTCATCCTGTTAGACTTGGTGCTGCCTTTGATACTATTGATCATCAAATCCTGTTACAGAGACTTGAACATTTAATTGGCATTAAAGAAACCGCATTGAAATGGTTTAAATCATACCTATCTGATAGATTTCAGTTTGTAAATGTTCATGATAAATCCTCCATGCAAACAAAAGTTAGATATGGTGTTCCTCAAGGCTCAGTGCTTGGACCAATACTATTCTCCTTATATATGCTTCCTTTAGGAAACATTATCCGGAATCACTCAATAAATTTTCATTGTTATGCAGATGATACTCAATTATAGCTATCAATAAAGCCTAATGAAACTAACCAATTATCTAAACTACAAAAATGCATTAAGGACATAAAAGCCTGGATGACCTGTAACTTCCTGTTATTAAACTCAGAAAAAACTGAAGTTATTGTGCTTGGCCCTAAACACCTTAGAAATTCACTATCAAACGACATAATTACTCTGGATGGCATTACTCTGGCCTCCAGCTCCACTGTAAGGAACCTAGGAGTTATCTTTGATCAGGATCTGTCCTTTAATTCCCACATAAAACAAATTTCAAGGACTGCCTTCTTTCATCTGCGTAATACTGCAAAAATTAGACATATCCTGTCTCAAAATGATGCTGAAAAACTAGTCCATGCATTTGTTACTTCTAGGCTGGACTACTGCAATTCATTATTATCAGGCTGTCCTAACAAGTCTCTAAAGACTCTCCAGCTGGTCCAGAATGCAGCTGCCCGTGTTCTGACAAAAACTAGAAAGAGAGATCATATTACTCCCATCTTGGCTTCACTGCATTGGCTTCCCGTAAAATTCAGAATAGAATTCAAAATCCTCCTCCTCACCTTCAAAGCTCTTAATGGTCAGGCTCCATCATATCTTAAAGAACTGATAGTACCTTATGTACCTACTAGAAGACTGCGCTCCCAGCATGCAGGTCTACTTGTGGTTCCTAATATCTCTAAAAGTAGAACAGGAGGTAGAGCCTTCAGCTATCAGGCTCCTCTCCTGTGGAACCATCTTCCAGATTTGGTCCGGGGGGCAGACACCCTCCCTACATTTAAGAGTAGGCTTAAAACTTTCCTTTTTGATAAAGCTTATAGTTAGGGCTCTTTGAGCTCTTAACTTATGCTGCCATAGGCTTAGATTGCCGGGGGACCCCCACCCCCATGATGCACCGGGCCTCTCTCTCCTTCTCCTCCCTCTCTCTCTCTCTCTCTCTCTATCTATCTATATCCATTAACACTTATGTTCTATTAATGCATTCAATAACCTAAACTTCTTCCCCGGAAGTTGTCTTTCTGGTTTCTGGTTTCTGGCTCTGCTTTCTCGTCCTACAGGTAATCTGGGCCTGTAGACGTCCGGATGACGGATTCCAGTCCCGGACCATCTGGCTCCATTGTTGATTTTCATTGTGCCTCTCTCCTCTATCCTTCCTTTCTCTCCTCTCAACCCCAACCGGTCGAGGCAGATGTCCGCCCACTTCTGAGTCTGGTTCTGCCTGAGGTTTCTTCCTGTTAAAAAGGAGTTTTTTCTCGCCACTGTTGCTCATGTGGGAATGTTGGGTCTCTTTAAAGTTAAAACCTGAAGAGTTTGGTTTAGAACCTGCTCTATGTGTAAAGTGCCTTGAGATAACTTTGTTGTGATTTGGAGCTATACAAATAAAGATTGATTGATTGATTGATTGTACAACATCGACTCCCTCAGTAAGCAGAGCTGAGAAAAACTGGACCATTGTTGAACCTGCTGACCTTTGACATAAACTGTGTCTTCATTTTAAAGATTCAGTGTTTTGGAGTTATTTGAACATTTACAAGAAACATAAACATTTTACACTGAACTGTGTTAAGTTTCAAAGTATGATCCATAATAGTAGATGAAAATTAGTGTATTGCTTTTTTTTTGGTCTATTTTATCTTTAAACTGAACAAATACAGTAAAGCTTTAATAGTCAGGTTAATGTCAGTGTCACTATTATAGACAGAGGAGAAGGAGAAGAGAAGTTAAAGGAAACATTAATAATAATATTTAGCAGCTGATTCTTTGTTTTTGCACCACTTACACATATGAACAGCTGCTGCTTTCAGATTTTATGAGTAGTTAATCTAATGTGGTCTGGATGGGGGCAAAATCATCCTTTTTAGTTTTCACAAATCTGAAAGTCTGACAGCAAATAAAATAAAGGTTTCATGTTTTCCCTAACTTTCCCTGAGGGGCAATTGTTTCAGAGCCAGCACTGTCATACTGTGTACAACACTGAACCGAGTTTTTTTCTTTTCTCGACACTTTCACAACTAATATCTGACTCTACAGCACCATCTGGTGGCGGAATTAATACAACGCTTAACTCATGAATAAACCAACTGCAACGCAAATTAAACCATTAAATGAACTAAATTACTCACAAAAAAATACAAACTTAGAGGTTTTTGGTTAACACAAGTAAAGACAGAGATCACAGTAGGTTTTATCTAACCCTGTCAAAGAAAACATTAATTACATAACAAACAAATGTATTTCTCATAAACTCCTGGGGCTGCTGACAACAGTTAATGTTGAACACAAACTGTGCTTCTCTAAGATAAAGTTGTTGGGTTTTCTATGAGTAATTTAGTTCATTAATGGTTTAATTTGCGTTGCAGTTGGTTCATTCATGAGTTAAGAGTTGTATAAATTCCGCCACCGGGTGGTGCTGTAGAGTCAGTAAGAGATTAGTTGTGAAAATGTCGAGAGAAGAAGAAAACTGTTACAGCGTTACATAGCATGACAGTAGCAGCTAGCAGTTAGCAGTAGCAGCTAGCTTAGTTCATACACAAATATGCTTATATGTGTGTATGGTTTATTAAACAGCTGAGTAAACATACTGGTGTGCTGGTACAGACTAGCATCGCTCATTTTATCACTTCCATGTCACGTAGTATTTGGTACTTTCCATTTCCGGTTTGTGTCATTTGTTAATTTGTTTCTGGACTGGTAGAAGTGTTTTGCTAATGTAATTTTGTTTTATGAGTTGTAAAAATGTTTTCCAAAATGTAAATTTGTCTCAAACTTTGTAAAATAAACACAGAAAAAAGGAGATTTCACTGCTTTGTTGTCAGAGCCAGCAGTGAAAACAATATAATCACCCTCAACAATCCACATAAACTATTTAAATAAAACATAGACTTACATAATGTCATTGAAGAGGCCAATAGCAGCAGGGACAGATGACTTGTTAAATGTATAGTTCCTGAATCTTTGTGGATGATATCTGCGACCAGATGGAAGCAACCTGAACTCACTGAACCAGGACTGACTGGGCTTTCTTTGTGCCTCTGACTTTGTACACTCGGGAGAGATCATTAAGGTTTGTGACTGCAGCTTTACTGCATATTTTAACTATTCCTTCTAACCTGCTCCTGCTTTACAAGGTAAGTGACCCAAACATGATCATTAAAGAGGAGATTTGAAACAAGAATAAGACATTGTCATGAAGGTAGTGTCCATATTAAAACTCCTGAGCTTCTGATGAAAGATTATAGAAAACAGATAAAAGTGGTTAGAGGACACATCTCAAGGGGAACGCTTGACTTTCATGTAATCAGTAGTTTACTTCAGTGTCATACAGGTCACACCATTTCTGAGAGATCAGACTGATTGTGTGGTGTTTTAAAGTATGGTCCATGGTAATAGATGAATGAAAAGTCTTATTTTATCTTAAATTGACCTAATACAGTAAAGTTTAACTGTCAGATTAATACCAGTATCACTGTTGTCACTAAAACATCCATAGAAAGAGAAGAAGGAGTAAAGTTAAGGCAAACATGAATAATGATATTTAGTGGTTGATTGATTCTCTATTTCTGCCCCTTTTACTCAGGTGAACAGGAAAAGCTCTCAACACGGTTTAAACCCACTTTGAGATTTCTGAAACCTTTATTTTGTTCATGAAAATAGAAACAAAGATATATTTCAGTGAATGTTTTCTGTTTTAGCAAATTTAGTGATTAATGTCCAGATTTGAGTTTTTACAAATCTGAACCTGGGTTTAAACAGTGTTAAGTGTTTTGCTTTGATGTGTAACAGCTGTTCATATGTGTAAATGGTACAAAAACAGAGAATCATCCACTAAATGTTATTACTTATGTTTTACCTCAACTTGCCCCTTAACCCCTGTTTTTATTGTGAGTGTGAGTATATAAGTGTTGTGTTGGCATATGTGTCAAATAAAATATATCATTATGATTATTTCAGTATCATACAAGTGTGACCAGGTCAACTATAAACTGCTGACAGCAAAGGTGACAACACCACTCTGGGAATTTCACCCAGAGAATACCACTTGATATATTCTTAGTATATAGAGAAAAGGAGAAGAGATGCAAGATCCAGTTTCAAACAATCTACACTGTGTATTTATATACAGATTAATTTGAGGCTTAATAAAAAATAAGGGCGGTGTCAGGGAAGCCTACAAGAGGGAGGGGGAGAACAGGTCACACATACGCACTACATAAATAAGGCACAGGTTAGAATATACAGCAAGTTTAAACATGCAATAGGACCCAGAGAATGGCAGCCCTCCACCCAGTGACCCTCCACCTGTTAGCACATGACAGCCCTGTACTGGCTCTACAGAGAACCTCACAAAATCTGGTTTACAAAAGAAAAGGGATAGAAAAAACCCCAAATCCAAAAGTCAGGGTTAGGGTTAGGGTTAGAAAGAAAAGAGAAAGAAAAAAAACCCAAATCCAAAAGAACTTAATTGAAAACACAGATCAACTATCAAAAATGAATAGTCAAAGCAATAAACCAAACAAGGTAACCATACATGCAGAGTAAATTTGTCAAGGGGCAAAAACAGCAGTAGCCAGAGCTCCTCCTTTGCAAATACAGCAACTAGGTCATATGGGAGCCAACATGATTTTCCTGTTCCTATTATGAAAGGCACATGTTCCAGTTAGCTCTCATATTCCTGCAGTCACACCTGCACAGACACAAGGAGGACTAAATGCATGCGCCAACAATATTTATAACAGACAGGACAAAAATGTGTACCTTAGTTGGACATTGGCATCGCTCAAACAAATGCAGAGTCAGGACAGAGCGAGGCAAAATCAGCTTTAACAGGGACCAGGAAAGTATTTAGGCCTCACCTGTTGACAACCAGTGATTGTGGGATGTGGCTGAATTGAGAAGAGGAGGGAGGGGAAACGCTACCTATCACACAAGTCACACCATTTCTGAGAAATTCTTCTCCACAACTCCTCCATCCACTGGAATTAGAACGACATTTAAAACTATTAATTTATAATTTAGTTATCGTTCCAAGTGTGGACACGCCTTAAAACATTTTCATGAAGCTAGTGTCAATATTTAAACTCCTGAGCTTCTGATAAAACATCATAGAAAACAAATAAAAGTGGTGAGAGGACCTAAGAGGGAACACCATTGACTTTCAGCTTATCAGGCGCTTACTAGCGTCATACAGGTCACACCATTTCTGAGAAATCAGAGTGATTCTTCTCAACACCTTCTTCTGTTAATGATTAAAGATCAGAGTTTGTCCCTCATAGAGAATATAAAGGTAGAAAGCACAGAGCGCTCTCAGAGCATCACAAACCTTTCTGCTGTAAGTACACTGATTCTGTTTTATTGTTGTTTTTCCAGATTAGAGCTGCAGGGTCTCTAAACTCATTCAGGTCAACATGATCTTAGTGAAGTGAAAGAAAAATGAGGAGAGAGCTTAAACATGATCAGCACTCGTGTTATTGAAGAGTTCTGATCAAGATATTCATGATGTGTGTGAGAGCACTGTGGCTGCAGATGTTTCAGAGAGATAAAGAGAGTTTCTTGCTGCTGTTATAACCAAACTGATGATGTGAATCTCCTTTGTTGGACTTCACTGTACAGCTGCAGAAACACAAAGAACAGCTTCAACCTGCAGGAAACTCAAACCAAACGTAAATCAGGTAAGACCTCCAGTAAAACCATTAGAAACACTTGTTGCTGCTCGTTGTTAAAAATTCTTTTTGTGGCTAAGTTTAAGAAATGATTTAAGAAATGAAAGAGTGATGCATGATGAAGTAGAATTTATAACAGATTAGATCCATTCAATAAGGTTACAGGCAGGTATGTGACCAGTAAGGCTTCTGCTTTGTGTTGGTTAGTAATAAAATGATGTAACACCAGGATGTCTGATACCGTCAGGAACAAAAATATACACATTAAAAAAGAGAAATAATGTGATGGATTAGGATAGTGTCAGTGTGAGACTCTGGGAGGCACTACAGGGTACCACAAGTATTCTTATCTAGTATTTTATACCAGTTGTGTTCAACATTTTAAACTAAAGCAGAGCTCCTGCTTCATGTTATCTTAATGTCTCAGTGGTGTCTTGTTACCACATCAGTTTAATATGTTACTGCTTGTATATGTTGCATGTTCTTGTCTCACTTTTATGATTTGGAGAGATAAAAACTGGTGGACAATGAAGTTTAATTCCAATTCTAATAAACAGAAAAAGTGACGTCCACCTCTCCCACATCAGAACTGTACATAAAGATGTAGTGTAATTATATAAACATGAGGTCACTGTACATCTGAGCTGGTTAATGGCTTCATACAATAACTCTTTATTAATAACTATTGTACAGGATTGTTTGTGGTCTGAAACACTGAAATGAAAAAAGAAGAGACATTAATTACACAGTATGAAGAACACAACAGACAGAAGCTCTACTGTAGCTACCAAATGCAAATATTAACATAAGGAAATAATACACTTATTATTATTATTATTATTCTACTGCTACTCTTAAATATTGAAACACTGTAATTAAGATTCAAGAGAGCACCAACCACATTGAAGATCAAACTATCAATAAAAAACATCAAATATTAACAAGAAGAAATAAAAACTGGGTCACATCACTGGGTCAAAGGTCAAAGTCCTGCAGACAGCTCAGTGCTCGTAGCCCTCTGCTTCTAAATAACTTCAATAATAAAACACACCAAACATTAAAGTACTGCAATGGAAAACGTATTCAGATACTTAATGTGGTAAAAGTACTGCAGTATTATAGTGATGTAGTATGCAGTATTACATTAAAAGTACTGCAGTATTATAGTGATGTAGTATGCAGTATTACAGTAAAAGTACTGCAGTATTATAGTGATGTAGTATGCAGTATTACAGTAAAAGTACTGCAGTATTATAGTGATGTAGTATGCAGTATTACAGTTAAAGTACTGCAGTATTATAGTGATGTAGTATGCAGTATTACAGTAAAAGTACTGCAGTATTATAGTGATGTAGTATGCAGTATTACAGTTAAAGTACTGCAGTATTATAGTGATGTAGTATGCAGTATTACAGTAAAAGTACTGCAGTATTATGAGTGATGTAGTATGCAGTATTACAGTAAAAGTACTGCAGTATTACAGTAAAAGTAGTGATATATTATTATATATGACATCATTAGATTATTAATAGTGAAGCATCAGTGTTAGAGCAGCATGTTACTGTTGTAGCTGCTGGAGCTGGAGCTAGTTTATACTACTTTATATACAGTTAGCTAGTTTATACTACTTTATATACAGTTAGCTAGTTTACACTACTTTATATAGAGTTAGCTAGTTTACACTACTTTATATACAGTTAGCTAGTTTATACTACTTTATATACAGTTAGCTAGTTTATACTACTTTATATACAGTTAGCTAGTTTACACTACTTTATATACAGTTAGCTAGTTTACGCTACTTTATATACAGTTAGCTAGTTTATACTACTTTGTATACGGTTAGCTAGTTTACACTACTTTATATACGGTTAGCTAGTTTACACTACGTTATATACGGTTAGCTAGTTTATACTACTTTATATACGGTTAGCTAGTTTATACTACTTTATATACAGTTAGCTAGTTTATACTACTTTATATACGGTTAGCTAGTTTATACTACTTTATATACAGTTAGCTAGTTTACACTACTTTATATACAGTTAGCTAGTTTATACTACTTTATATACAGTTAGCTAGTTTACACTACTTTATATACAGTTAGCTAGTTTAGTGCAGCAGCCAAATAAATGTAGCAGAGTTTAAAGTATAATATTTCAAGGTGACAAACAACAAGAAGAACTAACAAGCTGTTGTCCATGTTTTCCAGTTCACACTGAGCAATGGATGCTGACGCCATGGGGACGATGGAGGTGGCAGCGCTCGGTCGACCTTTCAGCCTCGGGATGCTGTATGACTGCCTTAAAGACTCACTCATCCCTGGTAAACATTCACATGTACAAATATTTAATGCATCACAACAATAATAAAAACATTCTTAATATGAACATAGATTGGTACACTGCTCTGGAAGGAAAATCTGATCTGATCTACTAGAAATAAAAAATTAGGCATTTTTGTGTCTTTTGTTTTGTGTTATAAAGGATTTAAATGAGTTGCTGGATATGAGAGACTCACATTGATGACTGTTGAAAAAGAAACCTTTAAATTGTCGACCTATTGAGTGAATGCATTGGAGTAAAACCCAGGAATAAAACTTAGTATTAGTAAGATGTGAGGCATGAACAATTACTGTTGCTTTTTCTTATTAGATCACCTGGACTGATTTGTGATCAGCAGTAACCAGTTCTCTTATTGTTGTGATCAAAACTGCTTGATTCTTCTCAAAACTGTGATGTAATCTGAGTTGGGATTTTTGTGGTAAAATTGCACATCAGGATTCATCCATCAGAGCTGTTTTATTGTAAACAATCCCACATATGAACATTAAACTGAGTGTGACAGCTGACCTGTGTAGATGTGCAGAAAAACACTGAACATTAAGTACACTCAGATCCTGACAGACCAGAGGCCTGTACTACGAAGCTGGATTAACCTACCCAGGATCTCTCTCCGTTACCTGGGTTGACTTAACCAGATCTTCGCAGTCCAGGATAAGCGGTACTACGAAGCTGGTTATCAACTCGGTAAATCAACCCAGGGTTTTCCAATCTGGATCTCTGCGCGCTCACATAAAGGGGAGGAGTCTGCAGCGTCTGACCAATCACAAACATGCAGAAACCCTGCAGAGCAGACTACTTTACCATGGAGGAGCAGACAATTATTCTTCAACTATATGAAGAATTCAAACACATCATCCAGGCCAAAAGCAACACTGATGCAGCAGCAAAAGCCAGGAAGGAGTGCTGGCAGAAAATAGCCGACTCTGTTAATGTGTAAATTCACGAGATCATACAATATTAATTTATCGGACAATATAAACGGACAGCACTCTGATCACACAATGTCACTTTATTACGGCACAGACGTTTGGGGCAGATCACTTCCTCAGTGCCCTTCCTTTCATAAGAGACATTAAATTAGTTTAATATTCAACATTCAAAATACAAACCTATTATGCGCTTCAACCATTTGAGTGAATGATTTCAAACCAACTGTATAACATACAGACTAATATCCCTCATGTGCCTCAAGGATTATTTTACAAATATATATTTTCGTCAGTTTTTTACAATTACAATAAATAAATACAGTTATTATGCTCCCTGACACTTTGATCTCAGGATGTCAAACCTACAGAATAATATCCCCCACGTGCCTCAATGATTATTTTTTAAATATATATTTTGGCCAATTAAAACATTGCATCTATCGCTAAAAACTCATTCTCTCCTAAGCGCTCCTCTCGCGATCCACACACCAATGTTGACAGGATCTTTTAAGAATGGGCAGGTCATTTTCTAAGAGAGCTGATTGGTCAGGAGGTGGTGCTTTTGTACTCATTGATCTCTTATCCAGAACATAACCTGCTCCGGAGCAGGTTAGCCGTTCAGCACAAGTTACCATGGTGATTTACCCCGGTAAGAAGTGAACCAGCTTCATAGTACGGAAAACCCCGGGTTAACCCTGAAGTTACCTCGATAAGAGAAAATCCAGCTTCGTAGTACAGGCCTCAGGTGTTACTGCTGCTGTGCAAAAACATTTGAGGCTTTTGTGACTCATTCAGTATTTAACATGTTGGGTGACTAGCGACACGCTGTCAGCTCTGAACATGTTACACACACACACAGTCATATCAGTGGAGAGCCATTATCTGCACTAAAAGCTGTCATATACTCAAGTTCTCTTTTAACTTATTTGTAAGTCTTTGGGACTGCCACAGTTCAAAATGGCAAAGTCTCACAAATTTTTGGATTTGTGGATTTTGCTAGAAAATGCATTTATTCTTGTGATGACAGGTTGTCTTTCTGTTAAAAGGTGTTTTATAATCCCTCAAGGGATGCGATATAAAATGGCTAAACATCAGTTCCTTCATACAAGTTACATTCAAGTTGATCTTGATTTTTGCTTTTCTTTTGCAGGCATGACATTGTGGGACCTTAATGATCTGAAAAATTATATACAAGAAAGACCTCAGCACTACAACAATTTTGACATAGTTGCATCTGAATCAATTGCAGATAAATCTTCAGCGTTAAATGTTGAAGCATCCCTGAAGGCAAGTTTCTTAGGTGGACTAGTAGAGGTTGGAGGATCTGCCAAATACCTGAATGATAGTAAAACATCCAAAAATCAGTCCAGAGTAACACTGAACTACCAAGCAACCACAAAGATGCAGCAACTGTCAATGAATCAACTTGGAAAAGTCAAGCATCAAAATGTCTTTGATAAAGGAATAGCAACACATGTAGTCACAGCTATCCTTTATGGGGCACAAGCCTTCTTTGTCTTTGACCGTGAGGTGTCTGATGAAGAAAGTCATCAAGACATTCAGGGCAACTTGAAGGTGATGATCAAGAAAATCCCCAGCCTCTCAATAGAGGGGGAAGGTTCCTTGAAAATGAACGATAAGGACATTGAAAAGGTGGAGAAATTCTCCTGCAAATTCCATGGAGACTTTTTACTGCAGAAAACTCCAACAACCTTTCAGGATGCTGTACAAGTTTACCAAAGCCTGCCACAGGTGCTGGGAACCAATGGAGAAAATGCTGTGCCAATGAAGGTCTGGCTGCTGCCACTTGTGACTTTAGATTCATCTGCTGCTAAACTCGTCCGTCAGATAAGTTTAGGATTAGTGCAAGAATGCCAGAGTGTCCTGGAGGACTTCACTGAGCTGGAAATGAGATGCAGTGATGCCATAAGAACCACCACTGCACAGCAGTTCCCACAGATTGGTAAAAAACTTAAAACTTTTAAAGAAGTTTTCTCTGAGTTCAAACTAGACTTCCAACAAAACTTGGCAAAGATACTTCCATCAATCCGGGGAGGAGGGGAAGAGGAGGCTGTGCTGGCCGAGATCCTGAAGAAGAGACGTTCTTCTCCTTTCAACAACACAAGCCTGAACAAGTGGATGGACTGTAAAGACAGAGAAATCTACACTTTACAGTCTTTCACCGACAAGATGAAAAACACAAAGATTGTCCCATCTCAAAATGAATTGTACAAGGAAACTCTCAATGCAGAACATGCTGTGTGTTTTGTCTTCACCTCACTGGGAAGTGCTGAACCGTACCTCTCAGCTTTATCAAACTACTTAAAACAAAAACCCAAAGCAGACGACCCTCAAGATCCACGTTGTCATGACATAGAGAAGGAACAATGGTACGCCTCTAAAGAAGTATCAGATGCAACAAGGATCAAAACAAACCTGTTCAGTGATTTTGCAGAAGCCAACAAAGAGAATGAGAACATAAAGTTCCTGACAGTGGGTTTAACAAATGAGACACAGAAAGGTTCAAGCATCTACGTTTATAAAGACGGCTTTACTGTCAGTGAGAACTATGAGCCTCCTTCAAAGCCTGAAACAGTGACAGCAGGTGATGTAACCCACAACAGTGTGACACTGAAGATCTCTCCACCAAGATTTGGAGCAGAGAACATCACCTCCTACTGTGTAGAGTACTGTGTCAGTGGAGAGGATGGATGGAAACAAACAACAGCAGCAAAAGCTGAAGAAGTCACAGTGAGCGGTCTGACTCCTAACACAGAGTATATGTTCAGATGCAGAGCAGTGACCTCATTAGGTGTTGGACCAGCTGGTGTAGTCAGTGGTCACATTAAACCTTTACCTTGCAGCCCTCCTGGAAAACCTCAAGTTGAAACAAACTCCAGTGAGATATCAGTTAGCTGGGGGAAACCTGCAGAGATCGGACAAGATGTCCACATTTTGAGTTACATCGTGGAGTACGCCCAAACAGAGAAAGAGGTGAAAGAAGATCTCCAGTGGGACCAAATGGTGTCAAGAGCTGAAAAGGGGATAATTTCAGGTCTTCAGTCAGAGACAGAATATGCTGTCAGAGTCAGGTGTGACTGTGGTGAAGCTGGTAGAAGCAAAGAAAGCATCACTGTGAATGTCTGCACAACAAAATATACACGACTCGCAGAAATTCTCATACGTGAAAGCGAAACCATAAATTGTGGATCTCCCTCAATTTACAAACTGCCCCTGAAAGAAGAAGACATGGACATAGATGGTTGCCAGAAGTATAACTTTGGTAATGAAAGCATGAGACATAATCGTACTATAATGCTTTTTGGAGCGACCGGATCAGGAAAGTCCACTCTCATCAATGGAATGATCAACTACATTGCTGGAGTAGAGTGGAAGGATGATTTCAGATTGAAATTAGTTGATGAGGATCAGTCCAAATCACAAGCTGAAAGCCAGACCTCTGAAGTCACTGTGTACAAAATCAATCATCAAGACGCGTTTAAAACCCCCTTCTCTCTGACCATTGTGGACACTCCAGGCTTTGGAGATGCAAGTGACAATGAAAGAGACAAAGAAATCACCAACGAGCTACATAATCTCCTCTCTACTGAGACCATCAGTGAAATTGATGCTGTGTGCTTCGTAGTTCCAGCTGCATCAGAACAACTCACAGCATCACAGAAATATATGTTTGATTTTGTGCTTTCAATCTTTGGCAAAGATGTGGCAGAAAACATCAGAGTTCTGGTGACATCTGCAGACAGTCAACATCCACCAGTTCTAGAGGCGATCAATGAATCAGGTGTCCCATGTCCTAAAACAAAAGACGGGCTGCCAGTTCACTTCAAATTCAATAACTCAGCGTTATTTGCAGACAACAAATCATCTGCAGCAAACAGCTCAGATGAAGATGATGAAGATGATGAAGATGATGAAGATGGAGGCTTTGATCAGATGTGCTGGAACATGGGGACAGAAGGTGTGAAGAGTTTTTTTGCTGCTCTTAATTACATAGACACCAAAAGCTTGAATATGACAAAGGAAGTCCTCAGAGAAATAAAGCAGCTTGACAATTCAGTGAAAACTTTGCAGAAGCAGGTTAAAATTATGGTGGGTAAGATTGAGGAGATAAAACAGACGTCCAACAAATTGAGAGAACATGCGGCAAAGATCAGCAACAATGAGAATTTTGAGTTTGAGGTTACTGTCACAAAGTTTGTTCAAGAAGATATTTCTGGTACTGGACATAACTCCACTAATTGTCAGCAGTGTGATCATACCTGTCATTATCCATGTACCTGTCAAGTACTCAAAAACACACATAAAAGAAGCTGTGCTGTAATGGGACCAGGTGGATACTGTACTGTGTGCCCAGGCAATTGTTCCTTGAGTGTACATGTTAATCAGAAGTACAGATGGGAGTATAAGGAGGTTAAGGAAAAACGAACAGTGAAAGAGCTGAAAGAAAAGTACCTAAAAGCTGCAGAGAAAAAGGATACTCAGACTTTGATTGAAAAACTGAGGAATGAAACACATCTTGTGGAGACAGAGTTGAAGAAAATGATAAGGAACTCTGAAAATTGGTCAAACAGACTGAAAGAGATAGCACTGAAGCCAAATCCTCTCTCTACTCAACAGTGTATTGACATGCTTATTGAGGCGGAGGAATCTGAGGCCAAACCAGGTTGGGAGCAACGAGTTCGTTTCCTGAGGAACATGACAGGCATAAGCAATTTTTGCCTAAACCTGTCAAGTGTCGGGAAACAAATCATGAAGATGTTTAAGTGATAACCTGACAGACATATTGTATCCAATCAGGCTCATGTTAGCTGCCCTCTAGTGGATCATCATAGCAATGCAGGAAACAGTGGTCCCTTATTTACCAAATTCAAGATGGCTGCCTTCTGAGCTGCATCACATGATTTACCAAACTAGTCTTTTTTCATCTACTCAGTTTTTACTTTTATTCTAAGATGAACTACTGTTTTAGTATCTATTTAAATCAATTATGAATTACAATGTCATCTCTTTACAGTAGAGTTATGGTTATTGATGAATAGATTGACACCCTTGTATAGTATAGAAGAAGAACGTGTACTTTCCTCGTACACACTGAAACACCAAGCTGCTGTTTTAGATTCAAACAGTCTGGAGAACGTCTCAGAAAAGCTCAGTTTTGGGTGAGAAAATGCAGTTTTAGTCTGGACTGAGGGCTGAAACACAGAGAAAAAGATGTGTTTACAAATGAAGCGACGCAGTGTGGACGTACTCTGATTCAATGATACATCTCACATATATACACACACAACACCAGATGAACAGTCACAACTACACCTGCTGGTTTCTCATGCTTCATATCTGAAATATTAAATCACCTTGTTGCTATGACATGTTGTGTTACATTAAATAGTTGATGATTTAAACTAGTTCTTAATCTGACAGTATCACATATATATTGTGCATGAAGTTATATAAGCAGCTATATATGATATGTACTCATGAATGATGTTTTTATAGATTGACTCAGTTGTATTCCTGTTTGATTGTATTGATTGTTGAAGATTGTTTAAGGACAAAGAGTTGTGATACATTTTCTCCAGTTGTTCTTTTCCTCTTATATTGATTGCAGCTCTATTATGTATGAAGTGTTTTATCTGTTTGTCTCGTTTTAGTCGTGTCAGGACTGCAGGTGCAAATTAACTATTGAGCACATTTACATTGACTTTACATTGTTAAAATGTCAATGTTCACACTGACTCTGTGTTTTTATGGCTGCACCATTATATTAAATAGAGAACGTTTAGATGTCTTGTTCATTATTTTAAACTTATTTCCTGAAATTTAACCTGACAGTTTGGAAACAGCACAACAAATGATGAGATCAGGTCGGCTGACTCAGTGATCTCTTTTAATCTTTTAAAACTTTTATCAGTTTTTCTTGATTTTATTTGAGTTTTGATTTTCATTGAATTGATTTTATCTCATTTAAATATGTGTTGTTTGCTCTTGCCTTTTTCTTATATTGAATTTATTTTTTCTCATTAAGTTGTTTATTATTTGTTCTCTTTTAAAACTTAATTATTTTACAATATTTTTGTTTATTTGAAACATTTTGTAACTTGGATTTTGTGAATTGAAGTGCATTTTTATTATAAATGAGGAGATTTAAGAGTAAATATGAATTTAAAGCAGACTTTCTATATTTGTTTTCTACTGTATATTTCATTATCTTTGTTTTCTTTGTATTTTGTGATTATGAAAAATTCCCTCAAATACAACCTGAAACTGTTTTATTAACCTTTCCTTTTTATTACTGAATGAATTAAAACAAATAAAGAAATAAAACATGTTAACAACATATTTGGATGTTTTCACTGTCTGTACAACATCGACTCCCTCAGTAAGCAGAGCTGAGAAAAACTGGACCATTGTTGAACCTGCTGACCTTTGACATAAACTGTGTCTTCATTTTAAAGATTCAGTGTTTTTGGATTTATTTGAACATTTACTAGAAACATAAACATTTTACACTGAACTGTGTTAAGTTTCAAAGTATGATCCATAATAGTAGATGAAAATAAGTGTATTGCTTTTTTTGGGAGTCTATTTTATCTTTAAATTGAACAAATACAGTAAAGCTTTAATAGTCAGGTTAATGTCAGTGTCACTATTATTGACAGAGGAGAAGGAGAAGAGAAGTTAAAGGAAACATTAATAATAATATTTAGCAGCTGATTGTTTGTTTTTGCACCACTTACACATATGAACAGCTGCTGCTTTCAGATTTTATGAGTAGTTAATCTAATGTGGTCTGGATGGGGAAAGAAATCACAAAATATGAGGGTAGTAACTTCCATATTTTGGGCCTTCTGTATAAAATACTGAAGTGACATAAAGATGTACGAAAATGAGGAGGTCACAGAAAACAAGAGTTATGAGTAGAATGAGTATGAAACTGATGGTTAAATAAAACTAAAACTATGGAGAGATAAACCAGTGTGGAGGTGGTCCACTGAGGACGCCATACTGAAGGAACAGTGATTTCTCACAACCAAAACACTGTAATCACCCAATCAGTAAAGAATAAGGTCAGAAAACAATAATCAGACACTGATCTCCTGATGTTTGTTTGGGTAGTTTAGAGATTTTTATTATTTACTCTGTTGTTACTTATTAATTAAAAGCCATTTAATAGGTACATTTAATTTGTGAGCCTGCCTGCTGTTACTGTGAGATTCCTGTCGGTGGCAGCAGAGGACCAAAATTAAATGTATATATTTTCCCTAGTAGAGCATGGGATTAGATGATGCATCTTTTCAGTTGTAAGGAAACCACTTTTGCCATGTTGCTGTAGCTTCAATGTAGTGTAGCTTTATTTATTGTAGAGTAACTGGTAGTTTGTAGTCTGGTAGAATAATGTTCAGTACTTGATGATCTATAAGTTATTAAATGTTAATGTGCTCTGATCAGAACTTTTGTGTTTAATCATCTCAGATAACAGTTTCATGTCTCTAATTCATGTTGTTTCTGTTCCGTTTTAAAAAGTCAGCACAGAAAGTAAAATAATGTATTAACATGACTGCATCTATCCAGCCAAACCTTTCTGCTGCTCCTGAAGAGTCGGCTGAATGGGGAGAACAAGGCCCGAGCCATCAACAAGTGCACCCTGCCAGTCCTCAGATACCGCGCTGGTATAATAAGCTGGCCAAAAGAGGAGATAGAGGCCACTGATATAAGATCAGGAAGCTCCTCACAATGCATGGAGGGTTCAATCCCAAATCCAGCACCCTGATACTGCCCACTAAGCCCAGCACCCTGAGACTGCCCACTAAGCCCAGCACCCTGAGACTGCCCACTAAGCCCAGCACCCTGAGACTGCCCACTAAGCCCAGCACCCTGAGACTGCCCACTAAGCCCAGCACCCTGAGACTGCCCACTAAGCCCAGCACCCTGAGACTGCCCACTAAGCCCAGCACCCTGATACTGCACACTAAGTCCAGCACCTTGAGACTGCATACTAAGCCCAGCACCCTGAGCATGTACACTAAGCCCAGCACCCTGAGCATGTGCACTAAGTCCAGCACCCTGAGACTGCGCACTAAGTCCAGCACCCTTTAGACTGCGCACTAAGTCCAGCACCCTGAGACTGCACACTAAGTCCAATGAGGGAGGCCAAGGACTGGTGAGCATCAGAGCCACTGTCCAGGATGAAACAACCAAGATCCAGGAAGGAATGCCTTTATCATGTTGGTTTATCATCCCATGCCTTTACTTTTTCAGTAGGTTGAAAAGGGCCCACAAAAAAACACCTGACTAACTTTTATTGCTGCACTGTTGAAAGCATTATAAGATCATGCATAACAGTGTGGTATGGCAACTGCACTGTTGCTGATCAGAGTGCTCTGCAGCAGGTGGTGACATTACAACATTGGCACCAAATTCAATGCTTCAAAACTCACTCACCAGCGCCTCTACAACACTTAATTGCTAATTTCGTTGTACATTGCTCTACTGTGTATGATGACAATAAACAGTATCTAAGCATTTGGTGGGTTGGAGCAGCACATAAATATGGTGTACTTTATTTTGTCATAATATTATGGTGAAAATAAATCAAATATGATAGAGAATGTGTTTCAGGTAATATTCCTGTAAATTCTTTAATCAGTTTTGTTTTTTCTAAGAAAAGAAAAAGACCATACACTATCAAAAATGGTTATATATTTAGAGTGGAGTGATGGGTATTTATCTTTGTTATGCGAGACTTGTTTAAGATCATAATAAAGAAGGGAGGCTCAAAATGAATGAATAATTTATGAACAATAACTGACCGTAAGAAAACTATGAGGTGTAAAAATATAAATCACGGCTAAACTGAACACAATCAAAACCTAAATAAAACCAAACTGAATACCTGAAAGGCATCATTCTTCCCTGAGGAAGAGAGAGAAAGCCATCTTGGAATAACCAGGCTCATAAAGGCTCCAAGTTGGTGACACTGATCCCTTAATGAGGTGGGAAGGGCCGGACCATCAGAGGGAATCTGTACAGAGGAAAGCAGAGGCAACACAGATACTGTCATAAGGCCTAAGCCTGTCACAATCATAGACTGTTAACAAAGTATTGGACATACTATAGCCACCATGATGTCACTCATTGGTTTGTGGACTCCTGTTTTGAAGTCTTGAGTTTGCATTTCTTAGATTTCTGGATCCAGAAGTGACCGTATTTGGATGAGAGAGTAGAGCCGAGAGAAGTAGAGAAAAGTTGATCTTCCATTGTTAAATGTGTTTCATTTATTAAAACATAATTCTACATGTCAGCTGACTCTGTGTATTGATTGGCTGCAGCTTTTCTCTCACCCCACTTTGCCACAAAAAGTTGAACTATTCTCAACTTTTTTTTTTTGGCACAGAAATGCAGAGACAGCGACAGTGGTGGTGAAGTGCGGCCACTGCAAATTTACAGATTGCAGGCAACTCGTCGCAGGTTGCTTTTCACTGCCCTTCGGTGTGTTCACAGCGTTAACGAGGCAGAAAGTGGTCAAAAAACATGAAAGACTCACAAGGAATAAACTAAATAACGCTGAAACACTGAGGGGAGAAAACTAAAAGATGATATACTCTACAGGGAGGGAAGACAATGAGACACAGGTGCAACACGTTAGGGTGAGGCAGGTAATCACACAGGCAGGAAACAGAAGCGGGCAGGAAGTGAAGGACCTGAAATGAGACAAGAGGTGAGTATCAAAATAAAACAGGAAACATTAGAGAAGAAACACTAAGAGAAACAAAAAGTGACTAATTAACAGAATGGGTTGTGACACTTGTGTTGTTAGTCAGGATGCTATCAGGCTCAGTGTGACCGTCAGCCAATGATAGAACGACACGTTATCACTTTATGACAGGTTTGATTTGCTGTATGTAAATAAGGACTGCAGTTATAAGAGGATGATGGAACAGTATTTAATCAAAATAACTTTTATTCTCAATGGAAAACCAAAACATTTACTTTTACTTTTTAGAGAGGAGTTATGATTATCATAATTTGTAAAACCTTCTCTGTCATAACTGGTGCAAACACCAAATTCTCTGTGTAGCACTGATGCGGTGGTTACGACCAGATTGCTAACTTATTACTAGATTGAGTGCTGTGAACAGTTGGCAGATTTATTACAGTCTAACATCAAAAAACAACACTTATGACATACTGTACATAAACCCCAAAATAAAAAATATAATAAAAAAAATATAAAACATACCCTCACTCCAACAGGGAGTCGGCCATTTTCAATCAAATCTGCGATTTTGTTGCTGTTTCCTACAGATTTAATCCGACCGACTTCATAGTCACTCTGTGTTATCTTAAGATCTTGAAGATGCGTTGCGGCAAATCTCGCAAGCAAGGAAGCGAGGGCCTGATCATTGCTGCTTGCAGCTTTAATGTTCTTCTTGTATTCTTTTAGTGTTCTTTGTGTCACTTGTGCTCTCTTGTTTGTTTAACTTTCACTACCTGCATAGGCTAAGTGATTGTGTAACTCCTTATCTGGGAATCCAAAGATGAATCCACTGAGAGAGAGTTGGAAGCAGCCAGTCAAACCTCTTCATGACACCCTCAGACAGCTCTCACTGGGTCTGGCTCGCTATCAAGTTAGAAGACTTCAGGCTTGGATCTTCACATATAGTACAGAACAACCAGTTCATTAAAGTTCTTTCTATATAAATGAAATCTCTCAATATTTTAACCTTTATATAAATAGAAATGACCTCTGCGTTTGTTTACAGTGTCTTATATAAAGATGATTTATTCCATTTTAGCTGTTTCCACATCTCTACTGTATTATGAAATTAAAATGATTGTACAAAATTGAATAATAAATTAACACGTAAATATTTTTAACAATGCTTTTAAGTGATAATGAATTAACATATAAACACATTTAAACTTATTATATAAACAGATATTTTAAACACACACTGTTAAAATACTCCAACTGGCTTTTTAACAAATTTTCTAAATCATACGTGATGTGAATCTGACAGACTGTATGAAGCTAGTGGATAGCTACATCATTATCATCATTAGCATCATTAACTATTTAATCACCAGAGTTTCCACCGAAGAAAAAAGCACCAGCTCCGTTTGTCTGTCTGGAATCACTAGTTGGCCTCAAAACAGGTTGGATGCATGCTGGTCTGTCTGTCTGTCTGTTAGAAATAAAATGTTTTTATAGTTGTTCTGTCAGAGTGAAAGGGGAGTTGTCTCACCTCTGACCACAAGCTGAGTGCTGTTTCCCCTTCTGCACATTTCATACGTGATCATTGTACACACTCTATGGTCACACCATTTCTGAGAAATCAGGCTGATTCTTTTCAGCAGCTACTTCCTCCTCATAAAGAACAAAGAGAACGTGATGTTTGTCACTGAGAATATAAAGATAGAAACCACAGAGTGCTATGAAACAATTCTGCAGCATACAAACAGGAAGCTGCTGCAGCATTTTCCTCCCATATTAATGATTTACATGTTTGTGAGTGTTGTAAGTTATTTGATTGTTGTACAAAAGGTTTATTTTAGAAGAAATAACACTTCTCAACAGGTGGATTATATTGGTGCATTAATGCTGGATGTCTTTGAGTTTGTTGGACAAAACAAGACCCTTGACGATGTCATATTAAAGTTTTGACCAGATGATGGTATGACATAAAAAGGCAGAGGATCAAAGTTATTATAATTCATCCTGAGAGAAACATGAATGTGTGAAAGTAATTTCTTGACAACCCATCAAAGTGAAAACTTTGTGCTCAAGGTAAAGTCAGAGGATTCAGGAATTTCTGTACAAAATGTTCAAACCAGTTGAAACTCTTTTCTCACCTCTGACCTCTGTCTGAAGAAGTAGACCACAAGCTGAATGCTGTTTCCCTTTCTGCACATTTCAAACGTGATCAATATACACAGTTTATGGTCACACCATTTCTGAGAAATCACCCCCGTTCAGTCCAGCAGTTACATCCTCATCTGAAAGGTGGAGTTTGTCCCTCAGAGAGAATATAAAGATAGAAAGCACAGAGCGCTCTCAGAGCATCACAAACCTTTCTGCTGTAAGTACACTGATTCTGTTTTATTGTTGTTTTTCCAGATTAGAGCTGCAGGGTCTCTAAACTCATTCAGGTCAACATGATCTTAGTGAAGTGAAAGAAAAATGAGGAGAGAGCTTAAACATGATCAGCACTCGTGTTATTGATGAGTTCTGATCAAGATATTCATGACTGTGTGTGAGAGCACTGTGGCTGCAGATGTTTCAGAGAGATAAAGAGAGTTTCTTGCTGCTGTTATAACCAAACTGATGATGTGAATCTCCTTTGTTGGACGTCACTGTACAGCTGCAGAAACACAAAGAACAGCTTCAACCTGCAGGAAACTCAAACCAAACGTAAATCAGGTAAGACCTCCAGTAAAATCATTAGAAACACTTGTTGCTGCTAGTTGTTAAAAGTTCTTTTTGTGGCTAAGTTTATGAAATGATTTAAGAAATGAGAAAGAGTGATGCATGATGAAGTAGAATTTATAACAGATTAGATCCATTCAATAAGGTTACAGGCAGGTATGTGACCAGTGAGGCTTCTGCTTTGTGTTGGTTAGTAATAAAATGATGTAACACCAGGATGTCTGATACTGTCAGGAACAAAAATATACATATTAAAAAAGAGAAATAGGGGTAGAGCATAGCTCAGCGGGTAGAGCACCGCCCCATGTGTTGAGGCTATAGTCCTTATTCCATTTTGTGTTGGTTAGTAATAAACATGTGCACTGTAGTGACCTTAATACCGTTGCCTACGTGGTGTCTTGTTACCACATCAGTTGAATACGTTACTGCTTGTATATGTTGCATGTTCTTGTCTCACTTTTATGATTTGGAGAGCTAAAAACTGGTGGACAATGAAGTTTAATTCCAAATCTAATAAACTGAAAAAGTGACATCCACCTCTCCCACATCAGAACTGTACATAAAGATGTAGTGTAATTATATAAACATGAGGTCATTGTACATATGAGCTGGTTAATGGCTTCATACAATAACTCTTTATTAATAACTATTGTACAGGATTGTTTGTGGTCTGAAACACTGAAATGAAAAATGAAGAGACATTAATTACACAGTATGAAGAACACAACAGACAGAAGCTCTACTGTAGCTACCAAATGCAAATATTAATATAAGGAAATAATACACTTTATTATTATTATACTGCTACTCTTAAATATTGAAACATTGTAATTAAGATTCAAGAGAGCATCAACCACACTGAAGATCAAACTATCAATAAAAAACATCAAATATTAACAAGAAGAAATAAAAACTGGGTCAAAGGTCAAAGTCCTGCAGACAGCTCAGTGCTCGTAACCCTCTGCTTCTAAATAACTTCAATAATAAAACACACCAAACATTAAAGTACTGCAGTATTACAGTAAAAGTACTGCAGTATTATAGTGATGTAGTATGCAGTATTACAGTAAAAGTACTGCAGTATTATAGTGATGTAGTATGCAGTATTACAGTAAAAGTACTGCAGTATTACAGTGATGTAGTATGCAGTATTACAGTAAAAGTACTGCAGTATTATAGTGATGTAGTATGCAGTATTACAGTAAAAGTACTGCAGTATTATAGTGATGTAGTATGCAGTATTACAGTAAAAGTACTACAGTATTATAGTGATGTAGTATGCAGTATTACAGTAAAAGTACTGCAGTATTATAGTGATGTAGTATGCAGTATTACAGTAAAAGTACTACAGTATTATAGTGATGTAGTATGCAGTATTACAGTAAAAGTACTACAGTATTATAGTGATGTAGTATGCAGTATTACAGTAAAAGTACTGCAGTATTATGAGTGATGTAGTATGCAGTATTACAGTAAAAGTACTGCAGTATTATAGTGATGTAGTATGCAGTATTACAGTAAAAGTACTGCAGTATTATAGTGATGTAGTATGCAGTATTACAGTAAAAGTACTGCAGTATTATAAGTGATGTAGTATGCAGTATTACAGTAAAAGTACTGCAGTATTATAGTTAGCTAGTTTATACTACTTTATATACAGTTAGCTAGTTTATACTACTTTATATACAGTTAGCTAGTTTATACTACTTTATATACAGTTAGCTAGTTTATACTACTTTATATACAGTTAGCTAGTTTACACTACTTTATATACAGTTACCTAGTTTAGTCCAGTGGCCAAATAAATGTTTTAGCACTTTTTTATCACTGTCATTACAAACATTGTCAGTAAGAAGGAAATACATGCCTCAGTAAATGTATGTCTATATATTTTATGTAGTGTTGATAGATTCTGCAGTACGTCTGCGTTGCAGCCACATTACAAGGTGACAAGCAACAAGAAGAACTAACAAGCTGTTGTCCGTGTTTTCCAGTTCACACTGAGCAATGGATGCTGACGCCATGGGGACGATGGAGATGGCAGCGCTCGGCCGACCTTTCAGCCTCGGGATGCTGTATGACTGCCGTAAAGACTCACTGATCCCTGGTAAACATTCACATGTACAAATATTTAATGCTTCACAAGAATAATAAAAACATTCTTAATATTAACATAGATTGGTACACTGCTCTGAAAGGAAAATCTGATCTGATCTACTAGAAATAGAAAATGGGGAGTTTTTATGTCTTTTGTTTCGTGTTATAAAGGATTCAAATGAGTTGCTGGATATGAGAGACTCACATTGATGACTGTTGAAAAAGAGACCTTTAAATTGTCGAACTATTGAGTGAATGCATTTCAGTAAAACCCAAGAATAAAACTTAGTATTACTAAGATGTAAGGCATGAACAATTACTGTTGCTTTTTATTATCAGATCACCTGGACTGATTTGTGATCAGCAATAACCAATTCTCTGTTGTTGTGATCAAAACTGCTTGATTCTTCTTTAAACTGTGATGTAATCTGAGTTGGGGTTTTGTGGTAAAATTGCACCTCAGGATTCATCCATCAGAGCTGTTTTATTGTAAACAATCCCACATATGAACATTAATCTGAGTGTAACAGCTGACCTGTGAAGATGTACAGAAAAACACTCTCTGCATTTCTCATCATTAACTAATCTGTGAGCTAACATATGGAGAAAACCTGAAACACTAGAAACTGCTCTGCTTAGAAATACAAGCCAGACACAAAACAGAGTCAGAGTCTGAAATCCAAGTTTTCTCTGACTCATTCAGTATTTAACATGTTCGGTGACAAGCGACACACTGTCAGCTCTGAACATGTTACACACACACAGTCATATCAGTGGAGAGCCATTATCTGCACTAAAAGCTGTCATATACTCAAGTTCTCTTTTAACCACAATGCATAACATCTATCCCTGTCTACTTTTAAGTTCAGTCTCGCATTTTTGTTGACTTTGCTAGAATATGCATTAATTCTTGTCATGACAAGATTACAGTTTCCTGGAGGGGCAGGTTATCTTTCTGCTAAAAATGTCCTCAATAAAAGAGAGAAAAAAACGTGTTTTATAATCTTTTAAAGGATGAAATAGCTGAACATCAGTTAATTCATGAAAGAAGTTGATCTTGATTTTCGCTTCTTCTTTTGCAGGCATGACATTGTGGGACCTTAATGATCTGAAAAATGATATACATGAAAGACCTCAGTGCTACAACAATTGTGAGATAGTTGCATCTGAATCAATTGCAGATAAATCTTCAGCGTTAAATGTTGAAGCATCACTGAAGGCAAGTTTCTTAGGTGGACTAGTAGAGGTTGGAGGATCTGCCAAATACCTGAATGATAGTAAAACATCCAAAAATCAGTCCAGAGTAACACTGAACTACCAAGCAACCACAAAGATGCGTCAACTCTCAATGAATCATCTTGGAAGACGTAATGTTAAGCATCCAGATGTCTTTGAAGACCAAATAGCAACACATGTAGTCACAGGAATCCTTTATGGGGCACAAGCCTTCTTTGTCTTTGACCGTGAGGTGTCTGATAAAGAAAGTCATCAAGACATTCAGGGAAACATGAAGGTGATGATCAAGAAAATCCCCTGCCTCTCAATAGAGGGGGAAGGTTCCCTCAAAATGAACGACAAAAGCATTGAAAAGGTGGAGAAGTTCTCCTGTAAATTTCATGGAGACTTTTTACTGCCGAAATCTCCAACAACCTTTCAGGATGCTGTACAAGTCTACCAAAGCCTGCCACAACTGCTGGGAACCAATGGAGAAAAAGCTGTACCAATGAAGGTCTGGCTGCTGCCACTTGTGAGTTTAGATTCATCTGCTGCTAAACTCGTCCGTCAGATAAGTTTAGGATTAGTGCAGAAATGCCAGAGTGTCCTGGAGGACTTCACTGAGCTGGAAATGAGATGCAATGATGCAATAAGAACCACCACTGCACAGCAGTTCCCACAGATTGGTGACAAACTTAAAACTTTTAAAGAATGTTTCTCTGAGTTCAAACTGGAATTCCAACAAAACTTGGCAAAGAAACTTCCATCAATCCGGGGAGGGGGGGAAGAGGAGGCTGTGCTGGCAGAGATCCTGAAGAAGAGACATTCTTCTCCTTTCAACAACACAAGCCTGAACAAGTGGATGGACTGTAAAGAGAGAGAAATCCACATCTTAAAATCATACACCAAAATGATGAAAAACACCAAGATTGTCCCATCTCAAAATCTTCTTGATGAGGAAACTCTGAATGCAGACCATGCTGTGTGTTTTGTTTTCACCTCACTGGGAAGTGCTGAACCGTACCTCTCAGCTTTATCAAACTATTTAGAAGAAAAACCCAAAGCAGATGACCCTCAAGATCCACGTTGTCATGACATAGAGAAGAAACAATGGTACGCCTCTAAAGAAGTATCAGATGCAGTGAGGCGCAAAGTAAAGCTGTTCAGTGATTTTGCAGAAGCCAACAAAGATAATAAGAACATAAAGTTCCTGACAGTGGGTTTAACAAATGAGACACACAAAGGTTCAATCATCTACGTTTATGAAGACGGCTTTACTGACAGTGAGAACTTTGAGCCTCCTTCAAAGCCTGAAACAGTGACAGCAGGTGATGTAACCCACAACAGTGTGACACTGAAGATCTCTCCACCAAGATTTGGAGCAGAGAACATCACCTCCTACTGTGTAGAGTACTGTGTCAGTGGAGAGGATGGATGGAAACAAACACCAGCAGCAAAAGCTGAAGAAGTCACAGTGAGCGGTCTGACTCCTAACACAGAGTATATGTTCAGATGCAGAGCAGTGACCTCAGTAGGTGTTGGACCAGATGGTGAAGTCAGTGGTCCCATTAAAACTTTACCTTGCAGCCCTCCTGGAAAACCTCAAGTTGAAACAAACTCAGGTAAGATATAATAATAATTATAATAATAATAATAATAAATTAGGCAATTTGTAAAAATTAAACATTCAGTAAAACATTAAAAGTAAGCTAGAAATTATACTGATTTTTATTTAATATTTTTCTGTATACTTGCGTGCATTAAAAAAAAACTCAGCAGTAAATGATCTGAGAGCTCATGAAGGATTGTAACAGGACTGTCCATTAAATGCACAAGAGTCAGAAATCATCTTAGTAGTTCCTTTTAATAAGATGCCGTTGTAGTTGCATTTACGAAACCAGAGTGAAACTGAAAAAACAACAAACACAACAAAATACATAAACAATGCAATAATGTTGCAGCTGGTATTATGACAAAGTAATAGATTACTGCTACATAGCATATCATACTAATTTTAAATTAATCAAAAATATATGAATTTTTACTGTAAATGTCTATGAAATTATAATAATGCACTTGCACTTTAAAGTTGACAGTTTTATAACCTGTAACCAATATCAATACTATTATGAACCATAAAAGCACATGTTAAATAACATAGTGATAGTATCAAATGGGAGCATGTACAGAAAGAAAAGGAGAGGACCCAGGCAGCTTGCCTGAGCAACACCGTGAGGCAAATCATATTTTCCTGATACATGATCTCCAATAGTGACAAAATCTTCCTGAAAGATAAGATCTGAGCCACTTTAAAACAATTCCAGGCGATCCATGAGTATATCAAGGTCAATTTTTGTCAAACACTGAGCTTAGGACCAAAAGAATTAGCACAGACACCTTAGACCTGGCCTCAGGGTTAATTCTGAGGTTACTGAGAGTTTCTGTGCTGTGTTTGGCTTTGAAGTTTACTGGAATGTTTCAAGAATGTTATTTTCACCCAGAAGGAAGAGGGGAGTAACATTTGGGATAACCAGGGAGTTTATATGTTGGGGGTTATTGCAATAGGGTGCAGCAGAGGAAGGGGAAGAGTAGTATCTGGTGGGGCAGAGGACTAAAAGTCAGCACCAAAAACATAAACACACCATGGCACTAAACAATTTGCTTTAAAACAACTTTCTCTGGGAGCGCCCTGGTGGTCGAGTGGTTAGGATACATGCCACATAATTTAACCATGGACCTCAATGAAGTTTTGAGTGAACAGAGATGCTGTGAGCGAGTGCGCTGGGTGCTTGTCATCGCACAGAGCAGAGATTGAGCAAGCATCTAGATAGAGTTGAGCACGCACAGGACACATTTTTGTTTGCTCATATTAATATTTTCTGTTCAAAATATAAAGTGTGCACTCACTTAAGTCTCACTGCGCTCTCTCTAATGTGGCACAACGGCACATATAACGCCATACTTTCCAGCGTATTTTAAAAACATGTTTTGTATCCGTTTATTTCAAGATATTGTATAAACTTAAAAACACAAATAAGAATGTCCAAGGAAAATTTGTCACCAACATGGCACATGCACCAAGCATTACGACTTGGTTATGTGCCCACTACAAAAATAGGGCCCACTGATTTCAGATTTTTTTTTTTACTTAACCTACAGACACACGGCAAAATGCGACATGTTCTCTGTTTCTAATGAATCCATTGTACAGCTGTGGACAAGCCTGTACTGATCAGACAAATGACTGTATTTAGGTTGAAAATACAGGCATACAGCTTAATGTAATCATTACGTCATCTGGCAGCTGTTATAATTATGACCTAGGAAGTGACGCAGTTCAAATGATGTGAAGTTGATGATGTGAGTTGGGAGGGGCGTGGCTAAGTAGAAAATGACTAAAAAGACCAGCTTTGAATTTCACTGATGTTTCCACAGCTGGAGTGTTTTTCCCTACTAGAAGGATTGTATTTGACCTGTGTTTTTCACTGTGAGTCGGTTCTCAGGAGTCCAAACCATGATCTCTGCCCAACTCTAACCAAGTGTTATTTAGGGCTAAACCTAACCAGACCTTTACCACAGCATTGTCACACCATAAAACATCATTATATTATAAAACAGTCCTAGTTCTTCTTGTCCCCATCCATCTTCTAGAGGGCACTGAAAACGTTGATATAGGTTAGGGTTTTGGAACTCACTGGAAATAGACCTGATCTGGTCCTTCTCTAGCATTACAGACATACACAAACTCACACACAGAATAAGTGATGAAACACTGACGTCGTCTACACCTGTATCTGCACAGCTTGAGTCTTTCCAGCCATAGTTATCCATTACTAATGTGGACTAATTAAACACCCTTTGTGAATACACACAGCATTGATTCTTTGTCTTTTTTTCAGTCTCCAGGTCTACATCTCCACTTGTCTACTGCAATGATGATCTGATCAGGATTGTGATGGTGGGAAAGACTGGAGCTGGAAAAAGTGCCTCAGGAAACACCATTCTGGGAAGAAAGTGCTTTAAATCTGAGTTCACCTTCAAATCTGTGACTAATAAGTGTAAAAAGGCTGTTGGTGAGGTGGATGGAGAAAAGGTTGCTGTTGTTGACACTCCAGGCCTGTGTGACACTGCGAACACTGAAGAGCAAACATTCAAAGATATTTCTCAGTGTGTTAGTTATGCTTCACCTGGACCTCATATCTTCCTGATTGTCATCAGACTGGGCAGATACACAGAGGAAGAAAAGCGGACAGTGCAGATGATTCAGGGAATTTTTGGTGAGGAAGCCGACAAATACAGCATGGTTCTCTTTACCCATGGTGACCTGCTCGAAGGGAAACCTATTGAGGAGTCATTGGAAGACAGCAAAGATCTGCGGGAACTTGTGGCCAAATGTAACAACCAGTACCACGTGTTCAATAATAAGCAGGAGGATCGTTCTCAGGTCAGTGAGCTGCTGAAGAAGATCAGAAATATAAATAAGCAGAATGGAGGAAGCTACTACACCACCGAAATGTTCCAAAAGGCAGAGAGAGCGATTGAAGAGGAGAAGCAACGAATCCTGAAAGAGAAAGAAGAACAAAACCGCAAAGAACTGGAGAAACTGAGGAAGAAAATAGAGAAGAGGTATGAGCATCAGATGAGAGAAGTGAAGGGTGACAGGGAGAGGGAGATTAAATTAGAGGAAGAACGTGAAAAAGAAAGACAAATGAAAATGATAAAACTGATGGAAGAGCAAGAATTTCAGGCCAGGTTGGAAGCTGAGGTCAGCCATTGGGTTATCAAAATCGTAAGTCCATTTGTTTCAGCGGCTGGTTTTATTTACTTGTCATGGTTGAAACTTAAAGACCCAGAATGCTTCAACTTCAAAGAGGACTATAGAGAATTTAAAGAAAGCTGGAAAGAGCTCAAACAGGAAGTATTCAATGAGGTGAAGGAATTAAGGGAAAAAAGTAAGGAAAAGCGTCTTGCTGACAGAAAGAGGGCAAATAAGTGAATGGAAACACAATAAATAAAATGAAGGAACACAAAGAATTTCAAGCTAGCTGCTAATTCAAATGATTCATATATGTTTTGCAAATTTATCAGGTAATAAAAATGTCAGCTATTTTTTTCTGATTTTATTTGAGTTTTAATTTTTCTTGAACTGATTTGATCTAATTTAAATACGTTGTTGATTCTTGTTTTTTCTGTATTGAAATTATTTTTACTCATCAAATTTGTTCTCTTTTAAAACTATTTTATGATTTATTTTGTTTCTTTTGCTGTCCTCCTGTGAAATATTTTGTAATCAGGTAATAATCCCTGACTCATCATCATTGTTGTGGATTTAATAATGTTTTTACCTTTTTATACACTGTTTTAGTGTCTAATTAAACCAATTAAAGATTAAAATGTCATCTCCTTACAGTGGAGTTATGTTATTGATGAATAGATTGACTCTCTTGTTTAGTATAGAAGAAGAACGTGTACTTTCCTCGTACACACTGAAACACCAAGCTGCTGTTTTAGATTCAAACAGTCTGGAGAACGTCTCAGAAAAGCTCAGTTTTGGGTGAGAAAATGCAGTTTTAGTCTGGACTGAGGGCTGAAACACAGAGAAAAAGATGTGTTTACAAATGAAGCGACGCAGTGTGGACGTACTCTGATTCAATGATACATCTCACATATATACACACACAACACCAGATGAACAGTCACAACTACACCTGCTGGTTTCTCATGCTTCATATCTGAAATATTAAATCACCTTGTTGCTTTGACATGTTCTGTTATTAAATAGTTGATGATTTAACCTAGTTCTTAATCTGACAGTATCACATATATATTGTGCATGAAGTTATATAAGCAGCTATATATGATATGTACTCATGAATGATGTTTTTATAGATTGACTCTCAGTTTTATTCCTGTTTGATTGTATTGATTGTTGAAGATTGTTTAAGGACAAAGAGTTGTGATACATTTTCTCCAGTTGTTCTTTTCCTCTTATATTGATTGCAGCTCTATTATGTATGAAGTGTTTTATCTGTTTGTCTCGTTTTAGTCGTGTCAGGACTGCAGGTGCAAATTCACTATTGAGCACATTTACATTAACTTTACATTGTTAAAATGTCAATGTTCACACTGACTCTGTGTTTTTATGGCTGCACCATTATATTAAATAGAGAACGTTTAGATGTCTTCTTCATTATTTTAAACTTATTTCCTGAAATTTAACCTGACAGTTTGGAAACAGCAAAACAAATGATGAGATCAGGTCGGCTGACTCAGTGATCTCTTTTAATCTTTTTAAACTTTTATCAGTTTTTCCTGATTTTATTTGAGTTTTGATTTTCATTTAAATATGTGTTGTTTGCTCTTGCCTTTTTCTTATATTGAATTTATTTTTTCTCATTAAGTTGTTTTTTATTTGTTCTCTTTTAAAACCTAATTATTTAAGGATTTTTTTGTTTATTTGAAACATTTTGTAACTTGGATTTTGTGAATTGAAGTGCATTTTTATTATAAATGAGGAGATTGAAGAGTAAATATGAATTTAAAGCAGACTTTCTATATTTGTTTTCTACTGTATATTTCATTATCTTTGTTTTCTTTGTATTTTGTGATTATGAAAAATTCCCTCAAATACAACCTGAAACTGTTTTATTAACCTTTCCTTTTTATTACTGAATGAATTAAAACAAATAAATAAATAAAACATGTTAACAACATATTTGGATGTTTTCACTGTCTGTACAACATCGACTCCCTCAGTAAGCAGAGCTGAGAAAAACTGGACCATTGTTGAACCTGCTGACCTTTGACATAAACTGTGTCTTCATTTTAAAGATTCAGTGTTTTTGGAGTTATTTGAACATTTACTAGAAACATAAACATTTTACACTGAACTGTGTTAAGTTTCAAAGTATGATCCATAATAGTAGATGAAAATAAATGTATTGCTTTTTTTGGGGTCTATTTTATCTTTAAACTGAACAAATACAGTAAAGCTTTAATAGTCAGGTTAATGTCAGTGTCACTATTATAGACAGAGGAGAAGGAGAAGAGAAGTTAAAGGAAACATTAATAATAATATTTAGCAGCTGATTCTTTGTTTTTCACCACGTACACATATGAACAGCTGTTGCTTTCAGATTTTATGAGTAGTTAATCTAATGTGGTCTGGACGGGGAAAGAAATACCAAAATCGTCCTTTTTAATTTTCAAAAAGCTGAAAGTGGGTTTTAAAAGTTTTAAGGGTTTTTTATTATGTCTAACAGCAAATAAAATAAAGGTTTCATGTTTTACCTAACGTTACTTACCTGAGGTACAATCCTTTCAGAGCCAGCACTGTCATGCTGTGTACAACACTGAACTGAGATTTCTTTTCTCCACACTTTCACAACTAATTTCTGACTCTACAGCACCATCTGGTGGCGGAATTTATACAACGCTTAACTCATGAATAAACCAACTGCAACGCAAATTAAACCATTAAATTAACTAAATTAGTCAGAAAATACAAACTTAGAGGTTTTTGGTTAACACAAGTAAAGACAGAGATCACAGTAGGTTTTATTTAACCCTGTCAAAGAAAACATTAATTACATAACAAAACAAATGTATTTCTCATAAACTCCTGGGGCTGCTGACAACAGTTAATGTTGATCACAAACTGTGCTTCTCTAAGATAAAGTTGTTGGGTTTTCTGTGAGTAATTTAGTTCATTAATGGTTTAATTAGGGCCCGAGCGCTGACCAGCGCGAAGCCCTATTGTATCTGTCAAGATTATTAGGGCCCGAGCGCTGACCAGCGCGAAGCCCTATTGTATCTGTCCGGATTATTCTTCTACCTTTTTCTCCCACAACAACGGGCTTTTTGCCCCCCTGAACGTGCATGAAAAGTCACCAAAGTTTGCACGCAAGCCAGACCTGGCGAAAAATTTGATATTTTATGGTTTGCATAAATGGGCGTGCCAAAATGGCTCTCTAGCGCCACCTGCAAAATCAAGAACATCGATCCCCTCGCCCCAGATTGACATAGAGAAACGAAACTTGGTACACATGTTCATCATGTCAAGACGCACAAAAAAGTCAGTGGGGCCCATGACGTCACTCCAACAGGAAGTCGGCCATTTTGAATCAAAGTATTGATTTTCATGCCGATTGTGGCATCATATTTGAACGAACTAGTCCTAGAGTTTTCATCCCAGCCACTTCAAATTCACACAGAGTCATCTTGAGACATTGGAGATGAAAAGTTATCAAAAGCTTTTTTGCCCGTCATTCCTGGTTGCCGTGGTGACGCGGCGAATTTCGATGTTTCGCCATGAAATTTCAAACCCTCATAACTTGACTCCACATGGTCTGAGCTTTTCCAAATTTCAGATGCTTGTTCAGCGTCCCAGTCTGAACACATGTACACTCTCATATTTAGTGACAGTCATAGCGCCACCTACTGGCAACAGGAAGTCACTTGCTTCATTTGTTCATTAATTACTCCCATAATCTTTAGTATTTCCACCTGAAATTGACTCAGCTGAGACATAAGACCTTGGTGATGCTACATTATGCAACTCATGACCCATCATCAAATACCGTTGCCATGACAACACATTCAACGCCATGAAAATACGATTACAGTTTTCAGGGGCAAAAGATGCCTCCACGGAAACGAAACTCAACACACACGTCTGGAGTGGGGTCATTAAACATTCGATATACTTCAATGGGATGGGCGTGGCTAAACGGCTCAATAGCGCCCCCTTGAATATTTCAAAATTGAACCTCAGCCTTCTCGATTGACATAGAAGAATGAAACTCGGTAGGTTTATGTATCATCTCCAGACGCACAAAAACGCCATTTGGACCCATACCCTAAGTCCAACAGGAAGTCGGCCATCTTGGAAAAATGCTCAATTATGTTGAGTTTTTTGATGATTTCAAGGCCACATATTTTAACGAACTAGTCCTAGAGATTTCATCCCATCCACTTCAAATTCACACAGAATCATCTTGAGACATTGGAGATGAAAAGTTATCAAAAGCTTTTTCCCCCGTCATTCCTGGTTGCCGTGGTGACGCGGCGAATTTCGATGCCTCGCCATGAAATTTCAAACCCTCATAACTTGACTCCACATGGTCTGAGCTTTTCCAAATTCACCAAAGCAAGCCAGCCCTGGCGAAAAATTTGATATTTTATGGTTTTTGTAAATGGGCGTGGCAAAATGGCTCTGTAGCGCCCCCTTGAGAAATGAAAAAATTCCATCCCCTCGCCACAGATTGACATAGAGAAACGAAACTTGGTACACATGTTCATCATGTCAAGACGCACAAAAAACGTCGGGTGCCCATGACGTCACTCCAACAGGAAGTCGGCCATTTTGAATCAAATTATTGATTTTCATGCCGATTGTGGCATCATATTTGAACGAACTAGTCCTAGAGATTTCATCCCATCCACTTCAAATTCACACAGAGTCATCTTGAGACATTGGAGATGAAAAGTTATCAAAAGCTTTTTCGCCCGTCATTCCTGGTTGCTGTGGTGACGCAGCGAGTTTCGATGCCTCGCCATGAAATTTCAAACCCTTATAACTTGACTCCACATGCTCTGAGCTTTTCCAAATTTCAGATGCTCGTTCAGCGTCCTGGTCTGAACACATGTACAGTCTCATATTTAGTGACAGTCATAGCGCCACCTACTGGCAACAGTAAGTCACTTGCTTAATTCGTTGACTAATTACTCCCATAATCTTAAGTATTTCCACCTGAAATTAACTCAGCTGAGACATAAGACCTTGGTGATGCTACATTCTGCGACCGAGCTGCAGCCCAACATGCGTGGGGGCGCGAGGGCCCGTTCATCACTGCTTGCAGTTTTAATTAGGGCCCGAGCGCTGACCAGCGCGAAGCCCTATTGTAATTGCCCGGATTATTATTATTATTCCGTTTTTTATTTTTCTCCCAAAACAACGCTCTTTTTGCCCCCCTGAACGTGCCCCAAAAGTCACCAAAGTTTCCACACAAGCCAGACCCGGCGAAAAATTTGATATTTTATGGTTTGCATAAACGGGCGTGCTAAAATGGCTCTCTAGCGCCACCTGCAAAATCAAGAAAATCGAGCCCCTCGTGACAGATTGACATAGAGCAACGAAACTTGGTACACATGTTCAACATGTCAAGACGCACCAAAAAGTCTCTTGGACACATACCCTAACACCAACAGGAAGTCGGCCATTTTGAATGAAAATATTGATTTTAATGCAAATTGTGGCATCATATTTGAACGCACTAGTCCTACAGATTTCATCCCATCCACTTCAAATTCACACAGAGTCATCTTGAGACATTGGAGATGACAAGTTATCAAAAGCTTTTTCCCCCGTCATTCCTGGTTGCCGTGGTGACGTGGCGAATTTCGATGCTTCGCCATGAAATTTCAAACCCTCATAACTTGACTCCACATGGTCTGAGCTTTTCCAAATTTAATATGCTTGTTCAGCGTCCTGGTCTGAACACATGTACAGTCTTATATTTAGTGACAATCATAGCGCCACCTACTGGCAACAGGAAGTCACTTGCGTCATTTGTTCATTAATTACTCCCATAATCTTAAGTATTTCCACCTGAAATTGACTCAGCTGAGACATAAGACCTTGGTGATGCTACATTCTGCAAGTCATGACCAATCATCAAATACTGTTGCCATGACAACGCATTAAACGCCATGAAAATACGATTACAGTTTTTAGAGGCAAAGGATGCCTCCACGGTAACGAAACTCAACACACACGTCTGGAGTGGGTTCATTTAACATCCTATATACTTCAATGGGATGGGCGTGACTAAACGGCTCAATAGCGCCCCCTTGAATATTTCAAAATTGAACCTCAGCCTTCCCGATTGACATAGAAGAATGAAATTCGGTAGGTTTATGTATCATCTCCAGACGCACAAAAATGCCATTTGAACCCATACCCTAAGTCCAACAGGAAGTCGGCCATCTTGGGAAAAATGCTCAATTTTGGTGAATGTTTTGGTCATTTCCAGGCATCATATTTGAACAAACTAATCCTAGAGTTTTCATCCCATCCACTTCAAATTCACACAGAGTCATCTTGACACATTGGAGATGAAAAGTTATCAAAAGCTTTTTCGCCCGTCATTCCTGGTTGCCGTGGTGACGCGGCGAATTTCGATGCTTCGCCATGAAATTTCAAACCCTCATAACTTGACTCCACATGGTCTGAGCTTTTCCAAATTTCAGATGCTTGTTCAGCGTCCTGGTCTGAACACATGTACAGTCTCATATTTAGTGACAGTCATAGCGCCACCTACTGGCAACAGGAAGTCACTTGCGTCATTCTTTCACTAATTACTCCCATAATCTTAAGTATTTACGCCTGAAATTTACTCAGCCAAGACATAACACCAGTTATCAAAAGCTTTTTTATGACTTCTTCCTGTTGGGCGTAGCTGTGCGGACAATTTCGATGCTTCGCCATGAGGCAGGAAGTCCTTATAACTCCTACAGACATTGTCCTGTCTACACCAAATTCATCATGTATGTAGAGGGTCCCGCCCTGAACACATCTATGCATCAATACTGTGTCAGCTCCATAGCGCCACCTAGTGGACACAGGAAGTCAGCCTCATATGACAAACATTATCCGATTTACATGAAATTTACAGGATGTGTTCTCCACATCATACACTGCAACATGACATATAACTGGTGGGTGATCTCTAGCGCCACCTAGTGGACACATGCAATGTGACTTAGCCCCATCACACAACGTTCATTACGAGCCCGGGTGCCAAGACGTCTACGTGCCCGCTGTGTCTGCCATGTGACTGCAGCATGCACCGACATGCACGTACGGGGCGGTGCATGGGGGAGCGAGGGCCCGTTCATCACTGCTTGCAGTTTTAATTAGGGCCCGAGCGCTGACCAGCGCGAAGCCCTATTGTATCTGTCAAGATTATTATTATTATTTTTCTTTTTCTTGCACGACGACGGCCTTTTTGCCCCCCTGAACGTGCCGCGAAACTCACCAAAGTTTGCACGCAAGCCAGACCCGGCGAAAATTTCGATATTTCATGGTTTGCACAAATGGGCGTGACAAAATGGCTCTCTAGCGCCCCCTACAAAATCAATAAAAGCGAGCCCCTCGTGACAGATTGACATAGAGAAACGAAACTTGGTACACATGTTCATCATGTCAAGACGCACCAAAAAGTCTCTTGGATACATACCCTAACACCAACAGGAAGTCGGCCATTTTGAATCAAAATATTGATTTTAATGCAAATTGTGGCATCATATTTGAATGCATTACTCCTAGAGTTTTCTTCCCATCCACTTCAAATTCACACAGAGCCATCTTGAGACATTGGAGATGAAAAGTTATCAAAAGGTTTTTCCCCCCGTCATTCCTGGTTGCCGTGGTGATGCGGCGAATTTCGATGCTTCGCCATGAAATTTCAAACCCTCATAACTTGACTCCACATTGTCTGAGCTTTTCCAAATTTCATATGCTTGTTCAGCGTCCCGGTCTGAACACATGTACAGTCTCATATTTAGTGACAGTCATAGCGCCACCTACTGGTGACAGGAAGTCACTTGCTTCATTCTTTCACTAATTACTCCCATAGTCTTCATCCCATCCACTTCAAATTCACACAGAGTCATCTTGAGACATTGGAGATGAAAAGTTATCAAAAGCTTTTTCCCTCGTCTTTCCTGGTTGCCGTGGTGACGTGGCGAATTTCGATCCTTCGCCATGAAAATTCAAACCCTCATAACTTGACTCCACATGGTCTGAGCTTTTCCAAATTTAATATGCTTGTACAGTGTCCCAGTCTGAACACATGTACAGTCTCATATTTAGTGACAGTCATAGCGCCCCCTACTGGCAACAGGAAGTCACTTGCTTCATTCTTTCACTAATTACTCCCATAATCTTAAGTATTTACACCTGAAATTGACTCAGCTGAGACATAAGACCTTGGTGATGCTACATTCTGCAACTCGTGACCCACCATCAAATACTGTTGCCATGACAACGCATTCAACGCCATGAAATACGATTACAGTTTTCAGAGGCAAAGGATGCCTCCACGGTAAGGAAACTCAACACACACGTCTGGAGTGGGGTCATTTCACATCCTATATACTTCAATGGGATGGCGGTGACTAAATGGCTCAATAGCGCCCCCTTGAATATTTCATAATTGAACCTCAGACTTCCCGATTGACATAGAAGAATGAAATTCGGTAGGTTTATGTATCATCTCCAGACGCACAAAAACGCCATTTGGACCCATACCCTAAATCCAACAGGAAGTCGGCCATCTTGGGAAAAATGCTCAATTTTGGTGAGTTTTGTGGTCATTTCCAGGCCTCATATTTGAACGCACTAGTCCTAGAGATTCCATCCCATCCACTTCAAATTCACAGAGAGTCAGCTTGAGACATTGGAGATGACAACTTATCAAAAGCTTTTTTATGACTTCTTCCTGTTGGGCGTGGCTGTGCAAACAATTTCGATGCTTCGCCATGAAGCAGGAAGTCCTTATAACTCCTACAGACATTGTCCCGTCTACACCAAATTGCAAGCCAGACCCGGCGAAAAATTTGATATTTTATGGTTTGCATAAACGGGCGTGCTAAAATGGCTCTCTAGCGCCACCTGCAAAATCAAGAAAATCGAGCCCCTCGCCACAGATTGACATAGAGCAACGAAACTTGGTACACATGTTCATCATGTCAAGACGCACCAAAAAGTCTCTTGGACACATACCCTAACACCAACAGGAAGTCGGCCATTTTGAATCGAAATATTGATTTTAATGCAAATTGTGGCATCATATTTGAACAAACTACTCCTAGAGTTTTCTTCCCATCCACTTCAAATTCACACAGAGTCATCTTGAGACATTGGAGATGACAAGTTATCAAAAGCTTTTTCCCACGTCATTCCTGGTTGCCGTGGTGACGCGGCGAATTTCGATGCTTCGCCATGAAATTTCAAACCCTCATAACTTCACTCCACATGGTCTCAGCTTTTCCAAATTTCATATGCTTGTTCAGTGTCCTGGTCTGAACACATGTGCAGTCTCATATTTAGTGACAGTCATAGCGCCACCTACTGGCAACAGGAAATCACTTGCGTCATTTGTTCATTAATTACTCCCATGATCTTAAGTATTTCCACCTGAAATTCACTCAGCTGAGACATAAGACCTTGGTGATGCTACATTCTGCAACTCATGACCCATCATCAAATACTGTTGCCATGACAACGCATTCAACGCCATGAAAATACGATTACAGTTTTCAGAGGCAAAGGATGCCTTTACGGTAACGAAACTCAACACACACATCTGGAGTGGGGTCATTTAACATCCTATGTACTTCAATGGGATGGGCGTGACTAAACGGCTCAATAGCGCCCCCTTGAATATTTAAAAATTGAACCTCAGCCTTCCCGATTGACATAGAAGAATGAAATTCGGTAGGTTTATGTATCATCTCCAGACGCACAAAAACGCCATTTAGACCCATACCCTAAGTCCAACAGGAAGTCGGCCATCTTGGGAAAAATGCTCAATTTTGGTGAATGTTTTGGTCATTTCCACGCATCATACTTGAACAAACTAGTCCTAGGGATTTCATCCCATCCACTTCAAATTCACACAAAATCATCTTGAGACATTGGAGATGACAAGTTATCAAAAGCTTTTTCGTCCGTCATTCCTGGTTGCCATGGTGACATGGCGAATTTCGATGTCTCGCCATGAAATTTCAAACCCTCATAACTTGACTCCACATGGTCTGAGCTTTTCCAAATTTAATATGCTTGTTCAGCGTCCTGGTCTGAACACATGTACAGTCTCATATTTAGTGACAGTCATAGCGCCACCTACTGGCAAGAGGAAGTCACTTGCTTCATTCGTTGACTAATTACTCCCATAATCTTAAGTATTTACACCTGAAATTAACTCAGCTGAGACATAAGACCTTGGTGATGCTACATTCTGCGACCGAGCCGCAACCCGACATGCGTGGGGGCGCGAGGGCCCGTTCATCACTGCTTGCAGTTTTAATTATTATTTTTCTTCTCCCACAACAACGGCCTTTTTGACCCCCTGAACGTGCTCGAAAAGTCACCAAAGTTTGCACGCAAGCCAGACCTGGCGAAAATTTTGATATTTTATGGTCTGCACAAATGGGCGTGGCAAAATGGCTCTCTAGCGCCACCTGCAAAATCAAGAACATCGAGCCCCTCGCGACAGATTGACATAGAGAAACGAAACTCGGTACACATGTTCATCATGTCAAGACGCACAAAAAAGTCTATGGGTTCCATGACGTCACTCCAACAGGAAGTCGGCCATTTTGAATCAAAATATTGATTTTAATGCAAATTGTGGCATCATATTTGAACAAACTACCCCTAGAGTTTTCATCCCATCCACTTCAAATTCACACAGAGTCATCTTGAGACATTGGAGATGAAAAGTTATCAAAAGCTTTTTCCCACGTCATTCCTGGTTGCCGTGGTGACGCGGCGAATTTCGATGCTTCGCCATGAAATTTCAAACCCTTATAACTTGACTCCACATGGTCTCAGCTTTTCCAAATTTCAGATGCTTGTTCAGTGTCTCGGTCTGAACACATGTACAGTCTCATATTTAGTGACAGTCATAGCGCCACCTACTGGCAACAGGAAGTCACTTGCGTCATTTGTTCATTAATTACTCCCATAATCTTAAGTATTTCCACCTGAAATTGACTCAATTGAGACATAAGACCTTGGTGATGCTATATTCTGCAACTCATGACCCATCATCAAATACTGTTGCCATGACAACGCATTCAACGCCATGAAAATACGATTACAGTTTTCAGAGGCAAAGGATGCCTTTACGGTAACGAAACTCAACACACACGTCTGGAGTGGGTTCATTAAACGTCCTATATACTTCAATGGGATGGGCGTGGCTAAACGGCTCAATAGCGCCCCCTTGAATATTTCAAAATTCAACCTCAGCCTTCCCGATTGACATAGAAGAATGAAATTCGGTAGGTTTATGTATCATCTCCAGACGCACAAAAACGCCATTTGGACCCATACCCTAAGTCCAACAGGAAGTCGGCCATCTTGGGAACAATGCTCAATTTTGGTGAGTGTTTTGGTCATTTCCACGCATCATACTTGAACGAACTAGTCCTAGGGATTTCGTCTCATCCACTTCAAATTCACACACAATCATCTTGAGACATTGGAGATGAAAAGTTATCAAAAGCTTTTTCGTCCGTCATTCCTGGTTGCCATGGTGACATGGCGAATTTCGATGTCTCGCCATGAAATTTCAAACTCTCATAACTTGACTCTACATAGTCTGAGCTTTTCCAAATTTAATATGCTTGTTCAGTGTCCCAGTCTGAACACATGTACAGTCTCATATTTAGTGACAGTCATAGCGCCACCTACTGGCAACAGGAAGTCACTTGCTTCATTCTTTCACTAATTACTCTCATAATCTTAAGTATTTACACCTGAAATTGACTCAGCTAAGACATAACGCCAGTTATCAAAATCTTTATTATGACTTCTTCCTGTTGGGCGTGGCTGTGCGGACAATTTCGATGCTTCGCCATGAGGCAGGAAGTCCTTATAACTCCTACAGACATTGTCCTGTCTACACCAAATTCATCATGCATGTAGAGGGTCCCGCCCTGAACACATCTACGTATCAATACTGTGTCAAATACACAGCGCCACCTACTGGACACAGGAAGTCAGCCTCATATGACAAACATTATCCGATTTATATAAAATTTACAGGATGTGTTCTCCACATCATACACTGCAACATGACATATAATTGGTGGGTGATCTCTAGCGCCACCTAGTGGACACATGCAATGTGACTTAGCCCCATCACACAACATTCATTACAAGCCCAGGTGCCAAGACGTCTACGTGCCCGCTGTGTCTGCCGTGTGACTGCAGCATGCACCGACATGCGTGTACGGTGCGGTGCGTGGGGGCGCGAGGGCCCGTTCATCACTGCTTGCAGTTTTAATTTGCGTTGCAGTTGGTTCATTCATGAGTTAAGCGTTGTATAAATTCCGCCACCAGGTGGTGCTGTAGAGTCAGTAAGAGATTAGTTGTGAAAGTGTCGAGAGAAGAAGAAAACTCCGTTCAGTGTTACATAGCATGACAGTTGCAGCTAGCAGTTAGCAGTAGCAGCTAGCTTAGTTCATACACAAATATGCTTATATGTGTGTATGGTTTATTAAACAGCTGAGTAAACATACTGGTGTGCTGGTACAGACTGGCATCGCTCATTTTATCACTTCCATGTCACGTATTTGGTACTTTCCATTTCCGGTTTGTGTCATTTGTTAATTTGTTTCTGGACTGGTAGAAGTGTTTTGCTAATGTCATTTTGTTTTATGAGATGTAAAAATGTTTTCCAAAATGTAAATTTGTCTCAAACTTTGTAAAATAAAGACATAAAACAAAGGAGATTTCACTGCTTTGTTGTCAGAGCCAGCAGTGAAAACAATATAATCACCCTCAACAATCCACATAAACTATTTAAATAAAACATAGACTTACATAATGTCATTGAAGAGGCCAATAGCAGCAGGGACAGATGACTTGTTAAATCTATAGTTCCTGAATCTTTGTGGATGATATCTGCGACCAGATGGAAGCAACCTGAACTCACTGAACCAGGACTGACTGAGCTTTCTTTGTGCCTCTGACTTTGTACACTTGGGAGAGATCATTTAGGTTTGTGACTGCAGCTTTACTGCATATTTTAACTATTCCTTCTAACCTGCTCCTGCTTTACAAGGTAAGTGACCCAAACATGATCATTGAAGAGGAGATTTGAAACAAGAATAAAGCATGTTCATGAAGGTAGTGTCAATATTAAAACTCCTGAGCTTCTGATGAAAGATTATAGAAAACATAAAAGTGGTGAGAGGACACATCTCAAGGGGAATGCTTGACTTCCATACAATCAGTAGTTTACTTCAGTGTCATACAGGTCACACCATTTCTGAGAGATCAGACTGATTCTTCTCCACACCTCCTTCTGTTAATGATAGCAGCCATAAACCTTTTACAATGAACTGTGTGGTGTTTTAAAGTATGGTCCATAATAGATGAATGAAAAGTCTTATTTTAATCCATTTTACCTTTAAATTGACCTAATACAGTAAAGTTGAATTTGCAGAGTAATACCAATGTAAACAGTGTTAAGTGTTTTGCTTTGATGTGTAACAGTTGTTCATATGTGTAAGTGGTTCAAGAACAGAGAATCATCCACTAAATGTCATTACTTATGTTTTACCTTAACTTTTCCCTCAACTTGTCCCTTAACCCCTGATCACATCACCTTCACCCTCCAACAACTGTGCTGGCTCCCAGTTAAATACTATATTTGTTTCAAGGTTCCTCTTCTTGTATATAAATCACTCTATGTCCTATCTAACCTCCTCCATCATCACACTTCCTCTGATTCTCACTTATCAAGGCTCCACACTGTGTGTGACAGGGCTTTCAGTGTGGTGGGTCCTTGTCTTTTCAAAGCTCTTCCTCAGAGTATTCAACATCAGTTAATTCATTTAAATCTCAACTTTAAACTCACTTGTTCAGACTGGACTTCCTTCTCCATTATAATGAGAAAATTATTGTACTTCCTAATTTTCAGGATGTTTTTATTGTGAGTGTGAGTATATAAGTGTTGTGTTAACATACGTGTCTGGGTGTGGATGTATTTTGTTCTTCAAATAAAATATATCATTACACTTACTTCAGTGTCATACAGGTCACACCATTTCTAAGAGATCAGAGTGGTTGTTCTCCACACCTCCACCTCCTGTTAATGATTAAATATCAGATGGACTTTGTCCCTCAGAGAGAATATAAAGATAGAAAGCACAGAGCGCTCTCAGAGCATCACAAACCTTTCTGCTGTAAGTACACTAATGTTTCAGAGAGATAAAAAGAGTTTCTTGCTGCTGTTATAACCAAACTGATGATGTGAATCTCCTTTGTTGGACGTCACTGTACAGCTGCAGAAACACAAAGAACAGCTTCAACCTGCAGGAAACTCAAACCAAACGTCAATCAGGTAAGACCTCCAGTAAAATCATTAGAAACACTTGTTGCTGCTCGTTGTTAAAAGTTCTTTTTGTGGCTAAGTTTATGAAATGATTTAAGAAATGAGAAAGAGTGATGCATGATGAAGTAGAATTTATAACAGATTAGATCCATTCAATAAGGTTACAGGCAGGTATGTGACCAGTGAGGCTTCTGCTTTGTGTTGGTTAGTAATAAAATGATGTAACACCAGGAAGTCTGATACTGTCAGGAACAAAAATATACACATTAAAAAAGAGAAATAATGTGATGGATTAGGATAGTGTCAGTGTGAGACTCTGGAGGCACTACAGGGTACCACAAGTTTCTTAACAAGTATTTTATTCCAGGTGTGTTCAACATTATAAACTAAAGCAGAGCTCCTGCTTCATGTTGTATTAATGTCTCAGTGGTGTCTTGTTACCACATCAGTTTGATATGTTACTGCTTGTATATGTTACACTACTTTATATACAGTTAGCTAGTTTACACTACTTTATATACAGTTAGCTAGTTTATACTACTTTATATACGGTTAGCTAGTTTATACTACTTTATATACAGTTAGCTAGTTTACACTACTTTATATACAGTTAGCTAGTTTACACTACTTTATATTAAATTATCATTAAATCTAAGCAAAACAAAGATCATGTTGTTTGGGAGACACAAAAAAGATTGTAAAATAGAAAGGGTACAGGAAATTAAATTCCTCGGTGTGATTTTGGATAATAAAGTCTGCTGGAAACCTCATGTTGGCTACATACAGACAAAACTGGCAAAGTCTGCGGCAATTCTGTGGAAAACGAAACATATCCTGGATTATAAATCGTTGCACACTCTATATTACTCATTATTTTTGCCATATCTGACTTATTGTGTTGAAGTTTGGGGAAACACCTACAAAACCACTCTGCAGCCGATATGTACAATACAGAAAAGAGCATTAAGGACAATAAACAAAGCAGGATACAGAGATCACACAAACCCACTATTCATAAAATCAAATATGCTGAAATTTTTGGATCTGGTCAAATTCAGAACGGCACAAGTAATGTACAAAGCGAGAAATAACCTATTGCCAAAAAACAAACAAGGAATGTTTTGTGAAAGGGAGGGGGGATATAATCTAAGGGGAGACCTAAATTTAAAAAAAAAATCAAAGGTCCGAACAAATATGAAAAGCATGTGCGTATCGAGCTGTGGGGTGACTTTGTGGAACAGTCTGGAGACAGAAATAAAACAAAGTGCAAATATAAATCTGTTTAAAAAAAAGGTACAAAGAAATATTTTTAAACCAGTACATGGAAGAGGAAGTCTGCTAACGGAGGACAATGAGGGATGAGGTACAGGGATGGAGGTGTTTAAGTGACTCAGGTGCACGTTGTTTGTATGTGTGTGTGTATGTATTTATGTTTGTACATAAGTATATCTATCTATGTATGTTTGTGTACATGTGTGGATGTGGATGTAAATATGGGGATGTGTGTATATGTGTACATGTATGTATGTATGTATGTACATGTATGTATGTATGTATGTATGTGTATGTATGTACATGTACTGTATGTATGTATGTATGTACGTATATGTATGTATGTATGTACGTATATGTATGTATGTATGTACGTATATATATGTATGTATGTGGGTATTTTTGGTGGAGGAGGTTGAGAAATGTGGCAATGATTTGTGGTGTTGATAACAGTGGGTATGGATGTGAATGTTGACATTGCATATGGTGTTGGTAGGAAATTGTAGGATTTTGTGAAAGGGTGATTTGATTGGGAGCTGGCAAGCACTGATTTGAGAGGTGGGGGTGGGATTCAATAAGTTTTGACTTCTTCCCACTCCATTTTCGAATGTTGTTGACAGTGCATTATATTTTCTGTCGGGTGTAGGTTCACTATTTTCGGTGAGAACATTGTGCTTTCATTTTTTATGTGCTGTTTTTGTTTTGTTTTTTGTCACGCATTCGAAATAAAAAAATAATCTAATCTAATCTAATATACAGTTAGCTAGTTTATACTACTTTATATACAGTTAGCTAGTTTACACTACTTTATATACAGTTAGCTAATACTACTTTATATACAGTTAGCTAGTTTATACTACTTTATATACAGTTAGCTAATACTACTTTATATACAGTTAGCTAGTTTATACTACTTTATATACAGTTAGCTAATACTACTTTATATACAGTTAGCTAGATTACACTACTTTATATACAGTTAGCTAGTTTACACTACTTTATATACAGTTAGCTAGTTTACACTACTTTATATACAGTTAGCTAGATTACACTACTTTATATACAGTTAGCTAATACTACTTTATATACAGTTAGCTAGTTTACACTACTTTATATACAGTTAGCTAGTTTATACTACTTTATATACAGTTAGCTAGTTTACACTACTTTATATACAGTTAGCTAGTTTACACTACTTTATATACAGTTAGCTAGTTTACACTACTTTATATAGAGTTGGCTAGTTTAGTCTGTAATATAGTGGGATTACAAACATTGTCAGTAAGATAAGTAAGAAGAAAATACGTGCCTCAGTAATCATGTCTTCTGTTATTTTATTTAGTGTTGATAGATTCTGCAGTACGTTTGTGTTGCAGCCACATTACAAGGTGACAAACAACAAGAAGAACTAACAAGCTGTTGTCCATGTTTTCCAGTTCACACTGAGCAATGGATGCTGACGCCATGGGGACGATAGAGGTGGCAGCGCTCGGCCGACCTTTCAGCCTCGGGATGCTGTATGACTGCCGTAAAGACTCACTCATCCCTGGTAAACATTCACATGTACAAATATTTAATGCATCACAACAACCAAAATATTCTGGATAATCAAGTTAAGATATGAGAGACTCATATTTTCTGTGATGGATGTTTGAAACAGAGACTTTTAAATCATCAACTTATTTAGTGAACGTAGTGGAAATGAGGAGTAAAAACATACTCGTAAGGATGCGGTACAGCTCCACCGCGGCCTCTGGAGCTGATTGCTGCCTCTCTAATAAATGATGTGCTCCAACCAGGAACGCCGCGGCACGTTTCAGCAGCAGCTCTTTGTGCCGCAGCGCTATGAATCCACAGTGTGTCTATTTGAGCTGTTTCACAGTTGCATCAAGCTCAACAAAGCAGAGTTCACCAGACAGTCAGACACAATCAACATAAAACTTCGGGTGAACTTTCAAAATAAAATGCGTGCAGACAGATAAGGGATCAGACAGGAAGTGGCAGAACACTGATTCATTCATACATTAAAGGAAGCTGATCTTGATTTTTTCTTTTCTTTTGCAGGCATGGAATTGTGGTACCCTAACAATCTGAACATTGGTGTACATGAAAGACCTCAGTGCTACAACAATTGTGAGATAGTTGCATCTGAATCAATTGCAGATAAATCTTCAGCATTAAATATTGAAAGATCCCTGAAGGCAAGTTTCTTAGGTGGACTAATAGAGGTTGGAGGATCTGGCAGATACCTGAATGATAGTAAAACATCCAAAAATCAGTCCAGAGTAACACTGAAGTACCAAGCAACCACAAAGATGAAGGAATTGTCAATGAGCCAACTTGGAAGAGATAATGTGAAACATCCAGATGTCTTTGATAAAGGAATAGCAACACATGTAGTCACAGGAATCCTTTATGGGGCACAAGCCTTCTTTGTCTTTGACCGTGAGGTGTCTGATGAAGAAAGCCATCAAGACATTCAAGGCATCATGAAGATGATGATCAAGAAAATTCCTATACTCATAGCAGAGGGGGAACTTTCCATCAAAATGGACGACAAGGACAAAGAAAAGGTGGAGAAGTTCTCCTGTAAATTTCATGGAGACTTTTTACTGAAGAAATCTCCAACAACCTTTCAGGATGCTGTAAAAGTCTACCAAAGCCTGCCACAACTGCTGGGAACCAATGGAGAAAATGCTGTACCAGTGAAAGTCTGGCTGATGCCACTTGCGTTTTTAGATTCTAAAGCTGCTAAACTCGTCCGTCAGATAAGTATAAGATTAGTGCAGGAATGCCAGAGTGTCCTGGAGGTCTTCACTGAGCTGGAAATGAGATGCAATGATGCAATAAGAACCACCACTGCACAGCAGTTCCCACAGATTGGTGACAAACTTAAAACTTTTAAAGAATTTTGCTCTGAATTCAAACTGGGATTCCAACAAAACTTGGCAAAGATACTTCCATCAATCCGGGGAGGAGGGGAAGAGGAGGCTGTGCTTGCAGAGATCCTGAAGAAGAGACGTTCTTCTCCTTTCAACAACACAAGCCTAAACGAGTGGATGGACTGTAAAGAGCGAGAACTCTACACTTTACAGTCTTTCACCGACAAGATGAAAAACACAAAGATTGTCCCATCTCAAAATAAACTGTACAAGGAAACTCTGAGTGCAGAACATGCTGTGTGTTTTGTTTTCACCTCACTGGGAAGTGCTGAACCGTACCTCTCAGCTTTATCAAACTACTTAGAAGAAAAACCCAAAACAGACGACCCTCAAGATCCACATTGTCATGACATAGAGAAGGAACAATGGTACGCCTCTAAAGAAGTATCAGATGCAATGAGGATCAAATCAAAGCTTTTCAGTGATTTTGCAGAAGCCAACAAAGAGAATAAGAACATAAAGTTCCTGACAGTGGGTTTAACAAGTGAGACACAGAAAGGTTCAAGCATCTACCTTTATGAAGACATCCTTTCTCACAATGAGATCTTTGAGCCACCTTCAAAGCCTGAAACAGTGACAGCAGGTGATGTAACCCACAACAGTGTGACACTGAAGATCTCTCCACCAAGATTTGGAGCAGAGAACATCACCTCCTACTGTGTAGAGTACTGTGTCAGTGGAGAGGATGGATGGAAACAAACAACAGCAGCAAAAGCTGAAGAAGTCACAGTGAGCGGTCTGACTCCTAACACAGAGTATATGTTCAGATGCAGAGCAGTGACCTCAGTAGGTGTTGGACCAGCTGGTGGAGTCAGTGGTCACATTAAACCTTTACCTTGCAGCCCTCCTGGAAAACCTCAAGTTGAAACAAACTCCAGTGAGATAACAGTTAGCTGGGAGAAACCTGCAGAGATCGGACAAGATGTCCACATTTTGAGTTACATCGTGGAGTACGCCCAAACAGGCAAAGAGGTGAAAGAAGAAGATCTCCAGTGGAACCAAATGGTGTCAAGAGCTGAAAAGGGGATCATTTCAGGTCTTCAGTCAGAGACAGAATATGCTGTTAGGGTCAGGTGTGACTGCGGTGAAGCTGGAAGAAGCAAAGGAAGCATCACTTTGAATGTCTGCACAACAAAACTTACACGACTCACAGAAATTCTCAAACGTGAAAGCGAAACCATAAATTGTGGATCTCCCTCAATTTACAAACTGCCTCTGAAAGAAGAAGACATGGACATAGATGGTTGCCGGAGGTATAACTTTGGTGAAGAAAACAAGAGACATAATCGTACTATAATGCTTTTTGGAGCAACCGGATCAGGAAAGTCCACTCTCATCAATGGAATGATCAACTACATTTCTGGAGTAGAGTGGAAGGATGATTTCAGATTTAAATTAGTTGATGAGGATCAGTCCAAATCACAAGCTGAAAGCCAGACCTCTGAAGTCACTGTGTACAAAATCAACCACCAAGACGGGTTTAAAATCCCCTTCTCTCTGACCATTGTGGACACTCGAGGCTTTGGAGATGCAAGGGACACTGAAAGAGACAAAGAAATCACCAACGAGCTACATAATCTCCTCTCTACTGAGATCATCAGTGAAGTTGATGCTGTGTGCTTCGTAGTTCCAGCTGCATCAGAACAACTCACAGCATCACAGAAATATATGTTTGATTTTGTGCTTTCAATCTTTGGCAAAGATGTGGCAGAAAACATCACTGTTCTGGTGACATCTGCAGACGGTCAACATCCACCAGTTCTAGAGGCGATCAATGAATCAGGTGTCCCATGTCCTAAAATAAAAGACGGGCTGCCAGTTCACTTCAAATTCAATAACTCAGCGTTATTTGCAGACAACAAATCATCTGCAGCAAACAGCTCAGATCAAGATGAGGAAGATGATAAAGATGGAGGCTTTGATCAGATGTGCTGGAAGATGGGGACAGATGGTATGAAGAGTTTTTTTGCTGCTCTTAATTACATAGACACCAAAAGCTTGAATATGACAAAGGAAGTCCTCAGAGAAATAAAGCAGATTGACAATTCTATGAAAACTTTGCAGAAGCAGGTTAAAATTATGGTGGGTAAGATTGAGGAGATAAAAGAGACGTCCAACAAATTGAGAGAACATGAGGCAAAGATCAGCAACAATGAGAATTTTGAGTTTGAAGTCACTGTCACAAAGTTTGTTCAAGAAGATATTTCTGGTACTGGACTTAACTCCACTAATTGTCAGCAGTGTGATCATACCTGTCATTATCCATGTACCTGTCGAGTACTCAAAAACACACATAAAAGAAACTGTGCTGTAATGGGACCAGATGGATACTGTACTGTGTGCCCAGGCAATTGTTCCTTGAGTGTACATGTTAATCAGAAGTACAGATGGGAGTATAAGGAGGTTAAGGAAAAACGAACAGTGAAAGAGCTGAAAAAAAAGTACCTAAAAGCTGCAGAGAAAAAGGACACTCAGACTTTGATTGAAAAACTGAGGGATGAAAAGTATCTTGTGGACACAGAGTTGAATAAACTGATAGATAACTCTGAAAATTGGTCAAACAGACTGAAAGAGATAGCACTGAAGCCAAATCCTCTCTCTACTCAACAGTGTATTGACATGCTTATTAAGGCGGAGGAATCTGAGGCCAAACCAGGTTGGGAGCAACGAGTTCGTTTCCTGAGGAACATGACAGGCATAGGCAGTGTTTTCACAAAAGTAGCCTAAAACACCATTTGTATCAGAGACCTCTACATCATCAACAAGACCAATGATAACCTGACAGACGTATTGTATCTAATCAGGCTCATGTTAGCTGCCCTCTAGTGGATCATCAGAGCAATGCAGGAAACAGTAGTCCCTTATTTACCAAATTCAATATGGCTGCCTTCTGAGCTGCATCACATGACTTACCAAACTCATCTTTTTTCATCTACTCAGTTTTTACTTTTATTCTATTTTGTTGTTTGTTTGTTGTTTGAATCAAATATGATACAGTTTGTATTTCAGGTAATTTCTCTGTTTTAGTATCTAATTAAACCAATTAAAGATTAAAATGTCATCTCCTTACAGTGGAGTTATGTTATTGATGAATAGATTGACTCTCTTGTATAGTATAGAAGAAGAACATGTACTTTCCTCGTACACACTGAAACACCAAGCTGCTGTTTTAACCAAGTTGTTAAAATGTTAATGTTCACACTGACTCTGTGTTTTTATGGCTGCACCATTATATTAAATAGAGAACGTTTAGATGTCTTCTTCATTATTTTAAACTTATTTCCTGAAATTTAACCTGACAGTTTGGAAACAGCACAACAAATGATGAGATCAGGTCGGCTGACTCAGTGATCTCTTTTAATCTTTTTTTAAACTTTTATCAGTTTTTCTTGATTTTATTTGAGTTTTGATTTTCATTGAATTGATTTTATCTCATTTAAATATGCGTTGTTTGCTCTTGGCCTTTTTCTCATATTGAATTTATTTTTTCTCATTAAGTTGTTTTTTATTTGTTCTCTTTTAAAACCTAATTATTTTACGATATTTTTGTTTATTTGAAACATTTTGTAACTTGGATTTTGTGAATTGAAGTGCATTTTTATTATAAATGAGGAGATTGAAGAGTAAATATGAATGTAAAGCAGACTTTCTATATTTGTTTTCTACTGTATATTTCATTATCTTTGTTTTCTTTGTATTTTGTGATTATGAAAAATTCCCTCAAATACAACCTGAAACTGTTTTATTAACCTTTCCTTTTTATTACTGAATGAATTAAAACAAAAAGAAATAAAACATGTTAACAACATATTTGGATGTTTTCACTGTCTGTACAACATCGACTCCCTCAGTAAGCAGAGCTGAGAGAAACTGGACCATTGTTGAACCTGCTGACCTTTGACATAAACAGTGTCTTCATTTTAAAGATTCAGTGTTTTTGGAGTTATTTGAACATTTACTAGAAACATAAACATTTTACACTGAACTGTGTTAAGTTTCAAAGTATGATCCATAATAGTAGATGAAAATAAATGTATTGGCTTTTTTTGGGTCTATTTTATCTTTAAACTGAACAAATACAGTAAAGCTTTAATAGTCAGGTTAATGTCAGTGTCACTATTATAGACAGAGGAGAAGGAGAAGAGAAGTAAAAGGAAACATTAATAATAATATTTAGCAGCTGATTCTTTGTTTTTGCACCACTCACACATATGAACAGCTGCTTTCAGATTTTATGAGTAGTTAATCTAATGTGGTCTGGACGGGGAAAGAAATGCCAAAAGCCTTTTTAGTTTTCAAAAATAGTTTTAGCTTTTTTATGATGTCTAACAGCAAATAAAATAAAGGTTTCATGTTTTCCCTAACTTTCCCTGAGGGGCAATTGTTTCAGATCCAGCACTGTCATGCTGTGTACAACACTGAACGGAGTTTTCTTCTTCTCTCGACACTTTCACAACGAATTTCTGACTCTACAGCACCATCTGGTGGCGGAATTTATACAACGCTTAACTCATGAATAAACCAACTGCAACGCAAATTAAACCATTAAATGAACTAAATTACTCACAAAAATTACAAACTTAGAGGTTTTTGGTTAACACAAGTAAAAACAGAGATCACAGTAGGTTTTATTTAACCCTTTCAAAGAAAACATTCATTATATAACAAAACAAATGTATTTCTCGTAAACTCCTGGAGCTGCTGGCAACAGTTGATGTTGAACACAAACTGTGCTTCTCTAAGATAAAGTTGTTGGGTTTTCTGTGAGTAATTTAGTTCATTAATGGTTTAATTTGCGTTGCAGTTGGTTCATTCATGAGTTAAGCGTTGTATAAATTCCGCCACCAGATGGTGCTGTAGAGTCAGTAAGAGATCAGTTGTGAAAGTGTCGAGAGAAGAAGAAAACTCCGTTCAGCGTTACATAGCATGACAGTAGCAGCTAGCAGTTAGCAGTAGCAGCTAGCTTAGTTCATACACAAATGTGCTTATATGTGTGTATGGTTTATTAAACAGCTGAGTAAACATACTGGTGTGCTGGTACAGACTGTCATCGCTCATTTTATCACTTCCATGTCACGTATTTGGTACTTTCCATTTCCGGTTTGTGTCATTTGTTAATTTGTTTCGGGACAGGGAGAAGTGTTTTGTAATTTCGTTTTATGAGATGTAAAAATGTTTTCCAAAATGTAAATTTGTCTCAAACTTTGTAAAATAAACACAGAAAAAAGGAGATTTCTCTGCTTTGTTGTCAGAGCCAGCAGTGAAAACAATATAATCACCCTCAACAATCCACATAAACTATTTAAATAAAACATAGACTTACATAATGTCATTGAAGAGGCCAATAGCAGCAGGGACAGATGACTTGTTAAATCTATAGTTCCTGAATCTTTGTGGATGATATCTGCGACCAGATGGAAGCAACCTGAACTCACTGAACCAGGACTGACTGGGCTTTCTTTGTGGCTCTGACTTTGTACACTTGGGAGAGTTCATTTAGATTTGTGACTGCAGCTTTACTGCATATTTTAACTATTCCTTCTAACCTGCTCCTGCTTTACAAGGTAAGTGACCCAAACATGATCATTAAAGAGGAGATTTGAAACAAGAATAAAGCATTGTCATGAAGGTAGTGTCAATATTAAAACTCCTGAGCTTCTGATGAAAGATTATAGAAAACAGATAAAAGTGGTGAGAGGACACATCTCAAGGGGAACACCATTGACTTTCATGTAATCAGTAGTTTACTTCAGTGTCATACAGGTCACACCATTTCTGAGAGATCAGACTGATTCTTCTCCACACCTCCTTCTGTTAATGATAGCAGCCATAAACCTTTTACAATGAACTGTGTGGTGTTTTAAAGTATGGTCCATGGTAATAGATGAATGAAAAGTTTTATTTTAATCCTTTTTATCTTTGAATTGACCTAATACAGTAAAGTTTAACTGTCAGATTAATACCAGTATCACTGTTGTCACCAAAACATCCATAGAAAGAGAAGAAGGAGTAAAGTTAAGGCAAACATGAATAATGATATTTAGTGGTTGATTAATTCTCTATTTCTGCACCTTTTACTCACATGAACAGGTGTTTGACATCGTAGAAAAGCTCTCCACACTGTTTAAACACAATTTCAGATTTCTGGAACCTTTATTTTGCTCATGAAAACAGAAAACATTGCATTTTTTTCTGTTTTAGCAAAGTGATTAATGTTGTCCAGATTTGAGTTTTCACAAATCTGAAAGTGAGTTTAAACAGTGTTAAGAGTTTTGCTTTGATGTGTAACAGCTGTTCATATGTGTAAGTGGTTCAAAAAACTTATTTATATATATATATATGAATGTTTAACTATGATGTTGGGTGTAGTTAAAACCATTTAATAGGTAAATTTAATTTGTGAGTTTGCCTGCTGTTACTGTAAGATTCCTGACGGTGGCAGCAGAGGACCAAAATTAAATGTATATATATTCCCTAGTAGAGCATGGGATTAAATGATGCATCTTTTCTGTTGTAAGGAAACCACTTTTGCCACGTTGCTGTAGCTTCAATGTAGTGTAGCTTTATTTAATGTAGAGTAACTGGTAGTTTGTAGTCTGGTAGAATAATGTTCAGTACTTGATGATCTATAAGTTATTAAATGTTAATGAGCTCTGATCAGTACTCTTGTGTTTAATCATCTCAGATAACAGTTTCATGTCTCTAATTCATGTTGTTTCTGTTCCCTGTTTTAAAAAGTCAGCACAGAAAGTAAAATAATGTATTTACATGACTGCATCTATCCAGCCAAACCTTTCTGCTGCACCAGTTAGAAACCTTTAATACAGACAGTTGTAGCAGATGTAGTTTATATGTTTGAGAAGCCACTTTAGTCCAATAAAGAGTTGTAAATGGGACCACGTTAAGCATGAATGCTCTGGAAGATGATGGTGGAGCCACAACATCTCCCAAATCTTTCAAAGGGCAGAAAGAGCAAACAAAAGAAAAGAAACTTGAGACAGATTTGCTTTTATAATTATCAGCTAATAAAAAATGATCCAAACACAAGAACCCACCCACTTCCACACAATGAGAGCAAATTCATTCCAAATGTGAAATTGACATCTGCTGTTGTGGAGTTGTAGAATTACTCAACAATTCAACTTTTTTTTGTCCTCTTGTATTTTAAAGATTCAAAGCAAAAAAGTAAAGGACTGTTATGGATCCTAATGTGCCTCGCTGGATAGAAAAAGTGTTCTCTGGCCTGTCATTTGGTCCTGCAGGTAATACTCAGACAAATACAAAAAAGTGAGATCATTTAATATGTGCACAAATACAGGCACCAAATGACGTGGAAAACTCACAAACAAAGCTTGGATCAGCAGATACACTGGACTGCTATTACACTTTCATACCAGCAGGTGGTTGAATGAATCTCATGTGTGATGAAGTGTGGGTTGGAAATAAACTGGAATAAAGGATTCAAAGATTACAAAACATCAGAATGATGAAAACAACAGACTTTCTGATCCTGGACTGTGGGTTAGGGTTAGGAGCTTTAATTCACTGCTGTGTTAATCATTATTTTGTTGTTTGGCGAATTTTGTAACAATAACGGATCGTTCATAGATGGTCGCCATTGTTTTATGTATTTCTTAAATATTAACCCATATGTGTTATTAATGACACCAGGTGATCAATAATTGTTCAGCTGTGCCACAGATGGTCAAGAAAATGTTGATTAATTCTTCATCAAAAATATTTAATGATTTTGTTTCTGAATCATGAGGTTGAGTCTATTAATTGATCAAAATGGATTTAAAGCTGCCCTGCAGTTCAAATTATATGAGGTATCAGAGAGCACTGATGGTAGATAACTGCACAGGTTATAGTTCATTTATCAGTTTTTTCCACATACATGCATATGAACTCTACCCATGAAGGATCCAGTTCTGTTAATATCTAACAACTGTAAGATAAGACTAACAAATAGCCCTCACTGTATACTGTGGGGTTAAAGCTCATGTCTTACTGTAACGAAGAGCCCTTCATTACAAGAGACTGAGGGCTTTGGCCTTGGGAAGATGGCACAACTGGGTCTGGGTTTTAATAGCACTTTTAAACAGACAACTTAATTAGGCACTTTAATAATGGCACATGGCACTTTCATTGTAATATTTGCACTTTATTAGCAGTTTGCACATTGCATATTTGCACATTGAGCATTTATTGAAGTGTGATTGTGTGTCTTCTGCCAGGTGGGGGTGTGGATAATCTGCTCCATCTGAGGGAGAGAGGGAGTTAGATTAGATAAGATTGTGTGCACACCTCCAGTGTATAATAATTGATAAACAGTGGGAATGAAGACATAAATGTGCTTGAATATTTCAATGAGTGTTTTAGTGTGTTAAAGTTGTGGCCTGTGTTTAAGTTGTTTGTATATTCCTACCTGTCCTTTTGATGTCTCCTCCAGAGTGTTCAACCAAAAGAGTCCCCAGGGGTACGAACACACATTTAAAGGTTCCTGGAGAGACCAAGTGAGGATAGGAAGAGGGGGGGTTGGTAGTTGATGTGTATATATATATGTGTGTATATATATATATATATATATATATATATATATATATATATATATATATATATATATATATATGTATATATATATATATATATATATATGTGTATATATATATATATATATATATGTATATATATATATATATATACTGTATATTTATTGTAGTGGGTTTGTTTATTCTGGGGGGTGTAAATAGCAGAAAAGCAGGACAGCAGGACAGCAGTAGGGATCAATGTGAGGTAATAGTATTGTTTGTGGGGTTAGCTGGGAAATCATATTGTTAAAAGAAACCCGTGAGTGGATGCCTCCAATTCTCCAATTAGACTAGACTGGTGATAGGGTATAAAAGGCGCCAGTTTCCATCTGCCCTGGTTGCTGCTCAGGTCTCTCATTCATGCATGCTGCCATGCAGTACCGCTGTATGTATTTTTGGTGAATAAACACCCACTATTTGGTGCAACCTACTATCGCCTGTGTCTGCTCTTTGCTTTGGGTACAAACATCAGTATTTGGTTCAAAGGTTAATTTATTGTCAATTATTGCCTCCATATACTTTGCTGTGCTGAACAACTTCAACTTCTTTCTTCCTGTAATGTAGAATTTGTTCATAAATGGTTAATTCATCAGTAGAGAAAGTGCTCGGGCACCCAGGATGTCTTATACTGAACATGTTTATTGAAGTTTGGCCAAGGAGAATCAAACTATCATCAATCCACTCGTCTGATGCATGATGTCACCTGGGCAGACTCAATGCATCTTCAGTAAGTTCATTATTCTACAAACAAGGAAACACAGTTACCCTTCTGAGAGTTTAGGGAGTCAGACCTTGGGTTGCCTTCACTGTTTCAAAGAGAAAGACAGAATGTCTCTGTGCTACCTTTACTGTGACCTCCACACTGTGTGTGACAGGGCTTTCAGTGTGGTGGGTCCTTGTCTATTCAAAGCTCTTCCTCAGAGTATTCAACATCAGTTAATTCATTTAAATCTCAACTTTAAACTCACCTGTTCAGACTGGCCTTTCCTCCTTCATCATAGTGAGAAAATTATTTTACTTCCTAATTTTCAGGATGTTTTATTAATGTGTTTTTATTGTGAGTGTGAGTATATAAGCGTTGTGTTAGCATACGTGTCTGGGTGAGGACGTATTATATTGTTGCTTTGTTTAAAAGTGTCATTGAGTATAATGAGAGATGCTTCAAATAAAATATAGCATTACGTTTACTTCAGTGTCATACAGGTCACACCATTTCTGAGAAATCAGAGTGATTCTTCTCCACACCTTCTTCTGTTAATGATTAAAGATCAGATGGAGTTTGTCCCTCAGAGAGAATATAAAGATAGAAAGCACAGAGCGCTCTCAGAGCATCACAAACCTTTCTGCTGTATACTGATGTTTCAGAGAGATAAAGAGAGTTTCTTGCTGCTGTTATAACCAAACTGATGATGTGAATCTCCTTTGTTGGACGTCACTGTACAGCTGCAGAAACACAAAGAACAGCTTCAACCTGCAGGAAACTCAAACCAAACGTAAATCAGGTAAGACCTCCAGTAAAATCATTAGAAACACTTGTTGCTGCTAGTTGTTAAAAGGTCTTTTTGTGACTAAGTTTATGAAATGATTTAAGAAATGAGAAAGAGTGATGCATGATGAAGTAGAATTTAAGGTTACAGGCAGGTATGTGACCAGTGAGGCTTCTGCTTTGTGTTGGTTAGTAATAAACATGTGCACTGTAGTGACCTTAATACCTTTGTCTCAGTGGTGTCTTATTACCACATCAGTTTAATATGTTACTACTTGTATATGTTGCATGTTCTTGTCTCACTTTTATGATTTGGAGAGCTAAAAACTGGTGGACAATGAAGTTTAATTCCAACTTTAATAAACAGAAAAAGTGACATCCACCTCTCCCACATCAGAACTGTACATAAAGATGTAGTGTAATTATATAAACATGAGGTCACTGTACATATGAGCTGGTTAATGGCTTCATACAATAACTCTTTATTAATAACTATTGTACAGGATTGTTTGTGGTCTGAAACACTGACATTTATTTATTATTTATATTTATATACACCTCACAGTACACAATGACATTAACACCTGTAGTTCATACATTACTAAGTCAGGTTGACCTCACTCGGCACCGAGTCAAGTTAAGTGTAAACGAAAACAGACATAGGGAGTCTGAGTAAACACCATAAACCATTTCAATCAGGAAAGACCAGAGAATTAAATAAAATAATGTTTATTATGCAGATTTTATTAATAATTAGGTATTGTCAAAGTCTTTGGCACTTGGACTCTGCAGGAAGAATTTTTGAATCAAAGGACATAAGTCCTGAGCAGCAGCATGATAGAGCTCATGGAGTCCAGACACTGGTGGTGGCTGATGACTTCGATCAATCAATCTTAGGCCAAATCACAAAGTCATCATGAGGCTGAAACTGATTGGGCTGATCAAGTTGAAGTGATGCATTGAGGAATCTGAAGACTGGGAGGTGATGGGGAGCTGGTGGGCCGCGCAAAAACAGCATTAAGAAAAGCACCTGAGCAGAGAGGGAGAACATTTATAACGACAGCTGCAATATGATAGGCTGACAAAGGTGTGTCACTGTGCTATTGGTTAGACTTGACCAGGTGATGTGAACAGATGCTCCAGAAATAACAGCAAGTAATTACTTGCTGATATGAGCTTTGACAGAATTCACTATGAGCTGTGTCTCTGTATGCACGTTATCGGACTCTTTAATTGACAAAGTAACTTATTTTCCATACAGACATTTCACTGAGGTGAACACAGTGAGCTGTTGCCTCCTTAAACAAACAAACTGGCTCACAGGAAAAGTTTCCTCCGGCAGTGTTGCAATGGAAAAGAGCGTTGTTTACTATGTGTGGCTGCTACTTAAAGCTGTGGTGATGTCATTGGCAGTGCCCTTGGGTTTCCTGTGTGGGTTTGAGTCCATCTTTCTTTGTTTCAGGAGACAAATGCAGCCTCGTTGTTAGGCTGTTGTGACGACCAGCTAGTCTGGATTTCAGTTTACACACATTGAGCTGATCAATGGGTCTTCCCTCCATTTTCTTTCCATTGTGTTTCCATTTGGGAGGCCTACCATTCCTCAGTCTCTGGAGTTTTGTAAATCTTAGCCAGCCCTAAAACTCTGTGTATCTGTGATATCTCAAAGAATATTAATCCTATAAGTGTATGTCTATAGTTATTCTTTTATTTAGTGTTGATAGGTTATTGCAGTATGTCTGTGGTACAGCCACATTACAAGGTGACAAACAACAAAAAGAACTAACAAGCTGTTGTCCATGTTTTCCAGTTCACACTGAGCAATGGATGCTGACGCCATGGGGACGATGGAGGTGGCAGCGCTCGGCCGACCTTTCAGTCTTGGGATGCTGTATGACTGCCGTAAAGACTCACTCATCCCTGGTAAACATTCACATGTACAAATATTTAATGCATCATAACAGTGAAACAGTGAATTTCGTTGGTACACTGCTTTGGAAGAGAGAAGTTGATTTTGTCCAGTGTGGGATCTGTGAGAAATTGAAAATGAGGATCTTTTGTCTTTTGTAAAGTGTTATAAATTTTAGTGTTGTTGAGCTGTTGGACATGAGAAACTCACATCATCTGAGATGGATGTTTGAAAAGGAGACCTTTAAATTGTTATTTGTGAATGTAGGGGAGTTCATGAATGGAAACTGGCATTAGTAAGATGTAAGGCGTGAACAATTATTGTTGCTTTATATTATTAGATCACCTGGACTGATTTGTGATCAGCAGTGATCAGTTCTCTGTTATACATCTGTTTTATAATCACATAAGGGGCATGAAGTGGCAGAACAATCATTCATAAAGGGAGCTGATCTTGATTTTTGCTTTTCTTTTGCAGGCATGACATTGTGGGACCTTAATGATCTGAAAAATGATATACAAGAAAGACCTCAGCACTACAACAATTTTGAAATAGTTGCATCTGAATCAATTGCAGATAAATCTTCAGCATTAAATGTTCAAGCATCCCTGAAGGCAAGTTTCTTAGGTGGGCTAGTAGAGGTTGGAGGATCTGCCAAATACCTGAATGATAGCAAAACATCCAAAAATCAGTCCAGAGTAACACTGAACTACCAAGCAACCACAAAGATGAAGGAACTGTCAATGAATCAACTTGGAAGAGGTAATGTGAAGCATCCGTATGTCTTTGATAAAGGAATAGCAACACATGTAGTCACAGCTATCCTTTATGGGGCACAAGCCTTCTTTGTGTTTGACCGTGAGGTGTCTGATGAAGAAAGTCATCAAGACATTCAGGGAAACTTGAAGGTGATGATCAAGAAAATCCCCTGTCTCTCAATAGAGGGGGGAGGTTCCCTCAAAATGGATGATAAGGATATTGAAAAGGTGGAGAAATTCTCCTGTAAATTTCATGGAGACTTTTTACTAAAGAAATCTCCAACAACCTTTCAGGATGCTGTACAAGTCTACCAAAGCCTGCCACAACTGCTGGGAACCAATGGAGAAAATGCTGTACCAATGAAGGTCTGGCTGATGCCACTTGTGAGTTTGGATTCTAAAGCTGCTAAACTTGTCCGTCAGATAAGTATAAGATTAGTGCAGAAATGCCAGAGTGTCCTGGAGGACTTCACTGAGCTGGAAATGAGATGCAATGATGCAATAAGAACCACCACTGCACAGCAGTTCCCACAGATTGGTGACAAACTTAAAACTCTTGCAGAATTTTGCTCTGAGTACAAACTGGAATTCCAACAAAACTTGGCAAAGATACTTCCATCAATCCGGGGAGGAGGGAAAGAGGAGGCTGTGCTGGCAGAGATCCTGAAGAAGAGACATTCTTCTCCTTTCAACAACAAAAGCCTGAAAGAGTGGATGGACTGTAAAGAGAGAGAAATCTACACTTTACAGTCTTTCACCAACAAGATGAAAAATATCAAAATTGTCCCATCTCAAAGTCATCTGTACAAGGAAACTCTGAATGTAGAACATGCTGTGTGTTTTGTTTTCACTTCACTGGGAAGTGCTGAACCGTACCTCTCAGCTTTATCAAACTACTTAAAAGAAAAACCCAAACCAGACGACCCTCAAGATCCACGTTGTCATGACATAGAGAAGGAACAATGGTACGCCTCTAAAGAAGTATCAGATGCAATGAGACACAAAGCAAAGCTGTTCAGTGATTTTGCAGAGGCCAACAAAGAGAATAAGAACATAAAGTTCCTGACAGTGGGTTTAACAAATGAGACACACAAAGGTTCAAGCATCTACGTTTATGAAGTCGGCTTTACTGTCAGTGAGAACTTTGAGCCTCCTTCAAAGCCTGAAACAGTGACAGCAGGTGATGTAACCCACAACAGTGTGACACTGAAGATCCCTCCACCAAGATTTGGAGCAGAGAACATCACCTCCTACTGTGTAGAGTACTGTGTCAGTGGAGAGGATGGATGGAAACAAACACCAGCAGCAAAAGCTGAAGAAGTCACAGTGAGCGGTCTGACTCATAACACAGAGTATATGTTCAGATGCAGAGCAGTGACCTCAGTAGGTGTTGGACCAGCTGGTGAAGTCAGTGGTCACATTAAAACCTTTCCTTGCAGCCCTCCTGGAAAACCTCAAGTTGAAACAAACTCAGGTAAGTGATGATGATGATGATGATGAAATGTATAGAAATTAAACATTTAGTAAAAAGTAAAAGTAAGTTAGAAATGATACCAATTAAAGGCCAGATTAATTAAATATGTTTTCACCTGTAGTTTAAAAATGTTCACATCTCTTATAAGTTTAGGGAGACTATTCCATCATTTTGGAGCATAATTACAGAAAGCTGCACTTCCTATTTTCTTGTGACCATAATTCAGTGTATTTAAAAACTGAGCAGTAGATGATCTGAGAGTGGCGGCTCTCAGCCAGCCTTTCAGTCTCAGGATGCTGTATGACTGCTGCAGAGACTCACTCATCCCTGGTGAACATTCACATGTTGAAATATTTAATGCTTCATAACAACCAAAATATTCTTAACATGGAAATTTGATGGTACACTGCTTTAGAAGAAAAAGGTTGATTTTGTGAGTGTAGCATCCCCGGCTGAATGATGGTCAGACTCTTTAACTGATGGTTCACAGTGTTTATTTTCACGAACCTTGTACACACTTGAACACACCGTAAGGGCTACGAAAGAGGACAAAAATAAAATAATTATCTTTCTTTTAGGGCTGTCAGCGTTAACGTGTTAATCGCGATTAGATTAATGCAATCCATAACGCGTTAATTTTTTTAAATCTCATTTTAATGTGTCAAGCCTTTTTGTCCCTTCTACTCCCCCGTAGACGGCTCCTCTAGCTGTAGCGCTATGCTTTGAGGTGGCCTCCTGCAGTAAACCTACCGCGCTGATGGAAAGTAAGAGAGCTACTGGACTTTTGAACGGCTTGTTTAACTTTAAAACACTTCCAGACGCTTCAGTTGACAAGTCAAAAGTAAAATGCAACCTGTGTCAAACGGAGTTTAACTACCACCGGAGTACGTGGAGTTTGAGTTAGCACCTCCACGCTAAACACCCAGGTGCAGCCAAGCCAGCCTCAGCTCCACCAAAGGACCATTTTGGAGTGTGGGAGTCGCAGCAGAGCCGTGATTGATTCCTAGTTAAGACACTCTGGTAAGAAATGCTTTACATTATGGGCTTAAAACTGCCTTCAAATGGAAAATAACAGGATTTTAAACATGACATTCAAAACGCCATTAATCCTGATTAACTATGGAAATTCTGCGATTAAAAAAATTAATCGTTTGACAGCCCTACTTTCTTTATAACAATGAACTTATCATATCATAACCTTACAAGATTCACTCAAATGAAATTATGTATTTTAAACTGTTACAATAACTTACAATCATAGAAAAATCACTTTTAACCCATTTTAAACTAAAGACAACCTCTAATTGAGCGCTGCATGTACAATCATATTTAACTTGAAATCAAAGTTTTTAATCTGTCATTTTGTGTCAAATATGCAGTTTTAACCATATATTTTAAAGCTAATATAAAACACACAAATACATATTTTGCATTAATAAACAAATCAATGAAATAACTGGCTTTATCTCCTTTAATCTAAACCAGCATTCCTGCTAGCCAAAACACATAATCATAAAACTGCATTCAACTAAAAAAGACACCACAATATGAGCTAGGCATTAAACATGACATGAAAGGAAATGACCACAAACCTTGTGCCCTTATCAGCCAGGTGCTAATTAAACATTATCTGTTTTCCTCCCGTCAGGTAGACACACTTTTAACTATACAGACACACTGACGATAAAAATGATGTTAAAACTCCAGATGCCCTTTTTTCTGGTGAAACCCTTTCAAAATAAAAGCAGCAAATTTAACGTCTGTTATAATTGAGGAAATAATAACCTGGCCTTAAAGAATGCTCAGAAAATGAATAAATAAACATATTGATAACACATTTTAGAAATATTCTGTTTACACTAAAGGTCATGTACAGTGAGGAATATAAAATGAAGATCTTTTGTCTTTGGTTTAGTGTTATAAAGGATAAAAGTGAGCTGTTGGATATGAGACACTCACATAATATGAGATGGATGTTTGAAAAAAAGGAGATCAGGAATAAAACTTTCTATTAATAAGATGAAACAGTTATTGTTGTTATTTATTATTGGACCACTTGGACTGATTTGTCCTCAGCAGTGATCAGTTCTTTGTTGTCAGCAGGTGATGTAACCCACAACAGTGTGACACTGAAGATCCCTCCACCAAGATTTGGAGCAGAGAACATCACCTCCTACTGTGTAGAGTACTGTGTCAGTGGAGAGGATGGATGGAAACAAACAGCAGCAGCAAAAGCTGAAGAAGTTACAGTGAGCGGTCTGACTCCTAACACAGAGTATATGTTCAGATGCAGAGCAGTGACCTCAGTAGGTGTTGGACCAGCTGGTGAAGTCAGTGGTCACATTAAAACTTTACCTTGCAGCCCTCCTGGAAAACCTCAAATTGAAACAAACTCCAGTGAGATATCAGTTAGCTCGGAGAAACCTGCAGAGATTGGACAAGATGTCCACATTTTGAGTTACATCGTGGAGTACGCCCAAACAGAGAAAGAGGTGAAAGAAGAAGATCTCCAGTGGAACCAAATGGTGTCAAGAGCTGAAAAGGGGATAATTTCAGGTCTTCAGTCAGACACAGAATATACTGTCAGGGTCAGGTGTGACTGTGGTGAAGCTGGTAGAAGCAAAGAAAGCATCACTGTGAATGTCTGCACAACAAAAAAGTTAACTGATAGTGTGAAAAAACAAAGCACACTGCTCCCAAAGACAGGGCCTCTCCCTGTTTATAAAATTCCCCTCAAAGAGGAACGAATCAATGTTCCTGGGTGCAAGCGTTTCAGTTTTCGGAAAGAATCCACCAAACCTAATCGTACCATCATGGTTCTCGGAGCAACTGGGGCTGGGAAGTCAACTCTGATCAATGGAATGATTAATTACATTTTAGGTGTCAAATGGAAGGATGCATTTCGGTTTAAGTTAATTGATGAGGATCAGTCAAAATCACAAGCTCACAGTCAGACTTCTGAAATCACTGTGTACAAAATCAACCACCAGGAAGGCTTTAACCTCGAGTACTCTCTGACTATTGTGGACACTCCAGGCTTTGGAGATACGAGAGGAATAACAAGAGACAGAGAGATCACAGAGCAGCTACGTAATCTCTTCTCTGCTCAGTCTGGTGTCAGTGAAATTGATGCAATCTGTTTTGTAACTCAAGCTTCGTTAGCACGACTCACAGCAACACAGAAGTATGTGTTTGATTCTGTGCTTTCAATCTTTGGCAAAGATGTGGCAGAAAACATCAGAGTTCTGTTGACATTTGCAGACGGTCAACGTCCACCAGTTCTAGAGGCAATCAATGCATCAGGTGTCCCATGTCCTAAAACAAAAGACGGGCTGCCAGTTCACTTCAAATTCAATAACTCAGCGTTATTTGCAGACAACAATTCATCTCCAGCAAACAGCTCAGATGAAGATGATGGATTCTTTAATCAGATGTTTTGGGACATGGGGACAGAAAGCATGAAGAGGTTTTTTGTTGCTGTGAATGAGATAGATACCAAAACCTTGACAATGACGATTGAAGTCCTCAGAGAAAGAAAGCAGCTCGAAAATTCAATTGAAAACTTGCAGAAGCAGGTTAAAGTTGGGTTAGCCAAGCTTGAGGAGATAAAAGAGACGACTGAAATACTGAAAGAGCATGAGGCAGAGATCAGCAGGTATAAGGATTTTGAGTTTGAAGTCACCGTCACAAAGGCTTTTCAAAAAGACATTTCTGGTACTGGAAACTACAGCACCAACTGTCAGCAGTGTCACCAAACCTGCCACTATCCTTGTCCCTATGGAAATGATGCAGATAAAAGACGCTGTGTTGCAATGGGATCAGATGGATACTGTACTGTGTGCCCTGGCAAATGTTGTTGGTCTTTACATTTTAATCAGAAGTACAAATGGGAGTATATGGAGTATAAAGAAAAGCGAACAGTGCAAGAGCTGAAAGAAAAGTACCTAAAAGCCTCAGAGGCTAAGACACCTTTTCAGGCTTTGATTGAAAAACTTCAGGCTGAATATCATCATGTGCAGGAGGAGGTGGTGAAATTGATGGAGAGGTCTGCAAAGTGTTTAAACAGACTCAGAGAGATAGCACTGAAGCCAAATCCTCTCTCCACTCCAGAGTACATTGACATGGTTATTGAGGGAGAGAAATCTGAGGGAAAACCAGGATGGAAGCTTCGAGTTGAGGCCCTGATGGACATGAGAGGAAAAGCAGAGTTAATGGCTAAAGTAGAGAGAGGAGAGAAACTCCTCGAGAACTCTTCCATCACACCTCCCCCCCTGAAAAAAATAAAAAATAAATAAAATAATCATTGTGTTACATATCAAACCTCTAACACCATTTTAACCATATTTGATAAACGAGTATCAGAGACTTCTACATCATCAAAAAGACCAATGATAACCTGACAGACGTATTGTATCTAATCAGGCTCATGTTAGCTGCCCTCTAGTGGATCATCAGAGCAATGCAGGAAGCAGAGGTCCCTTATTTACCAAATTCAAGATGGCTGCCTCTGAGCTGTGTCACATGACTTACTACTCTTTTTGAATATACTTATATTCTAATGTGAACACTTGCTGGATTGTATAATGTTGAAAATGTTTGAATCAAATTTGATACAGTTTGTATTTCAGGTAATTTCACTGATTTAATATCAAATTAAATCAATTAAAGATTAAAATGTCATCTCCTTACAGTGGAGTTATGTTATTGATGAATAGATTGACTCTCTTGTATAGTATAGAAGAAGAACGTGTACTTTCCTCGTACACACTGAAACACCAAGCTGCTGTTTTAGATTCAAACAGTCTGGAGAACGTCTCAGAAAAGCTCAGTTTTGGGTGAGAAAATGCAGTTTTAGTCTGGACTGAGGGCTGAAACACAGAGAAAAAGATGTGTTTACAAATGAAGCGACGCAGTGTGGACGTACTCTGATTCAATGATACATCTCACATATATACACACAACACCAGATGAACAGTCACAACTACACCTGCTGGTTTCTCATGCTTCATATCTGAAATATTAAATCACCTTGTTGCTTTGACATGTTGTGTTACATTAAATAGTTGATGATTTAAACTAGTTCTTAATCTGACAGTATCACATATATATTGTGCATGAAGTTATATAAGCAGCTATATATGATATGTACTTATGAATGATGTTTTTATAGATTGACTCTCATTATTTCATTTGACTAAATCTAAAGGTGCATTTTGACATTCCAAACACTCATTTCTTCAGATATCTGCAGATTTGAAATTACATTAAGACTTGCTTTTCACCTTCCTTAGTAGCCATAGAGGAAGATTGCATTCATGATTGTGTTAACAGGGATCCCCCCCCCCCCCCCCCACACCCCCCCGTCCCATTCTATGTAGTAGTAATGTGTAATTCTTTTGTTTGTTTGTTTTTTCTTTTCTTCTGTTTTGTGTATGGGGTTGTATATATATATATAACGTAATGTTTGTCATGTAACTGACAATTCAATAAAAATATTTGAACATATATATTATGTGTTTTATTAGTGTTTTATCTGTTTGTCTCGTTTTAGTCGTGTCAGGACTTTACATTGTTAAAATGTCAATGTTTACACTGACTGTGTTTTTATGGCTGTAATTAGTAAATGTTGCCAACATTATAAACTAAGATGGAAAACATGATCAACATGTTTATTAGATGTGCTGTTGGCTGGTTGTATGTGCAGCTAAGTGTCATTATTACTAACTAGATCTTCATTTTACTCAGTTTATTTTACTTCATTAAAAATAGAAACATCACAGTCCTGCACTCTAAATCTTACTCAAGTATTTTAAATGTATAAGTAGTTTATTGATCTACCTCAGTGCTGTTCTGTCTTCATATTTATTTTACTTTTATTTATACTGTCCTGTTTATGTTTTATATATATATATATATGACATTACCATTATCATTTTGACTGCAAAGACAGATGATGAAATAGGATTTCAGTTGGACTTGAAACAGTTTATAACAACCTGCAGTGATGGCTGAAGGTTAACAGGAGCCTCCACTAGAGGGCACTCTTGATGTTGGATATCAGTGCAGATGCAGCCTGCAGCTGTTTCCTTCCTGCTCCTTTGCTCATTTCCACTGCCAGTGAAAGTAGAGATGTTTGTGTTCATCAATGTGGACAGATGAAGGTCCGTCAGTGTGAATGTGGAAGATCTTCAGACCTCTCAACATCCTCTGAGCCTGAACGTGGTCTTAGATGATCTGACCAGTTACTTCTAGCTGGTTCCAAACAGTGGAGTGCACTTCCTGTAGAGATTACTGTTGACAGCTGAGTCAGCATTAAAAATCATTTAAAAGCCTTCTTAGGATGGCATTGTTGTAATGTACCAATGTTTAATGTCTGTTCTATATACATGTATATTCATGTTTTTATGTTCAGACAGTCCCATCTAAGTATTGGAACAGTGAGGCCAATTCCTTTATTTTTGCTGCAGACTGAAAACATTTGGGTTTGACATTAAAAGATGAATATGAGACAAGAGATCAACATTTCAGCTTTTATTTCCAGGTATTCACATCTGGATCTGATACACAACTTAGAAGATAGTATTATATGTAACGGACCATTTTTAGGTGAGCAAAAGTATTGACTTATATAGACTTAAAATAGATTACAGTGAATAAGACTTAATATTTAGTTGAAAATCCTTTTTCTATATACAGGCTTGATTACTGATGAGCTGCAGCTGAGAGTCCAGGTGAACAGAGTTAACTGATGAGGTGTGACACAGATATGGAAACTGGGAGCAAACAGTTCCCTTTGTGCAAATGCTGGAAACCCCGTAGTCACCAGCAGCGTGTATAAAGACTGAGTGAGGCTCAGGCTTCATTGATTTGGTCTCCTGCTTGTCCTTCGTCACCATGAATCTGTGGTTTAGCGGTCATTTCCTGTTTGCAGGGTTGTACCTGAGCAGCTCGGCTCTGACACCTGAAGAGTGCCAAGGTTTGGTCAAGCCTCTGTCCCTGATCGACCACAGCGTGGTAAACCCTCCTCTGATTCAGAATATCTGTCTGATGTCTGCATGTTCAGAGTTGTGAAGGTTACTATGTAAATGTAATAGATTACAGATTACTAGTTACTCTATTTAAAATGTAATAAGTAATGTAATTATTTCAATGACTTGGAATATAAAATAAAGATATTTGAAAAAAGTCAAAAGTCTGGCATTGGTTTAATTAGTACTGTGACACCATTTCAGCCCATGTGTGCTCCAAATTTGTGTCTGTTGTCTCAGACTGCATATTTGTGTGCAGATATACGGCAGGTTGAACTTCATCATGGGCTTCGCTGATAATGAAGCACATCGCTCCGTCCTGAAAGTGACCGGCAGCTCTTGGATGAAAATCAGTCCGTCACCGGATAATGCCAGCAGTGTTTTAATGGCTCAGGAGAACAGACTGTGAGTTCAGAACATTTAATGACCGTGAATTAGACTTGTCTTAATTAAGAACAAACAATACTTGTATACATTTATTACTTATGAGTCAGTATCAGTCTGAATATGAACTCACCTCATCCTTTGACTTTATTTTCAGAAATGGGACATGCTCTGGCATAACAACCAAAGTAGACATCCTCGGCGACACCCTAGTTACAGACAGTGAGTTACCTGATCTGACATGAAACTGCAGATTCTACATGTTTGTTAGTCAGAAGCCAGCAGGGAGGGCAGATAGTATAGTAGTAACTTTAACCACATGCAGGATGTTACTGCTGATAGAGGCGGCAGACTAGAAAACGCCTCTGTCATTCTGGAGTAATATGACACAGACCTGGAGTTTAATTTGTAGGCTTGTATTAATGACTCTGACCCTTATACACTCAGCGAGCATTTTATTAGGAACGCCTGTGAAATCTAATGCAATCCAATACAACAGCTCTGCCTTACATTCTACTTTTCTGAAGCATTTTTAGTCTTTGTTGACATCGTCAGAAAGGGGATCATTCTACTTTATGATTAGTATTGAGGTCATAGTGGGTGGTGTACCAGAGTTCATCAATCAATCAATCAATCAATCAATCAAGGCACTTTACACACAGAGCAGGTCTAGACCATACTCTCTCTAATTTAAAGAGACCCAACATCCCCACATGAGCAGCACTTGACATAAGGAAGTGTTCCTAGTATTTTACAGCGTTGTTGGTTTGTTGCACCTAAAATGAAACTGTGGTTGTTTCTGTCCTCAGTGCATAACGTCACCTCGACCTCCCAAGTGCTGCAGATTGGCTCTGACAGTTTCAGCTTCTTCATCAACAGCACGGCCAGAAACCTCGGGAAGCTCCTCGCCTCGATGAACCTCGACGGCACCTTTCCAGATGAGATCACCAGCCGTGTCTTTTATGCATTTTGTAAGAAGTAACAGGAGAAGGAGAGAAAATCATGTGTCTCAATGTGACATGTTCATTCATCTTTTGTTTCTTGTTTTTTTTGTTTCCAGCACGAGAATCAACCATGAAGGACTCGGATCTGGAACATTTCAAGAAGCAGGCGAGCTGCCTCGGCTTCACCGGAGAACCAGACTTCCACTATGACCCCAAGACAGGTGACTCACCTGTAAACCTCTGTGCTGACTGAAACACACATAATCTGTGATATCCAACACAGCTGGTGACTTTATGTTTGTTTTTTCTCAGAGTTCTGCGCTGAAGGCAAGGGCGTCAGGGTGTCATTACCATGATGCAAAAACACCTGAAACTAAACAAATTCAGTACATTTGTTAAAAGTGTACTTCATTTTAAAATGTATTTTTAATCATGAATATACTTTTCTAACCCTCATTAAAGTGTTTTTTAGAGTATCTTGTTGTATGTTATGAGCTTTAACAGCATATTTATAGTAAATTTGGTCCAACATGCTCTTAATGTAAGATACACTTTATTCATAGTTCTTAAAAATATACATAATTATTTAATGTTTTTACTTTAAAAACAAGTACACTAAAAAATATGAAGTATAATTTCAGAAAATACTTAAGTGTGTATCTCTTCTCTTGGGTAAAGAAGTATACTGTCAGTTCGGTGTGGTTTTCTCTTTCTGCACATTTCAAACATCATACTGGTTGCACATTAATGTGAAATCACCCCGATTGTCACGAGCAGCTACTAAAAATAAAAACCACAGAGCACTATGAGAACATCACAAACCTTTCTGCAGGAAACAAACAGCTGCTGCAACATTTCTTCCCACACTATAATGATCTACATGTTTGTGAGAGTTATAGTGTATAGTATAGGGAGTTATAAGTTATTTGATTTAACAAAAATATATATTGCTAAACCCTCCCAGGTGGGTTTGGTTTGTGCATTAGTGCTGGCAGGGGCGGACTGGGGTTTAAATTCAGCCCGGGAGTTTGGTGTCAAGAGGCCTTTTATCCGACCGCAAGAAGGACGCAAGTGGAACCATGATTTTAACACTACAATTTTAATGTAAGTGTAAAAATACTATATTACTACTACTATATACTACAGTGTGTTTTGCATTTGTGAGTGTGTGTGTGTGTTGATAAGCAATAAAAAAAACAAGCAGCTTAGCAAAAATTTGGCAACAGAAACCAAACTCCAAAGATATACAGACCTATAACGTCTAAATATCTCCCAAGAAAATCAAATTGTCTCATATCATTAACAAGCTTTTGAGCAGTGAACTTGTCTCTTTTTAACTTTGAACACAGAGACTCTCCTGAAATATGTTTGTTGAGTAATTTAAAATATATACTTGCAATAAAGAAATGTATCTATGTTCTTTTAATTGATAAAGCAGATTAGTGATGCATATGGTGTAACATTGATAGCTACTACCTTTAAAGTTATCTTAACACATCCAAAAACACAAGCACGTGACATGCCAAGTCTGTGATGATAGGGTTATGTCGGCTGCACTTGCTAACCTGCTGTGGCCGTGCTACTCGGACCCGTGTCGTCAGCAGCCTGGCTGACTGCAGCCCCTCCACGGAAAAGATCCGTTATTTTCGCACATTTGGCTGCATCCTGTACTAACAACTTTTTCTTTTTAGCCCTTACTTTCTCCGCTCCACCCATTTCTTTTTCTTGTCTCTTTCTTTTCGCCATGCTTGCTGAATACCATCCGGACCTTCTCTCTCTTTTTTTCTAACAAAACAGGAAAATACTTTAATGACTGACTGAGCAGCCGAGCCAATCATATTTAGCCTCTGACAGAAACATGCATGTCTGGAAACATGGATCAGTTCAATTTGGGAGGGGCCGCTCGTTTCCCCCCCTTAATTTGCAAAACATTAGATTGATCCGGTCTGACGTCCCACCGACTCTGTGCTACCTGCGGCCGGGGCTGTGAGGGCAGCCTGCTGTGGCTCAGCTTTATTAACATCATTAATTAAAAAAAAAAAAAAACGCTCCGACCACCGGCCGGTTAGGGCCTGGAATAGACCGGCCGTTCGGGAAAAGTCCCGAATTTCCCGATGGTCAGCCCGCCCCTGAGTGCTGGATATCTGAGTTTTGGACTTTTTGTTGGACAAAACATTTGATGTCACGGTGTCCCTCACTTACCACCACTGCTGGTACAAATATTATTAGCTTTGCTAGTATTTGGTCATGAATTAAAGTGTAGGACACATGAAAATTTTGACTGCATGATGTCACTATTTAAAAAGTCAGAGGATCAAAGTTATTACAGTTCATCCTGAGGGGACAATGAATGTGTGAAACAAATTTCTTGACTATCCATCAAACAGTTAGATAGCTAGTCTGGATTTCAGTTTATAGTCCAGCAGTGAAGCTGCAGATAAAAAACAATGTCTCTTAGGTTCGAGGTCTGTTTGAGTTTGAAACTCATGAGGCTGCTGTCGTTATCCCTGTGGCCTCTGTTGAAGCTGGAAGAAGAAAACTGAAAATGTGGCTCAGGTCAACGATCTGATAAATGTGTCTTAACAACATCACAGCGTGTCGTGTCCATCAAGAAAAACGTGAAGCTGTTAACCTCAGAGCAGTTTGTTACCAATGAGTGCCAGTAAATGAGAGGTGAAGACGTGTTCATGTGCATGTACATACATGTGTGTGTGACATAGATAGCATGTCTATATACCACTGTACATATTTTTATATGACAAAAAACCAAATGTTAAAACCAAACCTACATCCTTGGTGTCATGGATGAGAAAGGAGAGTTAAAAAAGTTGAAACTCTTTTCTCACCTCTGACCTCTGTCTGAAGAAGTAGACCACAAGCTGAATGCTGTTTCCCCTTCTGCACATTTCAAACGTGATCAATATACACAGTTTATGGTCACACCATTTCTGAGAAACCACCCCCGTTCAGTCCAGCAGTTACATCCTCATCTGAAAGGTGGAGTTTGTCCCTCAGAGAGAATATAAAGATAGGAAGCACAGAGCGCCCTCAGAGCATCACAAACCTTTCTGCTGTAAGTACACTGATTCTGTTTTATTGTTGTTTTTCCAGATTAGAGCTGCAGGGTCTCTAAACTCATTCAGGTCAACATGATCTTAGTGAAGTGAAAGAAAAATGAGGACCGAGCTTAAACATGATCAGCACTCGTGTTATTGATGAGTTCTGATCAAGATATTCATGACTGTGTGTGAGAGCACTGTGGCTGCAGATGAAAGTTAAACATGATTAGCACTCGAGTGATTTGATCAGTTGGACTGATCATTTCTGTGTTGTGGAAAACACGGACGGAATTGCAGAATTTGTCTTAATCTATATTCCGATTGTCAGCAGCTAATGTTTTTCATTGCATCTAAACTGAATGAACAAGAAAGAATGTTGTCCAGATTCTCTACTGTGTTTTACCATAAATGGTCATACACACACACACACACACATGCTTAGGAATACTTTGGGTCAGAAATATTCAAATCATATGAAAAGAGAGTATGCGGCAGAGATTATGGCAAAAATCAAGAAGCTTTGTTTCAAAGTTTAGGGATTAGTTAAGTGTCTTTTGAGGCTGTTTGTAAACATTTTGCTTAGTTTAGTTTATACATATAGTGTTAAAAGGCAAGTTAATGAAGTTTGGGAAATCAGTATAGCAAGCCACTATTGAAATATTGGAAGGCAAATTTAGATGTACAGTTTGTTGTTTATGCTTATGCGTGTGTTAGTTACATTATTTCTTAAATAACAAAGGCCAAAACAGAGATAGGATTGTTGCTGACTAATGCCCATAGAGAAGACTCAAAGGGTGGGAATGTTTGCATTGAGAAGTCTAGGCACTGTTTATCTACATAACAGAGATGTTTGTGCTCAAGAAGCTGTATTTAGGTTAATTAAAATGCATTTGAAGGAATGTTCAAGGAAATAGCTATGATGGTAGTGAACCAGAGGATTGTTGCTCTCTAGTGCTTATAGTTGTGATTGAGGTAATGAACATCCTAAATATAATAATAAAAGATTATAATGCAGGACTCATAGACAATAAAGTAGAATCATTATAAAGAAAGCAGAGAAGAAGCAGATTTTGTTACTGAAAACCCGACTTTAATTTATTTTTTTATTTTATGTACATTCGTTGAATACCAAACACAAACGACCATATCTGATATATATTTATGAAACAATATTTTAAAAAGTCCTTCATTTGTTTTTAATGAATAGTGTAAAGAAATGTTTCTTTTCAGTAAAAATGTAAGTGCAAATATACATATACATATGTTGATGTGCACTAACTTTATTTGCTCATATACTTCACCTTAAATACATTATAATATTTATTGAATAACAAAACACAAATTAATAGTACTATTAAAAATGACCTGGATGTGTTGCTATGGGTATCAGAGTGTGGTGTGTATGTATGTATTGTAAAATGAATGTGTGAGTGTGTGTACGTGCAGATACAAGTGGAGAATTTATATTGTCTTGCAGGTCTGCATTTATTGCATTAGGTCTAAATGTCTCTCTGTGTCTCGCTCTCTCTCACACTTACTCACACACAAACACACACACAAACACACACACACACACACACACACACACACACAAACACACACACACAAACTTGGAATACTTTGGGGACAAATGAAAAATTACTCCTCTCTGGGGGACACCACTTTCTGAGCGGTTTAGAGGGAAGATACCACCATCATTTTTTTTACAAATAAGACCACTTTGTATTTCAGATAGAACCAACTTTTATACCATGTGAAATTATTACTCAAGTTTGGGGAAAAGTGTTATTCAGAGTACTGTACAGGTCCCGTTTTGTAAATCTGCAAACCTTATTCTCACAATAAGCGAACACTTTGTGCTAGAGAAAAAGTCAGAGGATTTGGGATCATTTCTGAGTAACTCAAATTTCTGTTAAAAAAAAAGTAATTCTATTTGGTATTTTTTGAGATATTAGATACAGAACATTTACTGGATTTCAGTTTACAGGCATTTCAGTGATTATATTTTCTCCGTTTTCTGCAAACCAACAGCTTCCCTCCATTTTCTTTACATTGTGTTTATTCTGACCCATTTGGGAGGCCTACCATTTCTCAGTCTCTCTGTGGAGTTTTGTAAATCTTAGCCAGTCCTAAAACTCTGTGTATTGTGTATCTGTGACATCTCAAAGAATATAATCCTGTCAATGTATGTCTATAGTTATTATTTTATTTATTGTTGATAGATTCTGCAGTACGTCTGTGTTGCAGCCACATTACAAGGTGACAAACAACAAGAAGAACTAACAAGCTGTTGTCCATGTTTTCCAGTTCACACTGAGCAATGGACGCTGACGACAAGCAGACGATGGAAGTGGCAGCGCTCGGCCGACCTTTCAGCCTCGGGATGCTGTATGACTGCCGTAAAGACTCACTCATCCCTGGTAAACATTCACATGTACAAATATTTAATCCATCACAACAACCAAAATATTCTGAACACTGAAATTTGTTGTTATACTGCTTTGGAAGAAAAAGAGTGGATTTTGTGTGATCTGTGAGAAATAGAAAATTATATTTTGTCTTGAACAAAACCTTGTATTAGTAAGATGTGAACAATTATTGCTGGGTTTTAATATTGGATCACCTGGTGACCAGTTCTCTGCTGTACATCTTTTAAAAGTGTCTTATAATCCCATAAGGGATGGGACATGAAATGGCAGAACATTGATTCATGTTTTTACATGATTTGTAAGTACATGGCATACCACTTGATTACTGAAGCACTTGTGAGCTTGATTTTGTACTTCCTCTTTTTCAGGCATGACATTTTGGGACCATGATGATTTGAAAAACGATATACAAGAAAGACCTCAGTGCAACAACAATTTTGACATAGTTGCATCTGAATCAATTGCAGATAAATCTTCAGCATTAAATGTTGAGGCATCACTGAAGGCAAGTTTCTTAGGTGGACTAATAGAGGTTGGAGGATCTGCCAAATACCTGAATGATAGTAAAACATCCAAAAATCAGGCCAGAGTAACACTGAAGTACCAAGCAACCACAAAGATGCAGCAACTGTCAATGAATCAACTTGGAAAAGTCAAGCATCAAAATGTCTTTGATAAAGGAATAGCAACACATGTAGTCACAGCTATCCTTTATGGGGCACAAGCCTTCTTTGTCTTTGACCGTGAGGTGTCTAATGAAGAAAGCCATCAAGACATTCAGGGAAACTTGAAGGTGATGATCAAGAAAATCCCTCTCATCAAAATAGAAGGGGAAGGGTCCCTCCAAATTGAGAACAATGATATTGAAAAGGTGAAGAAATTCTCTTGTTAATTCCATGGAGACTTTTTACTGAAGAAAACAACCTTTCAGGATGCTGTAGAAGTCTACCAAAGCCTGCCACAACTGCTGGGAACCAATGGAGAAAATGCTGTACCAATGAAGGTCTGGCTGATGCCACTTGCGACTTTAGATTCTAAAGCTGCACAGCTCGTCCGTCAGATAAGTTTAGGATTAGTGCAGGAATGCCAGAGTGTCCTGGAGGACTTCACTGAGCTGGAAATGAGATGCAATGATGCAATAAGAACCACCACTGCACAGCAGTTCCCACAGATTGGTAAAAAACTTAAAACTTTTAAAGAAGTTTGCTCTGAGTACAAACTGGAATTCCAACAAAACTTGGCAAAGATACTTCCATTAATCCGGGGAGGAGGGAAAGAGGAGGCTGTGCTTGCAGAGATCCTGAAGAAGAGACACTCTTCTCCTTTCAACAACACAAGCCTGAACAAGTGGATGGACTGTAAAGAGAGAGAAATCTTCACTTTACAGTCTTTCATTGACAACATGGAAAACACCCAGATTGTCCCATCTCAAAGTCATCTGTACAAGGAAACTCTGAGTGCAGAACATGCTGTGTGTTTTGTTTTCACCTCACTGGGAAGTGCTGAACCGTACCTCTCAGCTTTATCAAACTACTTAGAAGAAACACCCAAAGGAGACGACCCTCAAGATCCACGTTGTCATGATATAGAGAAGGAACAATGGTACGCCTCTAAAGAAGTATCAGATGCAATGAGACACAAAGCAAAGCTGTTCAGTGATTTTGCAGAAGCCAACAAAGAGAATAAGAACATAAAGTTCCTGACAGTGGGTTTAACAAGTGAGACACAGAAAGGTTCAAGCATCTACCTTCATAAAGACGGCTTTACTGTCAGTGAGAACTTTGAGCCTCCTTCAAAGCCTGAAACAGTGACAGCAGGTGATGTAACCCACAACAGTGTGACACTGAAGATCTCTCCACCAAGATTTGGAGCAGAGAACATCACCTCCTACTGTGTAGAGTACTGTGTCAGTGGAGAGGATGGATGGAAACAAACACCAGCAGCAAAAGCTGAAGAAGTCACAGTGAGCGGTCTGACTCCTAACACAGAGTATATGTTCAGATGCAGAGCAGTGACCTCAGTAGGTGTTGGACCAGCAAACCCAGGTGAGATATCAGTTAGATGAGAGACCTTGCTGAGAGTGGACAAGAGTTCCACATGAATCAATGTAAAACAGCGGTCAGCAGCTCTCCTGACCAACACATCATTAAACAACCACATGGGTCGATTGTCCATGCACTCCAGAGGAGAATATTTTAGTATGCTGCCGCCATCTACAGTAATGTTGAAACCGATAAAATCAGTGCTAAAAATAATTATGTTTTATGATGTGGCAAGTCCAGTGAATAGTACTTTAGAGTACTTATAGTACTTTTCATATTTGTAACTTTTCAACTAATATCGATAAACGGTAAGTAACTTGTGAAACTTCAGGCATATGTCAGCAAACTCAAATTTGTCCTTTTGTGAATCTGTTGGATGACAGGGAAAACACACTGGTTTGAAAGTGCCAAAACAAACAAGTAGTACATCTGGATAAATGTTTGATTTCCCAGAAATAGATTCTTCTTTGTTTTTTCTTTTTATTACAGTATCCTACACAACAAGTTTTGCTGTTATGCCACTGCCACATACAGCTTTAGGGAAACAAAGAAGAACTTATTATTTAAGTGTAATGTTAGTCAGAGCTGGCAAAAAGTCAGCAGTTTGGTAATATTTTTTGGTAATAATCTTTTTTTTTAATCAAAGGGTTTAAACTGAGCCTGACTTTTCCAGCCATTATTATCATAGCATTGATTGTTTGTCTTTTTTTCAGTCTCCAGGTCAACAATCTACAGCAATAATGAGCAAATTAGGATTGTGATGGTGGGGACCAGTGGAGCTGAGAAAAGTATAACAGGAAATATCATTATAGGAAGAAAGTGCTTTGAACGTGTGCAGTGCAACTCTTCATTGGACTGCAAACATTCATGGTTCAAGATTCAGGGTATTTTTTGTCGAATGACAGAATGCTGTGGAAAGGCTGAGAGTAAGGTGGACAGACAAAAGGTTTCTGTTATCAACACTCCAGACTTGTCTGACACCAAGAACAATGAAGAGAAAACAGAGGAAGATATTCTTGCCCAGTGCATTGCTTATGCTTCTCCTGGACCTCATATCTTCCTGATTGTCATCAAACTGGACAGATTCACAGAGGAAGACAAGCAGACGCTGCAGAAGATTCAGACAATCTTTGGTAAGGAAGTCGACAAATACTGCATGGTTCTCTTTACTGGTGGTGACCTGCTCAAAGAGAAACCTATCGAGGAGTTCTTGAAGGACAACAAAGACCTGCAAGAACTTTTGACCAAATGTGACGGTCAGTATCACGCCTTCAATAATAACCTGGAGGATCGTTCTCAGGTCAGCGAGCTGCTCAAGAAGATCAGAAATATAACAGAGAAGAACGGAAAAAATCATTACACCAATGAAATGTTCCAGGAGACAGACAGAGTGATTCACAAGGAGAAACAACGAATCCTCAGAGAAAGAAGAACAAATGTGCAGCAGGAGGAACTGGTGACAAAAGAATAAAAAAGTAAAAGTATGAACGAAAGATTATTGTTCTCAGGTCAGCAAACGTGGAAGTGAAGCATAAATTCTGGATCATCTTCACTTTACAAACTGCCTCTGAAAGAAGAAGATATGGACATTGATCATTTCTCATGCTTCATATCTGAAATATTAAATCACCTTGTTGCTTTGACATGTTGTGTTACATTAAATAGTTGATGATTTAAACTAGTTCTTAATCTGACAGTATCACATATATATAGTGCATGAAGTTATATAAGCAGCTATATATGATATGTACTCATGAATGATGTTTTTATAGATTGACTCTCAGTTTTATTCCTGTTTGATTGTATTGATTGTATTGATTGTTTAAGGACAAAGAGTTGTGATACATTTTCTCCTGTTTTTCTTTTCCTCTTATATTGATTGCAGCTCTATTATGTATGAAGTGTTTTATCTGTTTGTCTCGTTTTAGTCGTGTCAGGACTGCAGGTGCAAATTAACTACTGAGCACATTTACATTGACTTTACATTGTTAAAATGTCAATGTTCACACTGACTCTGTGTTTTTATGGCTGCACCACCATAACTTCCCTGATTTTATTTGAGTTTTAATTTTTCTGGAATTGTTTTTATCTCATTTAATTATTTCTTTTATGCCTTTGCCTTTTTCCTACATTGAATTTATCTTTACTCTCAATTATTTTAAAAATGTGTTCATTTTATTTTGCTGCCGTATGAAGCATTTTATAATTTGGATTTTGTAAACTGAAGTGCTATATATAAACTTCATTTTTGTTGTTACTCTTATAAATGAGGAGTTTCAGGAGTAAATATAAATTTAAAGCAGACTTTCCATATTTGGTTTCTACTGTATATTTCATATTCTTTGTTTTCTTTGTATTTTGTGATTATTGAAATCGTGATAATTGAAAAATTATAGAAATAAGAGAAATAAAGCAATAAAATTTTAATATTTGAATGCTTTCATTGTGTCTGTACACATTATTTTAAGTGTCCATTTTATCTTTAAATTTAAGAAATACAGCTTTCATTGACGTGTAAATATCAGTGTCACTATTGTCACCAAAGCATTCATAGAGAGAAGAAGAAACCAGAAACCAGTAGACCAACCCGTCACCTCCACAACTGATAACAGGCCAGATTACATTTTGTTTAAATAGCCAACAGCTGGTGGAATAAACCTCCTCATATGCCTGTTGGTGCCACCTCTGTGTGCTGCTGGGAGTCCAGTTCTCAAAATGAGGTGTGGTCAGGCGCATTGTTGGTGCATTGCTGTTTTAAGGTAGAGGAAATTGATTGCTCCACTGACCAACAAAAAACAGGTCTGAAGTCACTGGCACATACTTCACTGTTATTTTAAGGGCGCAAGATTTTAATAGGCGGATTCACAATGCGTGTTGGCAGGAGTATGTTTGAGTATACAGAGGAGCTATCAGCCAACAAGAGAGAGAGGCAACAAGAGATCAGGTCAGTCCAGCAGATTCTGCGTCAATGGCATTGTCTCTCATTGACTGATGGAGTACTGGGTTCCACAGGATCCCAAGGAAGTTGACCCCATATTTCAAGAAGGTGAGTGTCTGGCAATTACCATCAACAAGCTGGACACTGCTCCTAACTCAAAACTAGCACCTTTAATACCTAACCAGACTTCTGCCCCTTTGGAATTGTTGTTGTTAGATTTTTTTGTCTGACACTTAACACAATGTGCTGGTTACTTCACAAATAATGCCTGGGCAGCAGCAACAAAAGATCAAACCAAGAGTCATACCACACCTAATCTTCCAGCAGCTTGTGAAAGATTTGACAGGACTCTTTTTGGGTTTGTTGGGGACCTTGGGAGAAGAGAGGTGGAACTGACATGAACATCTGCCTGAAATGATACAGGTATACACAACACAGTTCATAGTTCAACAGGCTACTCAAACACTATTTGATGTTTGGAAGGCATGGATTTCTTTCACAGGATTGCCTGCTGGGCCTCCCTGAGAATGTGAGCTGCTCATCAGTGGAGGACAGGGTCAAATGTCTAATACCAATGGCGACTGAAGTTCGCATTTGAAAAAGCCAAGCAGCATAGAGACTCTGAAATGTCCCGACAAAAAGCCTATTATGACCGGAAGACGGACATCTCACCATTGCTTCCTGGCCAGCAGGTTCTGTTACTGGACACAAGAGCACAGGGCCAAGGCAAGCTGGCTAATAGGTGGGAATCACAGCTATACACTGTAGTGAAACAGTTCGATTCTGAACTGCCTGTGTATGTTATTAGACAGAGAAAGGGGAATTTTGAAAAAGTTGTGCATCATAATTTATTAAGACCCCTTCCTTCAGCATTGCAGCAGGGAGTACCATGCATGCCCCAGGCAGGTCCGTGAAGCTCCAAGTCAGCAGGTGCCCCTGTCTTTAGATCCCGAGCACAGACCACCAGCAGGGCTCCCTTAGGTCCCCCATGGGTTGGGTTTTGGGTCCCAACATTTCCTGATGCCACAGGGAACTCCAGAACCCTAGAACCCAGACGGTCCACGAGGGCAACCAGAGGAGTACAGCCTCACTGATACCAGGATCTCTAGTGCCAGTGTGTCATCATACTGTGGTAATTGGGACAATGACCATTTCAGCAGGGAGGGGTGTAACAGGGTAGACCTGTACCAGCTTGGTTTTGTGTGCAGTGTTCCCTGAGTGTCTGTGTTTTGTGGGTGTGGCTTTCACTTGTAGTGGAAGTAATTGTATGATGATGGGCTGATAGTATACAGGTGTGCTCTGATGTAACCTCCAACATGCAGGTACTTAACCAGCAACACACACACCAGACCAGTGATTTCTTTGTCTTCTCTAATGTGCAATGTGGAGGTGTGCTGGACCTGTTGCTGCTTCCGTCTTGATACGGCTGGGTTGACGTCTGGAGAGTGGTGGGGTACGAAGCAGTAGCTGTGAGCAGAGACCCCACCAAATACAGCTGCATGTATGCTGGAGCTGACCAACTACCGATCCAGAGCAGAAGCAACACAGCATTCCCTAGAGTGCCAGTTTTGGCCTTGCCAGACGCCAGGATGAGAAGCAGAGCGTATCTAGCCACACACATCCAAATACAAACAAAAACATACAAACATACAAAATATTGTATTTTTCTACTAAGAACAAGGTACTTTTTCACACTGGTTGGTCAGTCTCGAACTTGGTGGGTTTTACAGTTTCTGGGCAGAGGCCACCAGTGATACAATAAACTCCTGACGTAAAAGATAAAGGTTGTTGGTGTTGTGGTGAATGAAAACATTAACACTTAAAAAAAACAATCACAGCAAAACATCTCTATTAGAATAAAAAACAACAAGAGGAAATAAGAACTAAAAACTATTCCTATTCATCTCATTAAAAAAAAAAACAATTGATCAGTGCAAGAAATTGCCCAACAGACACTTAGTAAGAATGATAATAATAATCATGATCATAATAACCATAATATTCATAATAATCATAAATGCATTTAGTTCGAAAGACCATAAAAACACGCTAACAAGCAAGAAAAAGCAAAATCACAGGCAAACAGAGGACATACAAAAGAAACAAGTACTATAACCCTTTAAGGTGAGAGAAAGGCCAATTTAAACAGGTGGGTCTTCTGTTGATTTCTTCTTCAAAAGCTGATGAAAGAAAAAGGAGATGGTGACTTCCACCTGCCTACCTCAGAGTTTACAATCAACATCAGTCTGTAGGTATTTGACTGGTTTTAATTGTTTGGCATTCATGTGCAATATGTTACTAGTTTTATACACAACAGAGAATATCAGCAGGATAGTAACTGTAATCAACATAGTTTCAAATAACTTCAAATGGATTACAATATGTACAGTATATCTCTTTACATTTGCACAATTGTACTTTTGATGCCTTGAGTACATTGACATTTGACACTAGTGTACTATTTTAGTTGTCAATGAATGTATTTCAACATATCTTGAATTCAGCCTTCAGTATATTAAGTGCAGTTTAATTGGTTTCAATTCAACACATCTCTATAGTTGCTTTAAAAATGTAAGAAGTACACTATAATATATGAAATATACATAAGTATATATTATTTTCTCTTGGGTAAATAAGTATACTGTCAGCTCAGTGTGATTTTCTCTTTCTGCACATTTCAAACACCATACTGGTCACACATTAATGTGAAATCACCCCGATTGTCACGAGCAGCTACTAAAAATAAAAACCACAGAGCACTATGAGAACATCACAAACCTTTCTGCAGGAAACAAACTGCTGCAACATTTCTTCCCACACTATCATGATCTACATGTTTGTGAGAGTTATAGTGTATAGTATAGGGAGTTATAAGTTATTTGATTATTTAACAAAAATATATATTGCCAAACACTCCCAGGTGGGTTTGGTTTGTGCATTAGTGCTGGATATCTGAGTTTTGGACTTTTTGTTGGACAAAACATTTAATGTCACCGTGTCCCTCACTTACCACCACTGCTGGTACAAATATTATTAGCTTTGCTAGTATTTGGTCATGAATTAAAGTGTAGGACACATGAAAATTTTGAATGCATGATGTCACTATTTAAAAGTCAGAGGATCAAAGTTATTACAGTTCATCCTGAGGGAACAATGAATGTGTGAAACAAATTTCTTGACTATCCATCAAACAGTTAGATAGTCTGAAGTCCAGCAGTGAAGCTGCAGATATCTTAAAAACAATGCCTCTTAGGTTAGAGGTCTGTTTGAGTTTGAAACTCATGAGGCTGCTGTCAGTTATCCCTGTGGCCTCTGTTGAAGCTGGAAGAAGAAAACTGAAAATGTGGCTCAGGTCAACTATCTGATAAATGTGTCTTAACATCACAGCATGTCATGTCCATCAAGAAAAACGTGAAGCTGTTAACCTCAGAGCAGTTTGTTACCAATGAGTGCCAGTAAATGAGAGGTGAGGACGTGTTCATGTGCATGTACATACATGTGTGTGTGACATACATAGCATGTCTATATACCACTGTACATATTTTTATATGACAAAAAACCAAATGTTAAAACCAAACCTACATCCTTGGTGTCATGGATGAGAAAGGAGAGTTAAAAAAGTTGAAACTCTTTTCTCACCTCTGACCTCTGTCTGAAGAAGTAGACCACAAGCTGAATGCTGTTTCCCCTTCTGCACATTTCAAACGTGATCAATATACACAGTTTATGGTCACACCATTTCTGAGAAATCACCCCCGTTCAGTCCAGCAGTTACATCCTAATCTGAAAGGTGGAGTTTGTCCCTCAGAGAGAATATAAAGGTAGAAAGCACAGAGCGCTCTCAGAGCATCACAAACCTTTCTGCTGTAAGTACACTGATTCTGTTTTATTGTTGTTTTTCCAGATTAGAGCTGCAGGGTCTCTAAACTCATTCAGGTCAACATGATCTTAGTGAAGTGAAAGAAAAATGAGGAGAGAGCTTAAACATGATCAGCACTCGTGTTATTGAAGAGTTCTGATCAAGATATTCATGACTGTGTGTGAGAGCACTGTGGCTGCAGATGTTTCAGAGAGATAAAGAGAGTTTCTTGCTGCTGTTATAACCAAACTGATGATGTGAATCTCCTTTGTTGGACGTCACTGTACAGCTGCAGAAACACAAAGAACAGCTTCAACCTGCAGAAAACTCAAACCAAACGTAAATCAGGTAAGACCTCCAGTAAAACCATTAGAAACACTTGTTGCTGCATAATAAGGAGAAAGCTTAAACATGATTAGCACTCAAGTGATTTGATCAGTTGGATAATTATAATCAATAATTGTACCCATACAGAGTTTTTTAAACAATCTTAATAATTAAGGATAGGTTAGGATAATTAACTGAAATGTATTGATTGTTGGTGAAAATGTTTATTGGTGGGTCTATGTCATACCCAACAATGTCCAGTCTGCAGTTTATAATATACTAATATTCTACTTATGATTATATCTACCTTTAAAAAAACTAGTTTAGTTTATCTGTCCATGTTTGTTTATCTAGGAAAGTTCATACTGTGTCAGAGACTGATGATTTGTGTTGTGGAAAACACGGACGGAAACGCAGAATTTGTCTCATTTATATTGTGGAGTTTGATCAATTGTGAATGCAATTTATAAAAATCATAGTTTTCCCACCATTATAAGATTACTAAACTAAACTGAATGAACAGAAATAAATATCTACTGTGTTTTACCATATATGGTCACACACACACAAACACACACACACACACACACACACACACACACACTTGCTTAGGAATACTCTCTCCGCTTCCTGGATAGCAGCTCTCATTTTGTCTTTCCCATACTTGGACCACAGGTTAGTTTGCACTATTTTCACAGTCAGTAATAGTTTTGTCCAGGTCAGCCTCCTGCTACTTGTAAAGTTCTGCTTCTTCATCAGCTGTATTAGCTTCAATGTCTGCTAGGCCAGCTCTGTATTCATCATTAGTTTCACTGATATTCCTAGCCTCAGAGGTGAGCTTCTTGAACTCCTTTCATAGGTCAATCTCATCCAGATTCTCCACTCCCCTTCTGAGGAAATTAGCCAGTTTGGTGAAAGCACCTTTAGCCAAGATCCTGTCCCGCTTTAGTTCCTGTTCAGTTTTTCCCAACGGCTTCCTTCGCTGTTTCAGAAGATTTATTTACAGTCAATTCTCTTCTTGCGTTCTGACTTTTGTCTGACTTTGTCCTCACTGTCATGTCTTGGTCATCAACTGTCAAGTTTGTGGTTTCTTCTGCATCAATATCTGCCCAAACTTAACAAAAAGCCCAGATCACAACATTTATTTAAGTTTTCAGGTTTTCAGTTTTCAGGTTGATGACCTTCAATAAAAATCATAAGAATCACATGTAAAATATAGAATATTGAGGAATTTGATCAACTGTAGATGGATTTTTATAAAAACCATAGTTTTCCCACCATTGTAAGATTCAGGAACAGCAGATAAATGTTTTTCACAGCATCTAAACTGAATGAGAGTCTTTATTGTGTTTTACCATATATGGTCACACAGACAGACCGACAGACAGACACACACACACACACACAAACTTGCTTAGGGGTATTTTGGGGACAGATGAAAAATTCCCCCTCTCTGGGGACACCATTTTCTGAGCGGTTTAGAGGGAAGATACCACCATCAATATTACAAATAAGACCACTTGTGATTATATTTTCTCTGTTTTCTGCAACCAACAGCTTCTCTCCATTTCCTTCCCCTGTGTTCCTGCTGACCAAGTCTGCCATTCCACAGTTTCTTTGTGGAGTTTTGTAAGTTTTAGCCAGTCCTAAAACTGTGTATCTGTGATATCTCAAATAATATTTATCCTACAAGTGTATGTCTATAGTTATTATTTGATTTAGTGTTGATGCAGTACGTCTGTGTTGCAGCCACATTACAAGGTGACAAACAACAAGAAGAACTAACAAGCTGTTGTCCATGTTTTCCAGTTCACACTGAGCAATGGATGCCGACAACAAGCAGACGGTGGAGGTGGCAGCGCTCGGCCGACCTTTCAGCCTCGGGATGCTGTATGACTGCCGTAAAGACTCACTGATCCCTGGTAAACATTCACATGTAGAAATAATGCATCATACCTAGCCGAGACCAAAAATATATTTAAACTTGAAATGGGTTGGTACACTGCTTTGGAAGAAGATCTGAAATCTGAGATGGATGTTTGGAAAAGAGACCTTTTAAATTGTACACTTAGTTCAGGAATAAAAACTTGTATTCATAAGTTGTAATACTTGAATATTGCTACATTTTATTATTGGATCACCCGGACTGATTTTTGATCAGCGGTGAACTGTTCTCTTTTGTACATCTGTTAAAGGTGTCATATGATTCCATAAGGGCATTCATGAATTCATGCTGATCTTTATCTTTTGCCTCTTCTTTTGCAGCCATCACATTGTGGGACCATGATGACCTAAAAGATAATATACGAGAAAGACCTCAGTGCTACAACAATTTTGACATAGTTGCATCTGAATCAATTGCAGATAAATCTTCAGCATTAAATGTTAAAGCATCCCTGAAGGCAAGTTTCTTAGGTGGACTAATAGAGGTTGGAGGATCTGCCAAATACCTGAATGATAGTAAAACATCCAAAAATCAGGCCAGAGTAACACTGAACTACCAAGCAACCACAAAGATGCAGCAACTGTCAATGAATCAACTTGGAAAAGTCAAGCATCAAAATGTCTTTGATAAAGGAATAGCAACACATGTAGTCACCGCTATCCTCTATGGAGCACAAGCCTTCTTTGTCTTTGACCGTGAGGTGTCTAATGAAGAAAGTCATCAAGATATTCAGGGCAACTTGAAGGTGATAATCAAGAAAATCCCCAGCCTCTCAATAGAGGGGGAAGGTTCCCTCCAAATGGACGACAATGACACTGAAAGGGTGAAGACGTTCTCCTGCAAATTCCATGGAGACTTTTGACTGCCGAAAACTCCAACAACCTTTCAGGATGCTGTAGAAGTCTACCAAAGCCTGCCACAACTGCTGGGAAGCAATGGAGAAAATGCTGTACCAGTGAAAGTCTGGCTGATGCCACTTGAGTTTTTAGATTCATCAGCTGCTAAACTCGTCCGTCAGATAAGTTTAGGATTAGTGCAGGAATGCCAGAGTGTCCTGGAGGACTTCACTGAGCTGGAAATGAGATGCAATGATGCAATAAGAACCGCCACTGCACAGCAGTTCCCACAGATTGGTGACAAACTTAAAACTTTTAAAGAATATTTCTCTGAGTACAAACTGGAATTCCAACAAAACTTGGCAAAGATACTTCCATCAATCCGGGGAGGAGGGGAAGAGGAGGCTGTGCTGGCAGAGATCCTGAAGAAGAGACGTTCTTCTCCTTTCAACAACACAAGCCTGAACGAGTGGATGGACTGTAAAGAGAGAGAAATCTACACTTTACAGTCTTTCACCGACAAGATGAAAAACACCAAGATTGTCCCATCTCAAAATGAATTGTACAAGGAAACTCTGAGTGCAGAACATGCTGTGTGTCTTGTTTTCACCTCACTGGGAAGTGCTGAACCGTACCTCTCAGCTTTATCAAACTACTTAGAAGAAAAACCCAAACCAGACAACCCTCAAGATCCACGTTGTTATGACACAGAGAAGAAACAATGGTACGCCTCTAAAGAAGTATCAGATGTAATGAGGACCAAAGCAAAGCTGTTCAGTGATTTTGCGGAGGCCAACGAGGAGAATAAGAGAATTAAATTCCTGACAGTGGGTTTAACAAATGAGTCACAGAAAGGTTCAAGCACCTATGTTTACAAGGTCGACTTTCTTGACAGTGAAAACTTTGAGCCTCCTTCAAAGCCTGAAACAGTGACAGCAGGTGATGTAACCCACAACAGTGTGACACTGAAGATCTCTCCACCAAGATTTGGAGTAGAGAACATCACCTCCTACTGTGTAGAGTACTGTGTCAGTGGAGAGGATGGATGGAAACAAACACCAGCAGCAAAAGCTGAAGAAGTCACAGTGAGCGGTTTGACTCCTAACACAGAGTATACGTTCAGATGCAGAGCAGTGACCTCAGTAGGTGTTGGACCAGCAAACTCAGGTGAGATATCAGTTAGATGAGAGAAACTTGCTGAGAGTGAACAAGAGTTCCACATGAATCAATGTAAAACAGCTGTCAGCAGCTATCCTGACCAACACATCATTAAACAACCACATGGGTCGATTGTCCATGCACTCCAGGGTAGAATATTCTAGTATGCTGCCTCCATCTGCAGGAATGTTGAAACCGATAAAAACAGTGCTAAAAATAATTATGTTTTATGATGTGGCAAGTCCAGTGAATAGTACTTTAGAGTACTTTATAGTACTTTTCATATTTGCAACATTTTTTTTACTGTACAAGTACTGTAGCTAATATCGGTAAACGGTAAGTAACTAGTGTAACTTCACAACAAGTTGAGTATCCTACACAACAAGTTGAGCTGTCATACCACTGCCACATACAGCTTTAGGGGGACAAAGAATAACTTATTTCCAGTAATTAAGTGTAATGTTAGTCAGAGCTAGCAAACGCGGCAGTCATTTTCAGACCCACCCACTAAATCCTGAATACAGAAATCTTGAAACACAGTTTGTGAAGCCTAGCTCCACAATTCAAATCTAAACGGTTGAAATGTTTTTTACACCTTTTTTAGAAATACATTTATGACCTCTTTAATGTGTTTAGAAGAAAATGTCTGAATTCACTTTACACAGTCTTTAAAGTGTTTGTTTCAACAAAAAAATACAAAATATTGTAATTATACTCTCTGAAACCAAAAAGACAGCAACTAAGAGATGAAGCACTCATGTAGCCTAAAACTGTGTCTGAACAATTTGAACCTTTCCAGCCATTATTTTCATAACTGATGTGGACTTATTGAACACACTTTATGAACACACATAGCATTGATTGTTTGTCTTTTCTTTTAGTCTCCAGGTCAACAATCTACAGCAATAACGAGAAGATTAGGATTGTGATGGTGGGGACCAGTGCAGTTGAGAAAAGCATAACAGGAGATATCATTCTGGGAAGAAAGTTCTTTGAATGTGCGCAGTCCAATGAATTTCAAGGTTATTTTTGGCGTATGATAGATGGTAAAGTGGATGGACAAAAGGTTGCTCTTATTAACACTCCAGATCTGTTTGACACCTGGAACAATGAAGAGAAAACCGACGACGACCTCCTTGCCCAGTGCATTGCTTATGCTTCTCCTGGACCTCATATCTTCCTGATTGTCATCAGACCTGACAGATTGACAAAGGAAGACAAGCAGACGCTGCAGAAGATTCAGACAATCTTTGGTAAGGAAGTCGACAAATACTGCATGGTTCTCTTTACTGGTGGTGACCTGCTCAAAGAGAAACCTATCGAGGAGTTCTTGAAGGACAACAAAGATCTGCAAGAACTTTTGACCAAATGTGACGGTCAGTATCACGCCTTCAATAATAAGCTGGAGGATCGTTCTCAGGTCAGCGAGCTGCTCAAGAAGATCACAAATATAACAGAGAAGAACGGAGGAAATCATTACACCAATGAAATGTTCCAGGAGACAGACAGAGTGATTCACAAGGAGAAACAACGAATCCTCAGAGAGAGAAGAACAAATGTGCAGCAGGAGGAACTGGTGACAAAAGAATAAAAAAGTAAAAGTATGAACGAAAGATTATTGTTCTCAGGTCAGCAAACGTGAAAGCGAAGCATAAATCCTGGATCATCTTCACTTTACAAACTGCCTCTGAAAGAAGAAGATATGGACATTGATCATTTCTCATGCTTCATATCTGAAATATTAAATCACCTTGTTGCTTTGACATGTTGTGTTACATTAAATAGTTGATGATTTAAACTAGTTCTTAATCTGACAGTATCACATATATATTGTGCATGAAGTTATATAAGCAGCTATATATGATATGTACTCATGAATGATGTTTTTATAGATTGACTCTCAGTTTTATTCCTGTTTGATTGTATTGATTGTTGAAGATTGTTTAAGGACAAAGAGTTGTGATACATTTTCTCCAGTTGTTCTTTTCCTCTTATATTGATTGCAGCTCTATTATGTATGAAGTGTTTTATCTGTTGGTCTCGTTTTAGTCGTGTCAGGACTGCAGGTGCAAATTAACTATTGAGCACATTTACATTGACTTTACATTGTTAAAATGTCAATGTTCACACTGACTCTGCGTTTTTATGGCTGCACCATTATATTAAATAGAGAACGTTTAGATGTCTTCTTCATTATTTTAAACTTATTTCCTGAAATTTAACCTGACAGTTTGGAGAGTTTTAATTTTTTCTTGAATTACTTTTATCTCATTTAAATATGTTTTTTCTATGCTTGCCTTTTTCCTACATTGAAATTATTCTTACTCATCAAATTGTTTTTATTTGTTCCCTTTTAAAATGTAATTATGTTATGACTTTTTTAATTTGCTGCCATGTGTGTTTTTGTAATTTTGAGAACTGAAGTTATTTCTATATTTGTTTTCTACTGTATATTTCATTATCTTTGAGGGTATTTTTCATAATCACAAAATACAAAGAAAACAAATGCAACCTGGAACTGTTTTATAAACCAATTTTATTCTTGAATGAATTATTATAATTATCATTATTTTAATTGTCCATTTTATCTTTAAAACCATCCATAGAAAGAAAAGAATAAAGCTCGTTATACGCCTGTTGGTGCCACCTCTGTGACTCCAGTGAGACGACCTGAGCTCTGTCTGACTCTGACTTGATAAATAAAATTATTAAAGCAATTTTCCCTCCTAGATGTTTATTTCTCAGACTGAATCAACAGATCAAATGTTCAAACTGACTCAAGTATAACAGAATAAAACACTTTTATCAGAGGACTTTGTCCATCAGAAACACATACAACTCTGTCATATAATCAGATTTAAGTTAACATGTTGAATTGGTTAACAAAAAGCTGCTTATCTCCACATCCAGCAGTTATTGATCAACATTATCATTCACTAGTTCATTGTCTTTCTGTCCACCTGATGAATATAAAATCCAATATTCTCTCTCTTTTAGCTCTGTTTTTTCTCCTGAGGGAAATATCTAAATGCTCATCCTTTGGTGCTGAGCAGGTAGAGTACAGTGGCCTTTTTTTTACAGCTTTTTCTATGGGTTAGGGTTAGGGTTATATATATATGACATATTATATATATTATATATATATGACATTACCATTATCATTTTGACTGCAAAGACAGATGATGAAATATGATTTCAGTTGGACTTGAAACAGTTTATAACAACCTGCAGTGATGACTGAAGGTTAACAGGAGCCTCCACTAGAGGGCACTCTTGATGTTGGATATCAGTACAGATGCAGCCTGCAGCTGTTTCCTTCCTGCTCCTTTGCTCATTTCCACTGCCAGTGTAAGTAGAGATGTTTGTGTTCATCACTGTGGACAGATGAAGGTCCGTCTGTGTGAATGTGGAACATCTTCAGACCTCTCAACATCCTCTGAGCATGAACGTGGTCTTAGATCAGGCGTGTCAAACTCATTCCACAAAGGGCCGTGTGGCTGCAGGTTTTCATTCCAACCAAGCAGGAGCACACATGCACACCAATCAGTTGACTGAAGTGTGAGTTCAGCTGATTAAATGAGTCGAGCCTGGTGTGCTCCTGCTTGGTTGGAATGAAAACCTGCAGCCACATGGCCCTTTGTGGAATGAGTTTGACACCTGTGTCTTAGATCATCTGACCAGTTACTTCTAGCTGGTTCCAAACTGTGGAGTGCACTTCCTGTAGAGATTACTGTCGACAGCTGAGTCAGCATTAAAAATCATTTAAAAGCCTTCTTTAGGATGGCATTGTTGTTATGTACCAATGTTTAATGTCTGTTCTATATACATGTATATTCATGTTTTTTAGGTGAGCAAAAGTATTGAAACAGATAGATTTAAAATAGATTAAAGTGAATAAGACTTGATATTTAGTTGCAAATCCTTTACTTGCAATTACTGCATCAAGCCTGTGACCCATTGACATCACTAAACTTTTGCATTCTTCTTTTGTGATTCTTTTCCAGGCTTTCACTGCAGCCTCTTTCAGTTGTCTTCATCAGGTAAAATGCATGCTTTATAGGGTGTACGTCTGGAGATGACTTGGCCAGTCTAAAACCTTCCACTTCTTGCCCCTGATGAACTCCTTTGTTGTTTGTGCAGTGTGTTTTGGTTCATTATCTTGCTGCATGATGAAGTATCTCTCAATCAGTTTGGTTGCATCTTTCTGTAAATTGGAAGAACAAATGTTTCTATAGACTTGTGAGTTCATTTTGCTGCTGCCATCATGTGTTACATCATCAATGAAGATTAATGAGCCCGTCCCAGGAGAAGCCATGAATCATGAGCAGATCCATTCTTTCTCCAAACTTTAGACTTTCTATCACTTTGGTAAAGGTTAATCTTTGTCTCATCAGTCCATTAAACTTTGTCCCAGAATTTTTGAGGCTTGTCTTTTTTGGCAAAATCCATCCTGGCCTTCCTATTCTTTTTGCTAATGAGTGGTTTGCATCTTCTGGTGTAGCGTCTGTACTTTTGTTCATGAAGTCTTCTGTGAACAGTAGATTTTGAGAGACAGTCTTACAAGCCTTTACTTTTAACCTGATCCTTTACTTTCTGTGGTCCAAGTTCAGGTCAAGTAAAAAAAAATCACTATAATCTAGTTGTTTTTTTTCTAGGGGAGGGGGCAACAAACTTGTCCCAGCCAGTTTAGAATATCTTTGTAAAATAAACAGAAATTGATCTTTTCACACTTCATTTGCTTTACTCTGTGACATACCAAAGGGTTTCAGGTATAGACGAGACAACTGATCTTAACTGGATTGTTTTGAGAAGGAATGAAGTTTAGTTTGAGCTGGAAGAGTACAAACACATCTGTAGGTGAGGGGTGAAGTGACTGACTGTTGGTTTCTGGTTGGTTTCCTTACTTTCAGACAGTCACAATATCGGATCTTGATGTTAAAAATGGGCGACATGTCAAATTGTGAGGTAAACATTTGTAGCAGTAATCACTGAGCTTCATATTGCTCTGAAATGAACTGGACTTTAATGTGGATGATGTAAAATGTGGGCCTGCAATAATTTGCTCTAAATTGTAGTAAAGTATAAGTTAAAGTACAAATACCTCAAATTATTGCATTATGCCACAGAGAAAATCTAATAATTCTGGTATGTCTTATTTTTTACAAATATATGATAGATATGATTCTGTTGGATGATCAGTGTGTTCAATCAGTGTCTGTCCTCATTACATACTGTTGAAAGATCATTGATTTGATGTAATTTATTTCATCCAAACCTTTTCATGTCCTCACTTTTCTGCATTCACTGTCAATTGTCACATTAGTGCAGCATTTGGACCTTTGATCCCTGCTACTTTATTTTTTGATCACTTTCACCATTACAGGGCTACTGTGTCATTTTTAAATTTCTCCCAAGGGGATAAATAAAGTGTACCTATCCTACCGGGTTAAACCAGATGCTGTTGGTTTGCTGCTGATTCAACATTTCAGTAAATGATTGATGGACATGAAATCATACAAACATTTCTTGCACAATGCTGGACACAAATATGGAAGCTGGGAGCAAACAGTTCCCTTTGTGCAAATGCTGGAAACCCCGTAGTCACCAGCAGCGTATATAAAGGCTGAATGAGGCTCGGGCTTCATTGATTTGGTCTCCTGCTTGTCCTTCGTCACCATGAATCTGTGGTTTAGCGTTCATTTCCTGTTTGCAGGGTTGTACCTGAGCAGCTCGGCTCCGACACCTGAAGAGTGCCAAGGTTTGGTCAAGCCTCTGTCCCTGATCGACCACAGCGTGGTAAACCCTCCTCTGATTCAGAATATCTGTCTGATGTCTGCATGTTCAGAGTTGTGAAGGTTACTATGGAAATGTAATAGATTACAGATTATTAGTTACTCTATTTAAAATGTAATAAGTAATGTAACTATTTCAATGACTTGGAATATAAAATAAAGATATTTGAAAAAGGTCAAAAGTCTGGCATTGGTTTCATTGGTACTGTGACACCATTTAAGCCCATGTGTGCTCCAAATTTGTGTCTGTTGTCTCTGACTGCATATTTGTGTGCAGATATATGGCAGGTTGAACTTCATCATGGGCTTCGCTGATAATGAAGCACATCGCTCCGCCCTGAAAGCGACCGGCAGCTCCTGGATGAAAATCAGTCCGTCACCGGATCATGCCAGCAGTGTTTTAATGGCTCATGAGAACAGACTGTGAGTTTAGAACATTTAATGAACGTGAATTAGACTTATGTCTTAATTAAGAACAAATAATACTTGTATACATTTTCTTATGAGTCAGTATCAGTCTGAATATGAACTCACCTCATTCTTTGACTTTATTTTCAGAAATGGGACCTGCTCTGGCATAACAACCAAAGTAGACATCCTAGGCGACACCCTAGTTACAGACAGTGAGTTACCTGATCTGACATGAAACTGCAGATTCTACATGTTAGTTAGTCAGAGAAGCCAGCAGGGAGGTCAGATAGTATAGTAGTAACTTTAACCACATGCAGGATGTTACTGCTGATAGAGGCGCCGGACTAGAAAACGCCTCTGTCATTCTGGAGTCACATGACACAGACCTGGAGTTTCATTTGTAGGCTTGTATTAATGACTCTGACTCTGATACACTCAGCGAGCATTTTATCAGGAACACCTGTGAAATCTAATGCAATCCAATACAACAGCTCTGCCTTACATTCTACTTTTCTGAAGAACTTTTAGTCTTTGTTGACATCGTCAGAAAGGGGATCATTCTACTTTATGATTAGTATTGAGGTCATAGTGGGTGGTGTACCAGAGTTCATCAATCAATCAATCAATCAAGGCACTTTACACACAGAGCAGGTCAAGACCATATTCTCTCTAATTTAATTTAAAGAGACCCAACATCCCCATGAGCAGCACTTGGCATAAGGAAGTGTTCCTAATATTTTACAGTGTTGCTTGTTGGTTTGTTGTGTGTCAAATATATTAGCAGCTAAAATGAAACTGTGGTTGTTTCTGTCCTCAGTGCATAACGTCACCTCGACCTCCCAAGTGCTGCAGATTGGCTCTGACAGTTTCGGCTTCATCATCAACAGCACGGCCAGAGACCTCGGGAAGCTCCTCGCCTTGATGAAGCTCGACGGCACCTTTCCAGATCTGATCACCAGCCGTGTCTTTTATGCATTTTGTAAGAAGTAACAGGAGAAGGAGAGAAAATAATGTGTCTCAATGTGACATATTCATTCATCTTTTGGTTTTTGTTTTTTTGTTTCCAGCACGAGAATCAACCATGACGGACTCAGATCTGGAACATTTCAAGAAGCAGGCGAGCTGCCTCGGCTTCACCGGAGAACCAGACTTCCACTATGACCCCAAGACAGGTGACTCACCTGTAAACCTCTGTGCTGACTGAAACACACACAATCTGTGATATCCAACACAGCTGGTGACTTTATGTTTGTTTTTCTCTCAACAGAGTTCTGCGCTGAAGGCGAAGGCGTCAGGGTGTCATTACCATGATGCAAAAACACCTGTTTTAGAAACTGATGAAGTAAAGAAACAGTGACTTGAAATATACAGTGTGTGATCTGTGTTTCTTTATTCATGATTTCTTAATCTAATAAAATCTTGTAACAGAACAGCGACCCTCTTGGATGTGCTGATTCCAGGCATCAAAATGTCCAAAATGTCCTTTTAAAAATCCATCTCAACCATTTCATAATAAAAAATCAGTGTAGAAGTGTCAAACTGTGTGTTTACTTCTACAGATGTGAGGCAGGTATAAAACTGTTCAGGTGACAAACACAGACAGTTATTAACACTGAAAACAACTTTAATGTGGAAATGATTTGGTAATATCTGAAGCAGCTTCATGAGGTCGTCACATGGCTGGTTTAAGTTAACAGGTGTGTCCTGTTAAAAGTTACTTGGTGGAGTTTCTTGCCTTCTTAATGTGTTTTAGAGCTTCAGCTGTGTTGTGCTGAGATAATGTTGGTACACAGCAAACAACCCTAAAACACTACTGTTGTAATCTATATTTTTTTTCATATTTGTTCATACTGCTGCAGTTTCTACCAGCAGAGATTTTACTGAAATATCAGTAAATATCATATTTTGAAAAACTAAGAACAAATAGGTTGTTTAATTTAAATGAGGTCTAATGACCATCATTTCCACATAATATGTGTAACACCTGTGGTGATAAGTTGGAATGAAGTTGGCTAAAATGTCTGGGTGATCATTTAAACCTTATGCTTTAGAAACAGTCAAACAAAACTGGGTCAGGGTTTTGACCCTGGAGGACAGAAGTTGCACGGTCGATTGGAGGTATATTCAATATCAACATTTTTACAACTTGTCAAATATGTTAATGAAACTGTTTCACTCCAATTTTAGAGGAAAAACTAAAATGACACACACAAATTAAAATAAGCTCCTGAACCACAGTCAGGAGCTTATCTTCATAAATAAGGTTTTTCGTGAAAGTTTCAGAAACACTCGAGGTGATACAGAAACTGAGCAGAGAGGTTTTGAAGCCAGTAAACGTTTAAATGTGTCCACCTAATATTAAAGATGTTATATGAGATGTCTGTGAGATAAGATGTCTAAATAACTGTCTGTTGCTTTATGTGTAAAGGTCAGTGACTGTATGAGGAAGTAAACTGAACACCAGTGCATGCTACCTCACATCTGAAGACAAGAACATGCAGTCTGAAGTCTCTACAATGTTTTCATCATGAAAGAGTTCAGGCAAAGAGGACATTCAGAGACTCCCTACGCCAATAAACACAAGTTCTTCCTGATTATGATAAAACCACAAAAAAGGGAGAGAAATAAGGAGACTGATGTCCAAGTGAAATTGGATTCTAACAACATTTTCTCATTATGTTGAGAGGAAATATAATTCAGCAGAATTACCTCTCCAAATGTTTTTGCTGTATCACCTCGAGAAGTTCAGAAAGCAGCTGTTTTAATCCAGCTCAGTTTAGTTTTTGCTGTTGTGGAAAATGTCAAAGACGTTCATGTCCCTGCTGCTGAAAAGTTATGTTACAAATAAAAGAAGACTTTAAAAGACAGAGTCATCATGGTCATGGTGTTTATCAGTGCATGTCAAAGTCTGTGTGTGTGTGTTTGTGTGTGTGTGTGTGTGGGCGAATATTGGTTTGTCCTTTATAACGTTAATCCCACAACCTTGTTTATTTAATGTGGAATCAACAGTCAGATGTTTTCTGTGGTTTCAAAGGTCACTCCACAGCACTTGCATTGAATATCTTTCTTCTAAAAACAGGTGAGCAAGTGGAGCACATTATTTAAACTGGAAAGTTCATGATTGTTGTGGATCCATCATGATTATAAAAAGTAGTTTCTGATTGTTTTAACCTGCATTAACTATGTTTTGTTGACTGGTAACTATTTCCACATCCAGCAGTTACTGATCAACATTATCATTCATTAGTTAATCGTGTTTCTGTCCATCTGCTGAATGTAAGTCTATATTCTCTCTTTCAGTTCTGTCTTTACTCTCTACTAACTCCTGAGGGAAATATCTAAATGCTCCACTATGTTCACCAGCTAGTCTACAGATAACTGAGTCTGTTTGTCTGTTTGGTGCTGATCAGGTAGAGTACAGTGGCTTTAAAAAAAAAAAAGTATTGCGGCTTTTTCTGTGAAAACGACGCTATGAGAGCAGTCAGAATATTTTGACTGAGTAAAACTTTAGATGCCGTTCAGTTTGGAGCTTTATTGTCCCTCAAGGAAAAATTTGATTGACAGTACAAAAAGCAACAAACACAACAATAATAAATAAACAGTGACATAGAACATCATCGCAGCGTACAGCACAACCAAACTTGATTAGAAACAGTCACGATCATAATAAAAGTAGAAGTATCAAAAGAGTATAAAAGGAGTGAAACCTGTCATCTATTAAAGGATCACAGACAGTTAAAAAAAGATGTTTTGAGTTGTGCCACAAGAGCAGTGCATTTAGGGGTTAGTTGCATTGATTTCACGTAGAACAAAGGAAAATGTTTACCTTTTTGTTCGTGCTCTAGGTAGCGTATATCTCCGTCCAAACAGCAGAGGAATGAATTCCTCCAAAAGTGATCAGAGCTGCACAAGATTGACCGTTCCTTCTGTAAAACTCGTCTGTCAAAGATCTCTGAGAGAAAGAGCTGCTGCGTCCCAAGTATGCAGAATGTTCAGAATCAGCACAAAAATATAAATTGAAATATAAATAATAATAATAACAATAATAATAATAAGCTGCATCTTTGAATTAAATGTTTTAACTGTAAGACATAGTTAGTATTGTCATTAAAGTTCTTGACAGCTACAGACAAGTGGAGTCTGATTCCTTCTTTTTGTTGACATACTCGGTCAATACATTTGATTCTGATGACTTCTAGTCTAATATTTCTAACACCACAGTTTCTTTTGTCTTGATTTGTTGTTCTGTGTTGTCATGGATATTATTTTGATGCTGAGGACTGAAAAAAGCTGAGACTTGCTGTGTTTTGATTGGTTCTTTGACCTTTAAACCCCTCTGTGTGTCAGGAATAAAACTTGTACACTACTGCCCTCCAGTGGCTGCAACAACACAATGCATCAAACACCAACTTCTACTGCATGAAAGCAGCCAGATGTCTGTGATGGTGTGTTCAGGTACCCGACTCCTGCAGAGGATACTTAAAGGACAATTCACCATCCAAGTCTGTTTTAAACCAACAGTCAGGAGCCTAAATGAACATTAATCATGTTTTTCTGTCTGTAATGATTCCTCCTGTTCTTACTGACCATTAGAAGATCCCTTCATAATGCACTTACAATGGAAGTGTGTAAACATGGATTTAAAAGATGATCTGAAGCTAATATGAAGCTTCAGCGTCCAAATGAATCAAATCTTCATCTTCTATGTTTCAACGTTACAGTGTTTTTAGTGTCAAAGTCTTTTTGTTACTATACTTCCACCACAGAGAAACAGGAAACACTAAGAGGGAATCTGATGCTAAACAGACTGTAAATGTGTCAGATATCACTGATATGACTAACTCACACTGCTGAAGCTCAATAGAAGCTGATCTGATACTTTAAATGACTGGACACACTGTGATACTGTCCTCCATCACTTTACATTGAAAGCACATTAGAAGGAGATCTCTTAATAGTCAGTATGAACAGGAGGAATGATTACAGAGAGGAAAACCTCTTTACTGCTCATATAGACACCTGACTGCTGCTTTAAGACACACTGGAAACACTGTATAAATAATGATCCTATTAATCATCACCTCTCCTGAAACATTGTGAACCTTTCCTTTAAAACAATCACAAACATTATGAAGCTTTGAGCTCAGTGAACATTGTTAAATAACTCTGCAACTTGGACAAAAGGGCGTGATAAATGAAGACATGGGTCTGGTGATGACCTCTGACCTTTTCATATAACCCACAGCGGTGAGTGTGACAGCTGTCTGCTGTAATGAACTGAACTGTCATGAGCTCCAAACATCCCCGAGGTCCCAACGTCAACGCCCCCAGGCCACCTGTTAGATGAGAGAACACAGAAAAATACAGGAAAACATTCAAGTTAGTGAATGCATCAATAGTACATGAATGTAAATGGATATAGGTGGATGGATAGAGAGAGAGAGGGAGGAGGAGAGAAGAGCTCAGTGCATCATGGGAGTCCCCCTGCAGTCTAAACCTATAGCAGCATAAACTAGGAGCTGGAACCGACCCTAACTCTTAACCTCCTGAGACTGGACCTTTTGTTTGGTATGCATTTTTAATACACACATATCAACATATTTAGGATTAGTAAAACCTAATAAGTACAAAAACGAAGCATCGTCTTTGAGCAGCAAGTAGTGTTGGGTTTATTTTCACTGTATAACAATTACTTGCAGGATTGATGCTTCTTTTCTGAGACTTTTCTAAAATTGTCTGCTTACTAAATGCTGACATAATGAAATCATCTGATGGGTATCCTTATGCCTTGTTGAATGCATCACTAGTTATTTGAAGTATCTGCAGAGCACAGTGAAGTGCTGCACACATCTGTGGCCGATGATCCATCGTTAATTACTGACTACGAGAGCAAACGTGTTCCTTTTAAATCCCCCGCTTGTCCCTCGCCCACTCTCCGTCTGCTCTGCAAGTGGCCTCCATGTGACGTCTGCTGCTACGTCTCATGAGAGGATGGAACTACCAATGAAACTGTGTGTGTGTGTGTGTGTGTGTGTGTGTGTGTGTGTATGTTTGTTTGTGTGTGTGTGTCCTTGTTTGTCTATCGTTCTGAGGTAACAGTATTACAGTAAAAGTAGTGGTTTGGTCCCTCTGACTGATATATTATTATATATGACATCATAGATTATTAATAGTGAAGCATCAGTGTTAGAGCAGCATGTTACTGTTGTAGCTGCTGGAGGTGGAGCTAGTTTATATAGTCCAGTGGTTCCCAACCTAGGGGTGGGGCCCCTCCAAAGGGTCAGCAGATAAATGTGAGGGTTGGTGAGATGATTAATGGGAGAGGAAAGAAGAAAAAACAAAGTTCTGATACACAAATGTGTTTTCAGTTTTTGGACTTTTTCTCTAATCTTTGAAGTTTAGAGGGGGAAAAATCACTATTTGGTGGAGCTGTTAACAACTCATAGACATCTGAAATGTGAGCTGACTACACACTGCTTTTTGTAGGAAGTCAAAAGACAAAAAGGTTGGAAACCACTGGTTTAATCTTTAACAATGTGTTGTATTTTAAAAGCTTGTTATATTATTCATTGTGTCAAATAAATGTAGTGGAGTAGAAAGTATAATATTTCCCTCTGAGATGTAGAAAGTAGCATCACATGGAAAGTAAAGTACAAGTACCTCAAACTGTACTACAGTAAAGTACAATGTTAAGAGACATTCTTTTATTGAGTGTACTCAGTTGTTATGTGATATGTGATTGTACTGCTGTTTAATAGGGTGCAGTATTTTCTTTTCACCACAAGGAGTCTCCACTCATGCTGTGTCATCACATTTTGTTTAGGCCACACCCAATCTTGTTCTGTCTGAGGTTCAGAGTTCATCTCTCCATGACTGGAGAAATATGTAAGGTCATGTTTAATCGCAAATAAAAATGCCACAAAGGCTAAAGAATATTATTGCCTCTGTAAGATTAATCCCGGAGTTCAATGCTGGTGATGCCGCGTAGCTCAACAGGGTATGGGCCCAGGAGCAACTCGGGAAGAGTTTTTGATGTTTTATCACCGGTAGAAAGTCGCCACGGATAGCGTGCTAACGGCTAACAGATAGCATCATGGATCCACGAGGAACAAGCAGACTGCCTCGACTCATGTTCGACGGAGATGAAACCAATGAACTGTGGAAGACTAAAGTTTTGGGACATTTGCATTTATTAGGATTTAAAAAATACGGAAGAACGCCGATAACACAGAGTTGATTCAACTTTTGGACGATAAAAGCCTCATTAATTATGAGAGATGCACCTGACAATGCTAGAAAGGCACTATTAATATGCCGGGAAGGGGAAGCCCCGCATTATCAACCTGTACACCATGCTGACATCGCTTCAGACGACGAGCAGCGAGACTGTTACAGACTACATCATCAGGGCAGAGACCTGCGGGTGAAACATTGGGAGATGGCCTGCTGATTGCTATGGTATTAAAAGGGCTGCCTGAAAGTTTTAGGCCATTTGCAATACATGTAGCACATAATGAGGACAATATAACATTTGCAGAATTCAAAACAAAGCTGCGTAGTTTTGAAGCCACAGAGAAGCTAACCGCAGCGTCCAGTGACAATTGGCCACTACACAGTTCCAGCACGACTCGACTCGTTTTTTGCGTTTCCACTAGGGATAGTACCTGGTACCTGCTCTGCTGAGGTTCACCACCCACGTTGAGTAGGTACTTTTTAGTAATGGGAAAGGTAATTCCTGGAACCGTGTTGAGTCGAGCCGAGTAGTGCTAGAAATGTATAGTGGAAAAGCGCCATATGTGATGAAGACTGTGGCGAGGGCCGGGTGGAGGCCCGCCAAGTCAAGTGCACGGGACAGGAGCAATGAGGATGCGGACATTGTATGTTTCAAATGTGGCATGAGGGGTCACCGAGCGAAAGGCATGGTGCAGTCATTGTATAGGTGACACCCTCACCCACAACGATGCCACTTGTAGACGTAAAGATAAACAAGATGGAGTGAGGAAAGTCGCAGATGAGAGTGGAAACGGATCTAAAGCAGCAGCAGCGGATTATGCCTTCAGGATCTAGGACGCAGACCTCGGGGTTCAGCAGCAGCCAGCGCGCAGCATTAAGGAGAAGAGCTTGGTGGTTGACACTGGAGCTACTTCCCACATCGTTGCCGATACAGCCAAGTTTCAATGACACGGTCAAGCCGGAGACGCACTGTGTGGAGTTGGCAGACGGCACCTTGTGCGGAGGCGTCGCTCAACTTAAGGGAAATGCAGAGATGTTCTTGGTAGACCGGATGGGACACGACGCAGAGCAACCCTGAGAGACGCATCTGGAGAAACAGTTACATTTAAAGGATAGGACATATTGACACAAAGACGGTACCAGGTTTAACATTCATATATCAAATTGTATTATTTGCACACTGATATTGAGGATAGTGAAGTGTAGTACTTGTCACGACATGCAGACATGGCATGAAATATTAGGCCACTGCAACTATGAGGATGTAGAGACCCTGATACAAGAGCAGAGGCTCCCTTACAAATGGTGCACACAGACCTAGCAGGTCCAGTAGCTAATGAGTCTATTGATGGGTACAAATATGTGTCGTCATTCACTGATGATTATTCAAATGTAGTGTTTGTATACTTTAAGACAGAGTGATATGGTGCAGGCAACTGAAACGTTCCTAGCAGATACAGCCCCTTATGGAAAGGTTAAGTGTATCAGGTCTGACAATAGCATAGAGTTTATGTGCCAGGGACTTCCAGACCCTGTTAAGGAAGAATGGTATTAAGCCCCAACAGCAAATTCGACAAGTGTAAAGGTATTGCTACAAAAAGCAACACAGGAGAACCTGGTACTCCACCAAATGGATGTAAGAACAGCTTATTTACATTCTCCCATTGATTATGAGATCTACACAAATCAACCCAGAAGGGTATTAAGAAGGGGAAGGTCTGGTGTGTAAGCTGGAGAAGCAATCTGGCCGAAACTGACCTTTAGAAAATTTAGGCTTATTGTGTGTAAAAAAAAATTCCACAACCTGAGTACAAGTGGGGGTGTTAAGAGACATTCTTTTATTGAGTGTACTCAGTTGTTAAGTGATATGTGATTGTACTGCTGTTTAATAGGGTGCAGTATTTTGTTTCCACTCATGCTGTGTCATCACATTTTGTTTAGGCCACACCCAAGCTTGTTCTGTCTGAGGTTCAGAGTTCATCCCTCCATGACTGGAGAAATATGTAAGGTCATGTTTAGTCTCTAATAAAGATGCCACAAAGGCTAAAGAATATCATTGCCTCTGTAAGATTAATCCCAGAGTTCAACACTGGTGAAGCCCCGTAGCTCAACATACAAGTACCTCAAACTGTACTACAGTAAAGTACTAGTACCTCAAACTGTACTACAGTAAAGTACTTGTACCTCAAACTGTACTACAGTAAAGTACTAGTACCTCAAACTGTACTACAGTAAAGTACTAGTACCTCAAACTGTACTGCAGTAAAGTACTAGTACCTCAAACTGTACTGCAGTAAAGTACAAGTACCTCTAACTACTACAGTAAAGTACTAGTACCTCAAAATGTACTGCAGTAAAGTACTAGTACCTCTAACTGTACTACAGTAAAGTACAAGTACCTCAAACTGTACTTCAGTACAGTACTTGAGTAAATCTGGTTGGTTACTTTATTCAGGGTCGTATTGTGTGAAAAGACAAACGTGTGTGTAAAGGGGGGTTCACACTGTTTTAACACACCAACTGTTGCTAGGCGAGCCCCTGGTTGCCAGGGCGATGTATAGACCCCTGATGGTGTGGAGTCAGGAGGGAGCGTGTGTGTGTGTGTGTGTGTGTGTGTTTGTGTGTGTGTATTCTATAGGGATTGGGTGTGAAAGTGAGACAATGGAAGTGGGTGGGGACCAGATGATGTGATTGGGGGGGTTGGGGGGGCTCCATCTGCAGGTGTGTTTGTTGTTTTTAAAATTAGAGTTAATTTCACGTATTTTCTAATCTTTTAATAGTTTACATTACAAGTTAGTTATTGTACAATTTGATTATGTTTCTTTTGTAGTACTCATCAATCAATAAATCAATCAAACTTAATTCATATAGCACCTTCCATAAAAGTCTAATGCAGTTCAAAATGGTTTAAAAGTGGTGGACAAAGGAAGCAAAATATGGATTTGGAGAAAAAGCAAAAGAATTAATTGAAAAATAAAATAATAAAAGTTGAGGGGTAGTTAATGAAATATAAGCAATAAAAAATAACAGTCCAAATAAAATGATAAAGCACTACACATGATGAGCAGATTATAATAATACCTTCATGGTGTTTCTGATTCTGACTATTAGTTTATTATCAATCATATTATTAGTAATTATTGCACATTAAGCACACGTTTCTACTGTGTAGCTTATAATCACTGGTTTCACATGTGATACCATTTTACTTTATTTTTTGGGTTTGATATAATCTTAGATGCTACAGTTTATTACTGATGGGTAATAACTTAAATGCAGAAATAATAAGTTTGTGACAGTTTTAACCACAAATCATTCATGAATACCTCATCAATGATTTAAAAAATAGGTGAATAATCTTCTAATGAAGCTTTTAGGGAGCAGAAAGATCATTATGTAGTTTTTACACTTTTCATTGATGGAGAAATGTAATGTTATATAACACAGATAAACATAATGATTTCAATTAATTATATTAACTCCTGTAGCACCAAGTGAGTTTTAGAGCTCTTCATCATCAGATACATGTAATGCACAGATAAACCACCAGGGGGCTTTTTATTTCAACTGTCAAAGAGCCACAATTTAGAGGTCTGGGTTGCCTGTGGTCTGTGTATAAGGGTCAGAGATGTGTATTAGTGTCCATGTGGTGTAATTTAAATTTAAAGGGTTAAAATGTAGAAAATAAACGTATGAATAACTTCACACATTCTTTTTTTGTGGACCCAGCATCAAATTTCTGCTTTTAATCCATTTAGAGAGAATATATTAGAGGATTATGGTAAAAATGTCTAAGTGGTGTAACCATAAAAACTTTGTACCAAATAATTGAACGTTGCTTAAAAACAGTAAATAGTCAATAAAACACCTTCCTTCCTTCCTTCCTTCCTTCCTTCCTTCCTTCCTTCCTTCCTTCCTTCCTACCTAACACCATATCAACTAGTTTGGCATGATCTTACATCCTTCCTTCCTTCCTTCCTTCCTTCCTTCCTTCCTTCCTAACACCATATCAACTAGTTTGGCATGATCTTACATCCTTCCTTCCTTCCTTCCTTCCTTCCTTCCTAACACCATACCAACTAGTTTGGCATGATCTTACATCCTTCCTTCCTTCCTTCCTTCCTTCCTTCCTACCTAACACCATATCAACTAGTTTGGCATGATCTTACATCCTTCCTTCCTTCCATCCTTCCTTCCTACCTAACACCATATCAACTAGTTAGGCATGATCTTACATCCTTCCTTCCTTCCTTCCTTCCTTCCTTCCTACCTAACACCATATCAACTAGTGTGGCATGATCTTACATTATAACTTTTATATTAAATAAAGCTAATGGAATACTATTGTTCTAAATATTACATTTCATCTGGTTACCATGGAGACCAGGAAACATTTACATGTTTTAAATAATTGATGTCATTATTAGTATAAGTCCACTTAAACACACTGTAGCTGATACAATATTTAATGTCTATCATTCTTTTGTGGTTACACCATTTGACATTTTCAGGAGCATTCAGTCTGACTTTTGGTAAAAAATGGGTCAAATGTCATTTAAATGATATAAAACCAACAAAAATACTAAATGTACATTTTAACAAACCTGATGCTGCTTTTAAATCTAGTTTAACTGATTTATGAATTCATCATCTTGCCAACATTTATTATTACTGACCCAGATACTTTATACATCTTATAAAGATTTATGTGATCTCAGTTCCTTGGTTTGGTGATACTCTAATTTGGCTAAAACGTCTTTTCTTTTGTCTTGTTTTTTTGTGGCTTAAATAAACGTATTGTGTTAAATGTTGGGTAACGTCATGGTGTCTCCCTGCCGGGTTATAACACAGCCGTCACACAAAGAATAAATAAGACTCTTAAACAGGTTTATTTTGGGTTTAACCCTTTATTGGGCAAATAATTATATTTGGTAACTTCTGTAAATATCCCAAAATATCCTTCCTTCCTTCCTTCCTTCCTTTCTTCTTTTCCTTCCTCCTTGCCTTCTTTCTTCCCTTCCTCTTTTCCTTTCTCCCTCCCTCATTCCTTATTTCCTCTGTCCTTCCTTCCTTTCCTTACTTCCATCTGTCCTCCCTCCCTCCCTCCTTCTCTCCTCCCTTCCTTCTTTCCTTCCTCCGTCCTTACTTCCTTCCTTTCCTTACTTCCATCTGTCCTCCCTCCCTCCCTCCTTCTTTCCTTCCTCTGTCCTTCCTTCCTTTCCTTACTTCCATCTGTCCTCCCTCCCTCCCTCCTTCTCTCCTCCCTTCCTTCTTTCCTTCCTCCGTCCTTCCTTCCTTCCTTTCCTTACTTCCATCTGTCCTCCCTCCCTCCCTCCCTCCTTCTTTCCTTCCTCCGTCCTTCCTTCCTTCCTTTCCTTACTTCCATGTTCACCTAAATAAAACATTTACATTATATTTCTTAAATATTGTTGAAATTTTGGATTTTTATCAATCAATCAATCAATCTTTATTTATAAAGCGCCAAATCACAACAGAGTTATCGCAAGGCTCTTTACACATAGAGCAGGTTCTAAACTCTTCAGGTTTTAACTTTAAAGAGACCCAACATTCCCACATGAGACACAGTGGAGAGAAAAAAAAACTCCCTTTTAACAGGAAGAACCCTCAGAACCAGACTCAGAGTGGGAGAACATCTTTTAACAGGAAGAACCCTCAGAACCAGACTCAGAGTGGGAGAACATCTTTTAACAGGAAGTAACCTCAGAACCAGACTCAGAGTGGGAGAACATCTTTTAACAGGAAGAACCCTCAGAACCAGACTCAGAGTGGGAGAACATCTGCCTCCACCGGTTGGGGTAGAGAGGAGAGAAAGGAAGGATAGAGGAGAGAAGCACAATGAAAATCAACAATGAAGCTAGAGGGTCCGGGACTGGAATCTGTCATCTGGACGAGACCAGAAAGCACAGACAACTCCGGGGAAGAAGTTTAGTTTATTAGTTTATTGCATTAATGAGAGAGAGAGAGAGAGAGAGAGAGAGAGAGAGAGAGGGGAGAGAGAGAGAGAGAGAGAGAGAGAGAGAGAGAGAGAGAGAGAGAGAGAGAGAGAGAGAGAGAGAGAGAGAGAGAGAGAGAGAGAGAGAGAGAGAGAGAGAGAGAGAGAGAGAGAGAGAGAGAGAGAGAGAGAGAGAGAGAGAGAGAGAGAGAGAGAGAGAGAGAGAGAGAGAGAGAGAGAGAGAGAGAGAGCGCCCCCCAACCGGTCGAGGCAGATGTTCTCCCACTCTGAGTCTGGTTCTGAGGGTTCTTCCTGTTAAAAGATGTTCTCCCACTCTGAGTCTGGTTCTGAGGGTTCTTCCTGTTAAAAGATGTTCTCCCACTCTGAGTCTGGTTCTGAGGGTTCTTCCTGTTAAAAGATGTTCTCCCACTCTGAGTCTGGTTCTGAGGGTTCTTCCTGTTAAAAGATGTTCTCCCACTCTGAGTCTGGTTCTGAGGGTTCTTCCTGTTAAAAGATGTTCTCCCACTCTGAGTCTGGTTCTGAGGGTTCTTCCTGTTAAAAGATGTTCTCCCACTCTGAGTCTGGTTCTGAGGGTTCTTCCTGTTAAAAGATGTTCTCCCACTCTGAGTCTGGTTCTGAGGGTTCTTCCTGTTAAAAGATGTTCTCCCACTCTGAGTCTGGTTCTGAGGGTTCTTCCTGTTAAAAGATGTTCTCCCACTCTGAGTCTGGTTCTGAGGGTTCTTCCCGTTAAAAGATGTTCTCCCACTCTGAGTCTGGTTCTGAGGGTTCTTCCTGTTAAAAGATGTTCTCCCACTCTGAGTCTGGTTCTGAGGGTTCATCCTGTTAAAAGATGTTCTCCCACTCTGAGTCTGGTTCTGAGGGTTCTTCCTGTTAAAAGATGTTCTCCCACTCTGAGTCTGGTTCTGAGGGTTCTTCCTGTTAAAAGATGTTCTCCCACTCTGAGTCTGGTTCTGAGGGTTCTTCCTGTTAAAAGATGTTCTCCCACTCTGAGTCTGGTTCTGAGGGTTCTTCCTGTTAAAAGATGTTCTCCCAATCTGAGTCTGGTTCTGAGGGTTCTTCCTATTAAAAGGGAGTTGTTTCTCTCCACTGTGTCTCATGTGGGAATGTTGGGTCTCTTTAAAGTTAAAACCTGAAGAGTTCGGTTTAGAACCTGCTCTATGTGGAAAGTGCTTTGAGATAACTTTGTTGTGATTTGGCGCTTTATAAATAAAGATTGATTGATTGATTGATTCAATACACTTTGTTCCTATTAAGGTATAAAATGTTCATAATGGTAAAAACAACTGAATGCTTGATTTGATAAAGAGAATATTCACTGCTCATTAATATCACACATACTAGTTTCTACACTGAGTTTTATCATTTCTATCAAAGTGTCATAGGTCTAGTCCACCTTAACCAATCTAGTCCACCTTAACCAATCTAGTCCACCTTAACCAATCAAACTGTCTGTATCTGTCAGTATAACAGTATAATCCAGGGGTGTCAAACATGCGGCCCGGGGGCCAGGTTCGGCCCGCCAAGGGGTGTGATCCGGCCCACTTGCCATCCTGTGTTCTTGTCCTTCCTTCTTGCCTTTCTTCCTTCTGTCCTTCCTTCCTTCCTCCCTTCCTGCCATCCTGTGTTCTTGTCCTTCCTTCCTTCCTTCCTTCCTTCCTTCCTTCCTTCCTTCCTTCCTTCCTTCCTTCCTTCCTTCCTTCCTTCCTTCTGTCTGTCCTTCCTCCCTTTCTTCCTTCCTTCCTTCCTTCCTTCCTTCCTTCCTTCTGTTCTTCCTTCCTTCCTTCCTTTTTGTCCTTCCTCCCTTTCTTCCTTCTGTTCTTCCTTCCTCCCTTCCTTCCTGTCTGTCCTTCCTTCTTCTTTCCTTCCTTCTGTCTGTCTGTCCATCCTTCACTGTCTGTCTTTCCTACCTTTCTTCTCTCCTTCCTTTTGCCTGTCTTTCCTTCCTTCCCTTCTTATTTCCTTCCTTCCTTCCTTCTTTCCCTCCATCTTTTCAATGATCCGGCCCACATGAGATCAAATTGGTCTCTATGTGGCCCTTGAATGAAAATGAGTTTGACACCTCTGGTATAATCTCTTCATGGCAGCCTGAAGGAGTCACACCTTCGACCACCAGGTGGCGCTTTCTGACATTATCTTTGAACATACAAGCTATTTTAAAACTCTCTAAACACAAATCCTTTACACCAAACCAACAAAACATCTCTGCAAAAGCAAACTAGTCTTCCAAAATTCAACAAATTAGTTTTAAAAATGTGTTTTTGCATCAAACAGACACACAAGCCGTCATTTTGAATAAGCACACAAAGCACCAACTACACACTGACAGCATGAAGAATGAACATTTATGGCTTTTACTTTTTTAATTGTGTTTAAATGCCTTTTTGTATTTTCCCATGTGTTGCTTTTATATTCTTTCTATTCTGTCTTTTATGTAAAGCACTTTGAATTGCTAATAAAATCACCTTGCCTTATGTCTGTCTATAAATAAATAAATAAATAAAAATAAGATACACATCAAATCAAGGGGCTTTATAGTCTGAACAGCAAAACAACAATAATATAAATTAATAAATAATAATAAAAACTCCTTAAAAAGCTCTTTAACGGGTGTTTTTGTACAGAAAATAACAAGAAAGACAAATTAAAGAAAGATAAATGTGATAAAGAGGACGTCTATATAAGTACAATAGTGAGTTCTCAATAAAAGAACATAATAATTAACACGAGTAAACACTAAGACTGGTTACTGAGATCAGAGGGGACGCCAGGGATTTCGGGCCCCATGAAAAGATATCACATTGGGCCCCACTATCACCACACACAGTCCACACCAACCATGCACAAGCTCTGTAACCACACCTCTACCTGTGAAGGCTTGCAACTCTCCTGCAGTCTAATGCTAACACTGTGCAGACATGCATGCAGCTTTCTGCACACAAATAAAGCCTTAGTGTAATTGTAAATGACATATTCTATTAATGTCTATTAATGATGAAATGTTAATAACGTTTTAATATTGTTTTAGGGTCCCTGTCAGGCATTGGGCCCTTAGACTCGTCCTAACTTTTCACCCCATTATGGCGCCACTGACTGAGATATTAGTCGTTACTTTCTCTGTTAATCACTGAAATCTGGAATAAAATGTAAGAATGAAGAATGAGAATGTTTAACTTTTAATGAAGTTTGAATATTCACACAGATATCTCCTTCTTCTGAATTCAAACAGTATCTTAAAGCATTTAAACAGATAAACAGACGTATGGTTTTGATTGATTTTTGTCTAGTATAATAATGACTATCAGTAATATTTATGCTCACACAGATCACAGCAGCAGCAGATCTCATTAAAACTGTGACAGATTATAAACATCTGCTCATTCAGACGACTGATCGGCTTCCACATCTGTAATCAACATTCTCAAAAACAGAAAAATGTGAGGATTAAATAAAAATTAAAAAATAAATAAAAAAAAGTAAAAGAAAGTGTGCAGAGAAGAAAGAAAGTGTAATTCTGAATTTGGACACATGGGGGCGCTGAAGCACCAGAGGAGAGTTGAAGCCTCGGCTGAGTTTAAAGCAGCAGATTGACTTGTGTTGGTTATATTTAGTCAGTTGTGGGATACTTTACTTCAATTTTTCCATTTGATATTACTTTATATTCCCACTGCACCTCGTTTATCTGCTGATTTCAGATTAAAGGACGAGTTCACAGTTTCTCAAGTGTCATAAACCAACAGTGAGGAGCATAAAAAGAGCCTGAAGTGTGTTTATGTGTAATGATTCCTCCTGTTCATACTGAGCATTAGATCCTTCATCATGTTTACAGGAAGTGACGGAGGACTAAACCCACAGTCCTCCTTCTGGAAGGAAGGAAGGAAGGAAGGAAGGAAGGAAGGAAGGAAGGAGGACTAAACCCACAGTCCTCCTTCTGTGGAAACATGGATTTAAAAGTTGTTCTGAAGCTAATATGAAGCTTCAGCATCTGAATGAAGTAGAGAGAGGAAGGAAGGAAGGAAGGAAGGTAGGGAGGAAGGAAGGGAGAAAGGAAGGGAGGAAGCTGTTGTAATGATTCCTCCTGTTCATACTGAGCATTAGATCCTTCATCATGTTTACAGGAAGTGATGGAGGACTAAATCCACAGTCCTCCTTCTGGAAGGAAGGAAAGAAGGAAGGAAGGAAGGAAGGAAGGAAGGAGGACTAAACCCACAGTCCTCCTTCTGTGGAAACATGGATTTAAAAGTGGATGTGAAGCTAATATGAAGCTTCAGAGTCTGAATGAAAGAAAAGAACTAGAAGAAGGAAGATCAGGAAAGAAAGAAAGAAAGAAAGAAGAAGGAAAAGGAGGAGAAAGAAAAACAAGAAGGAGGAGGAAGATGAGAAAAGGAAGAAAGGAGGAGGATGAGGGAGAAGAAGAAAGAAGAACAAGAAGAAGGAAGATCAGGAAAGAAAGAACGGGGAGGAGAAGAAATAAAGAAAGAACAACAAGAAGGAGGAGGAAGATGAGAAAAGGAAGAAAGAAAGAACATGAAGGATGAAGGTGAGAAAAGAAAGACTGGGGAGAATAAGGAGGATGAAAATGGAAATGAAGGAAAAGAAAACTAAAGAAAGAAAAGAAAAAGGATAAAGAACGAGGAGGAGGAGGAAAGAAAGAAAGAAAGAAAGGAAGGAAGGAGGAGAGTAAACTAATCTTCATCTTCTATGTTTCAGCGTTACAGTGTTTTTAGTATCAAAGTCTTTTTGTTCCTATACTTCCACCACAGCTCAACAATCAGCCAATCCATGACAGAACATTTTGATAAATATTGGAATCCATTTTTGAGCAAGAAAAGTCTAAATTCTCTGATTCCAGCTTCTTAAATGAGACGTTTGAGTTGTAGTCATGTTGGACTTTAGGAAACACTGATCCACGTTTTCTAACTTCCTTTTAATGAACCAAATGACACATGACATTCATCAGTTGCTGCTGAAATGAAAGATTCAATGTCTCAAAACTCAAAAGTCAACAGATTCATGTTCTTCTTCTTCTAAGTCAAAACTTGGTGCCTACATCTCCCATCATGCACCAGGAGCGGACTACAGACATCTGGTCACCTCATTTCTTTCTAACTGAACACAACTACACTTTCTAACTCATACAGCTCATCTTTAATGCTCTTGTTTTTGGACATGTATTCAGATCTGGTATTCTGAGTGAATTTTAAAAACATCTGTGACCATTTATTTTATTTCTCTAAATTTCCTCACGGTCCAGATTCCCTTCTGTCCTCAAGCGGCTTGTTTCTGAAGCTCTTTACATGAATCCCGTCTAATGGAAGCAGCAGCAGCATGTTTAGCTGCAGTAACGCCTGCAGATGTGAGTCAGTCTACAGCTGAGACACAAGCTTCAGTCTGAGCTTCCTCACAAACCCAAAGTCATGCTTGTCAAACGCTTCAGCACAGACATGTTATAGAGTCTCAACACAAACACTATCTGATTATCTTTCCTCCCTTCCTTGTTTCCTCTGTCCTACTTTCCTTCCTTCCTCTTTTCCTTTCTCCCTCCCTCCTTCTTTCTTTCCTCCATCCTTCCTCCCTCCTTTCCTTCCTCCATCCCCCCTTCTTCCTTCCTTCTGTCCTTCCTTCCTCCCTCCTTCTTTCCTTCCCTCCTTCCTACCTTCCTCCCTCCCTCCTTCTCTCATACTTTCCTCCCTTCCTTGTTTCATCTGTCCTTTCCTTCCTTCTTCTTTTCCTTTCTCCCTCCCTCCTTCTTTCTTTCCTCCATCCTTTCCTTCCTTCCTTCCTTCTTTCCTACCCTCCTTCCTACCACTTTAGCAATACAACATGTCAAAACTTATTAAGAAAAAAAATGGTTCTTTTTAGGATACGTCCTTTAAACTTTAAATGTAGAAATACTCCAAAAATGTTTCTTTTCATTTAATGTGTTTTAAATGAAGTCATTATTAGGCAAGGAAGGAAGGGAAGGGAGGAAGGAAAGGAAGGAAGGACAGAGGAAAGAAGGAAGGAAGGAAGGTAGGGGGGAGGAAAGAAAGAGAGAAGGAGGGAGGGAGGAAGGAAAGAAGGAAAGAAGGAAGGAAGGAAGGAAGGAAGGAAGGAAGGATCAGTATTAGTATAAGTCCACTTAAACACACTGTAGCTGATCACATATTTAATATCTATCATTCTTTTGTGGTTACACCATATGACATTTTGTGGTTACACCATTTGACATTTTCAGGAGCATTCAGTCTTACTTTTGGTATAAAATGGGTCAAATGTCATTTCAAATCTCTCTTATTGATCTTTTTTTAATATATTGATTATATTGAACTGGGCGTAACGTCCATGATGTCTTGCTGCGGAGTTCAGTCTGAATTCAGTCCCTCCCTTCCTTCTTTCCTACCTTCCTTCCTTCCTTCCTTCCTTCCTTCCTACCTACCTTCCTTCCTTCCTCCCTCCCTTCCTTCCTTCCTCCCTCCCTTCCTTCCTTCTTTCCTACCTTCCTTCCTTCCTTCCTTCCTTCCTCCCTTCCTCCCTCCCTTCCTCCCTCCCTCCTTCCTTCTATAAAACCAACAAAAATACTAAATGTACATTTTAACAAACCTGATGCTGCTTTTATAACTAGTTTTAACCCTTTATTGGGCAAATAATTATATTTGGTAACTTCTGTAAATATCCCAAAATATCCTGCCTCCCTCGTTCCTTCCTTCTTTCCTTCCTTCTTTCCTTCCTTCCTTTCTTCCTTTCCTTCCTCCCTGCCTTCTTTCTTCCCTTCCTCTTTTCCTTTCTCCCTCCCTCGTTCCTTATTTCCTCCGTCCTTCCTTCCTTTTTTCCTTCCTTCCTTTCTTCCTTTCCTTCCTCCTTGCCTTCTTTCTTCCCTTCCTCTTTTCCTTTCTGCCTCCCTCGTTCCTTATTTCCTCTGTCCTTCCTTCCTTCCATCTAGTTTTAAGGATATTTATGGATTGCTCATCTTATTTATCAGTGACCTGCTCGTGTTAAAGCTCCCTGCAGTGTTGAGGGTTTAGGGTTTATAGAGTCGCAGCAGAGGAAGCTCCACCATGGCTCTGATCCTCCACAAAGATCAGCTGCATTGTTTCAGATCTTTAACATGTGAGGACTTGACCAGACAAACGGTTCAGAGACTCAACATTAGTAAAAAATGTCACAATGCAAACGTCTGAGAATCAGATCAGAGTCATTCCTCTAATGCAGAGGTGTCAAACTCATTTCCATTCAAGGGCCACATACAGAACAATTAGATTTAATGTGGGCCGGATCATTAAAAGGAAGGAAAGAAGGAAGGAAAGAAGGAAAGAAAGAAAGGAGGGAGGAACAAGGAAGGAAGGAAGGAAGGAAGGACAGATGGAAGGAAGAGAAGACAAGAAAAGAAGGAAGGAAGGAAGGGAAGTCAGATGGAAGGAAAGAAGGAAGGAAAAGAACACAGGAAGGAAAGAAGGAAGGAAGGAAGGAAGGAAGGCAAAACAGATGGAAAGAAAGAAAGAAGGAAGGAAAAGAACAAAGGAAGGAAAGAAGGCAAGGCAAGGCAGTTTTATTTATATAGCGCATTTCATACACAATGGCAATTCAATGTGCTTTACATAAAACAGAAAAACATGTAATTTGAGAAACATTAAAACATATGAAGTAAGGAAGGAAGGAAGGAAGGAAGGACAGATGGAAGGAAGAGAAGACAAGAAAAGAAGGAAGGAAGGGAAGTCAGATGGAAGGAAAGAAGGAAGGAAAAGAACAGAGGAAGGAAGGAAGGAAGGAAGGAAGGAAGGAAGGCAAAACAGATGGAAAGAAAGAAAGGAGGGAGGAAGAAGGAAGGAAGGAAGGAAGGAAGGACAGATGGAAGGAAGAGAAGACAAGAAAAGAAGGAAGGAAGGAATGGAAGTCAGATGGAAGGAAAGAAGGAAGGAAAAGAACACAGGAAGGAAGGCAAAACAAATGAAGGCAAGGCAGTTTTATTTATATAACAGAAAAACATGTAATAACGAAGTAAGGAAGGAAGGAAGGAAGGAAGGAAGGAAGGAAAGAAGGAAGGAAAAGAGGAAGAAGGAAACTGGGCCGGATTGGACCTCTTGGGCGGGCCGGTTCTGGCCCACGGGCCGCATGTTTGACACCCCTGCTCTAATGACTTAATGATTCTGTGCATTTACCCTTTTAACCCTTTATTGGGCAAATAATTATATTTGGTAACTTCTGTAAATATCCCAAAATATCCTTCCTTCCTTCCTTCCTTCTTTCCTTTCCTTCCTCCCTGCCTTCTTTCTTCCCTTCCTCGTTTCTTATTTCCTCCGTCCTTTCTTCCTTTCCTTCCTTCCATCTGTCCTTCCTCCCTCCCTCCTTCTCTCCTCCCTTCCTTGCTTCCTTCCTCCGTCCGTCCTTCCTTCCTTTCCTTACTTCCATCTGTTCTTCCTCCCTTCCTCCCTCCTTCTCTCCTCCCTTCCTTCTTTCCTTTCTCCATCCCCCTTTCTTCTTCCTTCCTTCCTTCTTTCTTCCCTTCCTCCCTCCCTCCTTCTCTCTTTCTTTCCTCCCCCCTACCTTCCTTCCTTCCTTCTTTCCTCTGTCCTTCCTTCCTTCCTTCCTTCTTACCTAACACCATATCAACTAGTTTGGCATGATCTTACATCCTTCCTTCCTTCCTTCCTTCCTACCTAACACCATATCAACTAGTTTGGCATGATCTTCCTTCCTTCCTTCCTTCCTTCCTTCCTTCCTTCCTTCCTTCCTACCTAACATCATATCAACAAGTTTGGCATGATCTTCCATCCTTCCTCCCTTCCCTTCCCTTCCTTCCTCCCTTCCCGTCCTTCCTTCCTTCCCTTCCTTCCATCCTTCCTTCCTTCCTCCCTTCCTTTCAATGAGTGTCCTATAAAGGGTTAAACCAGATCCTGTATCACTCTAACTCTTTACACCAGTGCCAGAGGAAGAAGATTCACTTTGTCAAACTCCCCCCTACCTTCCTTCCTTCCTTCTTTCCTCTGTCCTTCCTTCCTTTCCTTCCTCCCTTCCCTTCTTTCCTTCCTTCCTTCCTTCCCGTGAACAAACCTTCACTTTGTCAAACGACTAAAACTCTCGGCTTCATTTGACATTTAGAGCGTTTCTCTGGAGGATGACAGTAATTATATTTAAACTGTTGCTTCTATTAGTCATGGGAGCGTTAGTAACTGTTATTATAAGGTATGATAATCTACACCTGTTTGTCCTGTTCAGGTATGTGGAGGGTGGAGTCCAGCAGAGCAGCAACCAGTGACACCAGAAAGGAAAGAAGGCAGGGAGGGAGGAAGGAAGGAAGGATGGAGGAAAGAAGTAAGTAAGGAAGGAAAGTAGGAGGGAGGGAGGGAGGAAGGAACGACGGAGGAAGTAAGTAATGAAGGACAGAAGGTAGGAGGGAGGGAGGAAAGAAGGAGAGAAGAAGAAAGAGGAAGGTAGGGGGAGGAAAGACAGAATGTAGGAAGAAAGGGAGATGGAGGAAAGAAAGAGAGAAGGAGAGAGGAAGCACGGATGGAAGGAAGAAAGGAAGGAACGACGGAGGAAGTAAGTAAGGAAGGACAGAAGGTAGGAGGGAGGGAGGAAAGAAGGAGAGAAGAAGAAAGAGGAAGGTAGGGGGAGGAAGGACAGAAGGTAGGAGGGAGGGAGGAAAGAAAGAGAGAAGAAGAAAGAGGAAGGTAGGGGGAGGAAGGACAGAAGGTAGGAAGAAAGGGAGATGGAGGAAAGAAAGAGAGAAGGAGAGAGGAAGCACGGATGGAAGGAAGGAAGGAACGACGGAGGAAGTAAGTAAGGAAGGACAGAAGGTAGGAGGGAGGGAGGAAAGAAGGAGAGAAGAAGAAAGAGGAAGGTAGGGGGAGGAAGCACAGAAGGTAGGAAGAAAGGGAGATGGAGGAAAGAAAGAGAGAAGGAGAGAGGAAGCACGGATAGAAGGAAGGAAGGAACGACGGAGGAAGTAAGTAAGGAAGGACAGAAGGTAGGAGGGAGGGAGGAAAGAAGGAGAGAAGAAGAAAGAGGAAGGTAGGAGGAGGAAGGACAGAAGGTAGGAGGGAAGGAGAGAAGAAGAAAGAGGAAGGTAGGGGGAGGAAGGACAGAAGGTAGGAAGAAAGGGAGATGGAGGAAAGAAAGAGAGAAGGAGAGAGGAAGCACGGATGGAAGGAAGGAAGGAAGGAACGACGGAGGAAGTAAGTAAGGAAGGACAGAAGATAGGAGGGAGGGAGGAAAGAAGGAGAGAAGAAGAAAGAGGAAGGTAAGGGGAGGAAGGACAGAAGGAAGGAAGAAAGAGAGAAGAAGGAAAGAAAGAGAGAAGGAGAGAGGAAGCACAGATGGAAGGAACGAACGAACGAACGACGGAGGAAGTAAGTAAGGAAGGACAGAAGGTAGGAGGGAGGGAGGAAAGAAGGAGAGAAGAAGAAAGAGGAAGGTAAGGGGAGGAAGGACAGAAGGAAGGAAGAAAGAGAGAAGAAGCAGAGCAGCAACCAGTGACACCAGAAAGGAAATAAGGCAGGGAGGGAGGAAGGAAGGAAGGATGGAGGAAAGAAGTAAGTAAGGAAGGAAAGTAGGAGGGAGGGAGGGAGGGAGGGAGGGAGGAAAGAAGGTGGGAGAGAGGGAGGAAGGAAGGAACGACGGAGGAAAGAAGTAAGGAAGGAAAGAAGGTAGGAGGGAGGGAGGAAAGAAGGAGAGGATGGTAGGGGGAGGAAGGACAGAAGGAAGGAAGAAAGGGAGATGGAGGAAAGAAGGAGAGAAGGAGAGAGGAAGCACGGATGGAAAGAAGGAAGGAAGGAACGACGGAGGAAGTAAGGAAGGAAGGACAGAAGGTAGGAGGGAGGGAGGAAAGAAGGAGAGGATGGTAGGGGGAGGAAGGACAGAAGGAAGGAAGAAAGGGAGAAGAAGGAAAGAGAAGGAGAGAGGAAGCACGGATGGAAGGAAGGAAGGAAGGAAGGAACGACGGAGGAAGTAAGTAAGGAAGGACAGAAGGTAGGAGGGAGGGAGGAAAGAAGGAGAGAAGAAGAAAGAGGAAGGTAGGGGGAGGAAGGACAGAAGGTAGGAGGGACGGAGGAAAGAAGGGGAGAAGAAGAAAGAGGAAGGTAGGGGGAGGAAGGACAGAAGGTAGGAAGAAAGGGAGATGGAGGAAAGAAAGAGAGAAGGAGAGAGGAAGCACGGATGGAAGGAAGGAAGGAAGGAACGACGGAGGAAGTAAGGAAGGAAGGACAGAAGGTAGGAGGGAGGGAGGAAAGAAGGAGAGAAGAAGAAAGAGGAAGGTAGGGGGAGGAAGGACAGAAGGTAGGAAGAAAGGGAGATGGAGGAAAGAAAGAGAGAAGGAGAGAGGAAGGTAGGGGGAGGAAGGACAGAAGGTAGGAAGAAAGGGAGATGGAGGAAAGAAAGAGAGAAGGACAGAGGAAGCATAGAAGGAAGGAAGGAAGGTCCTGTTCAGGTATGTGGAGGGTGGAGTCCAGCAGAGCAGCAACCAGTGACACCAGAAAGGAAAGAAGGCAGGGAGGGAGGAAGGAAGGAAGGATGGAGGAAAGAAGTAAGGAAGGAAGGAAAGTAGGAGGGAGGGAGGGAGGAAGGATGGAGGAAAGAAGTAAGTAAGGAAGGACACCAGAACTCCCACTAACGCTTCCACGTTCAGTCTTCTGAGCGTCGGAGGCAGTCGGAGCTGAAAGAAGAAGAAAATGGGTTTAAAAGTTGATCTGAAGCTTCAGACGTCTAATAGAAAGAGAGAAAGAAAGAAAGAAAGAAAGAAAGAAAAGAAAGAAAGAAAGAAAGACAGGAAAGAATAGAAAAGAAAAGAAAAAGTAGGAAGAAGAGCAAGAAAGAACAATCTCATCTTTCTTTCCTTGTCCTCATCCTACTCCTTCTTGTTTGTTCTTCCTCGTCTTCCTCTTTCTTTACATCTTTCTTTCTTTCTTTCTTTCTGTCTTTCTTTCTGTCTTACTGTCTTACTTTCTTTCTCTTTCCTATTCTTTCCCCTCCTTCCTCTTTCTATCTTTCTTTCTTTCTGTCTGTCTTTCTGTCTTACTTTCTTTCTTCCTCTTCTTCTTCCTTTTTTCTTTCTTTCTCTCCTTCTCTTTCTTTCTTTATTTCTTTCTTCTTCCTTTCTTTCTTTCTCTCTTTCTCCTCCTTTGTCCTTCTTTGTCTTTCTTTCTTTCTCCTCCTTTTTTCTTTCTTTCTTTCTTTCTTTCTTTCTTTCTTTCTCCTCTTTCTTTATCTTCTTCCTCCTCCTTTCTCTTTCTTTCTTTCTTTCTTTCTTTATATTCTTCCTCCTCCTTTTTCTTTCTTTCTTTATCTTCTTCCTCCTCCTTTCTCTTTCTTTCTTTCTTTCTTTCTTTATATTCTTCCTCCTCCTTTTTTTCTTGCTTTCTTTCTTTTCTTTCTTCCTTTCTTTCATTCTTGTCTTCAGCTTCACCTTATCTTTCAGATTAACCCTTTGAACTCAGGAGAAGGACTGTGGATTGATCTCTAGAGAATAAAGACGTTTAAGAAGCAGAGAAGCGTCAGTGAGAACGTGTGATGAACGTGTTTCTCATCACTTCCTGCTCAGAAGTCGTAAAACCTGCTGATTGGCGGCTCTCCAGTTTAAACTCCACACCGCGCTCTGATGTCAAGTCAGGACTCATCTGTGTGTCTGAGAGCGTCACCACGGCAACGTCAGTCACCACATTCATTCATCTGTTTCATTCTTTATTTAAAGTCTTTATTCTGCAGCTCTGAGTCTCCTTCCCCTCCCCCCCCCCCCCCCCCCCACTCTGCTCTGATTGGTCGGCTTCTTATTTCATTACTTAGTTCGTAACTTACTTTATTTAATTCGTTACTTGCCTACGTAGTTCGGTAGTTCGTTACTTCATTTCTTAGTTCGTAAGAAATTAAGTAACGTTCTCTTCTTCTTCTCCTTCTTTACTCCAAATGTTCTCAAATCACATCCGTACATGTTGGAGCTGAATCACATCTGAGATACGAGAGTGGAGATGCCTTAGCAACCGCCTTAGCAACCACCTCAACAACCGCCTTAGCAACCACCTTAGCAACCACCTTAGCAACTGCCTTAGCAACCACCTTGCTAAGTAACTAAGTAATAGACTAAGTAATGAACTAAGTTACGAACTAAGTCATGAAGTAACGAACTAAGTAGGCAAGTAAATGAAATTAGTAAGTTACGAATTAAGTAGGCAAGTAACAAATTAAATTAGTAAGTTACGAACTAAGTAGGCAAGTAACAAATTAAATTAGTAAGTTACGAACTAAGTAGGCAAGTAACGAATGAAATTAGTAAATTACGAACTAAGTAGGCAAGTAACAAATTAAATTAGTAAGTTACGAACTAAGTAGGCAAGTAACGAATGAAATCAGTAAATTACGAACTAAGTAGGCAAGTAACGAATTAAATTAGTAAGTTACGAATTAAGTAGGCAAGTAACGAATTAAATTAGTAAATTACGAACTAAGTAGGCAAGTAACGAATTGAATTAGTAAGTTACGAACTAAGTAGGCAAGTAACGAATTAAATTAGTAAATTACGAACTAAGTAGGCAAGTAACGAATGAAATTAGTAAGTTACGAACTAAGTAGGCAAGTAAATTAAATTAGTAAGTTACGAACTAAGTAGGCAAGTAACATTAAATAAGTAAGTTACGAACTAAGTAGGCAAGTAACATTAAATAAGTAAGTTACGAACTAAGTAGGCAAGTAACGAATGAAATTAGTAAGTTACGAACTAAGTCAGCAAGTAAATTAAATTAGTAAGTTACGAACTAAGTAGGCAAGTAACGAATGAAATTAGTTAGTTACGAACTAAGTCAGCAAGTAAATTAAATTAGTAAGTTACGAACTAAGTAGGCAAGGGACGAATTAAATAAGTAAGTTACGAACTAAGTAGGCAAGTAAATTAAATAAGTAAGTTACAAACTAAGTAGGCAAGGGACGAATTAAATAAGTAAGTTACGAACTAAGTAGGCAAGTAACAAATTAAATATGTAAGTTACGAACTAAGTAGGCAAGTAACAAATTAAATATGTAAGTTACGAACTAAGTAGGCAAGTAAATTAAATTAGTAAGTTACGAACTAAGTAGTCAAGGGATGAATTAAATACGTAAGTTACGAACTAAGTAGGCAAGTAACAAATTAAATTAGTAAGTTACGAACTAAGTAGGCATGGGACGAATTAAATTAGTAAGTTACGAACTAAGTAGGCAAGGGACGAATTAAATAAGTAAGTTACGAACTAAGTAGGCAAGGGACGAATTAAATAAGTAAGTTACGAACTAAGTAGGCAAGGGACGAATTAAATAAGTAAGTTACGAACTAAGTAGGCAAGGGACGAATTAAATAAGTAAGTTACGAACTAAGTAGGCTAGGGACGAATTAAATAAGTAAGTTACAAACTAAGTAACAAACTACCGAACTTAGTAATGAAATAATGAACTAAGCAGACACGTAACAAATTAAGTAATGAACTATCTAAGTAAATAGCTAACTCTGCTCTGATTGGTCAGTTTCAGGATTTCACTTCTTTTTCTCCTTCTTTCCTCCAAATGTTCTCAAATCACATCCGTACATGTTGGAGCTGAATCACATCTGAGATACGAGAGTGGAGACACCTTAGCAACCGCCTTAGCAACCGCCTTAGCTAAGTAACTAAGTAATGGACTAAGTAAGTTACGAACTAAGTTAAGAAGTAACAAACAAAGTAGGCAAGTAACGAATTAAATAAGTAAGTTACGAACTAAGTCATGAAATAATAAACTAAGCAGGCAAGTAACAAACTAAGTAACAAACTAAGTAAGTTACGAACTAAGACATGAAGTAACAAACTACCGAACTAAGTAATGAAATAATGAACTAAGTAGGCAAGTAACAAGTTAAGTAACGAACTATGTAAGTAAGTAGCTAACTCGGCTTCAGGATTTCACTTCTTCTTCTCCTTCCTTACTCCAAATGTTCAACTTCTCAAATCACATCTGTCCATGTTGGAGCTGAATCACATCTGAGATACGAGAGTGGAGACACCTTAGCAACCGCCTTAGCAACCGCCTTAGCAACCACGACTACAGCAACGATGGCCACTTGTTGTCATGTACGAACCATCAGCCGCTCGGATCTTGGACGATGTTTAACATCAGAGCAGGATATAAATAACGGATGAACACAAACAGCAGGTTGAGATCATGATCATCTTTCTTTCATGAGTTCTGTTCAAGATTAAATATGCAGGAGCTCGCTGGCTGAACGGTGACGGTGCTAATACACTGAAATGTCTCTGGTTTGCATGTGATACCCATCTCTCTCTCTCTCTCTCTCTCTCTCTCTCTGTCTCTCTCTCTCTCTCTCTCTCTCTCTCTCTCTCTCTCTCTCTCTGTCTCTCTCTCTCCCTCTCTCTCTCTCACTCTCTCTCTCTCGCTCTCTCTCTATCTCTCTCTCTCGCTCTCTCTCTCTGTCTCTGTCTCTCTCTCTGTCTCTCTCTCTCTCTCTGTCTCTCTCTCTCGCTCTCTCTCTCTCTCTCCCTCCCTCCTTCTCTCCTCCCTTCCTTCTTTCCTTCCTCCGTCCTTCCTTCCTTACTTTCCTTCCTTCCATCTGTTCTTCCTCCCTCCTTCCTTCTTTCCTTCCTCCACCCCCCTTTCTTCTTCCTTCCTTCCTTCTTTCTTCCCTTCCTCCCTCCCTCCTTCTCTCTTTCTTTCCTCCCCCCTACCTTCCTTCCATCCTTCCTTTCCTTCCTCCATCCTTCCTTCCTTCCTCCCTTCCTTTCAATGAGTGTCCTACAAAGGGTTAAAAAGGTTAAAAACACCTTATACAATTCTATTAAATATTCTCTTGGATCATAAAATAGTGATAGTGAAAGTCTTTTTTTTTATATAGATGAATCAAACATTTACGAACGACTGATGGGGAATTAATGAAAGTGACTTGGTGTAGAGACTAATTATGAGTCAGTATGTGATCAGTATGTAAAGGGTTAAAGCCTTTTTTTCTCTCTCTGAGTATTAGTAGTAGAAACGTGATGAAGGATTGGAGGCGTTCCTCATTACAGACAAACACAACGATGGAGGACGTCACATTTTATTTCCTACAGTCTGACATTAAACCGAGGTCCTGACTCTCTGTGGTCATTAATGGGTTTGGGTTTGGGTTGGGGGGGTTGGGAGGGGGGGGGTGTTAGGTTTAGGGTTGGGTTGGGTTGGTGGGGTTGGAAGGGGGGGGGGGGGGGTTGGTGGGGGTGTTTCCTGCTGTCCTGGCTTCATTCCCAACCTGGCTCTCTCCATCTGGCCCCCAATCATCCCCCAGTGTGATTGGCTGAATGGTTCCCTCCCTTCCTGCTGCCCTGAGGTGAGCTTCCCTCCTTTTACTGTCAACTACTACTACTACTACGACTACTACTACTACCACTACTACTACGACTACTACTACTACTACTACTGCGACTACTACTACTACTAATACTACTACTACTACTAATCAACATAAAATGCTACAGAAATTATTATTAGGGCCGAGCGCTGACTGACATGCATGGGGGGCCCATTCACCGCTGCTTGCAGCTTTAATTATTATTATTATTACCCCTGATTCTAATGTTAACAATCAGCAGGTTTTTATAGTAGATTCCCACAATATACTACTGTAATCACACTAAAGCAATGCATGGTGGGTAATTAATCTGAATCTTACAGCAGGCTGCAGTGAATTTTAATTTAATTTGATAACGATACAGCGACATACGGTCATTAAACCATAAAATATTATAGTTTTATTGTAATTTAACAGTAGAATATTGTATTTTTGCAGTAATTTTGTGGTTAATGTGACACAATACGTTGCTGTGATGTTACTCTGAATTGTTGTGAATTTACAGTAATTTCAGATAATTACTGTATTCTCACAGTAATATTGTGTCTGATTTGACTATAAAATAATAATAATATATAACTGTGACTTTATAATTTATGGTGAAATCGTGAACACAACACAGGGCCGTACTATATTCAGAGCTTAAAGATACATACATTAAATTAAATTAAATTAAATTAAATATAGCTATATATTAAAAGCTATATATAAAGCGTTATACTGGTGGTGAATAGTCAACATGAGGCCACGCCCCTTTTCTGGTGCATGTAGTAATTACACTGATAGGGGCGGAGCTACCAGAATATGTCTCTTAAAACTAATTAATCCATCAATAGTCATCCTCACATATGTATGATGAAGATGATGATACTGAAGCTGCTCTGACCTTCATCACTGTTGAGTGTAAAGAGGAAGAACCAGACTCAGAGACTCAGGTGTGCTGAGAGGCAGCAGCAGGACAAACACAGGATTAATAACCTCTCCCTGTAGATAAACACCCCCCCCCCTGTCTGCAGGGATGGACCGGCCCATCAGCTCTGCTGCTCAGCGTTGGGAGGAACCATGTGAGAGCTGCAGGGGGAACCAGCACAGATCCAGACCACCTGCGGAGGTAAGCAGGATTTTAGGTTTTACACTCAGACATCTGAATGTTAAGCTGCAGCAGACTGAGACGCACGCACAACAATAACATCATTATCATTGTGATATTAATATATAATAGCATTATTATATAATAACATAATTATCACTGTAATATTATTATATAATAACATTATAATTAATCTTTATTTTACCTTGAAAGACGTTGAAGAGGAATCCTCATTTATAACGGTGTAGAGAAACAACAACATGCAAAACAATATGATGTTAAAATAAAATAAAATAAAAATAAATAAATAAGTAAATGAATAAATAAAATAAAATAAATAAAAATAAATAAAATAAAAAATAAATAAAATGAATGAAATAAAATAAAATAAAAATAAATAAATAAATAAAAATAAAAAAATAAAATAATTAAAAAAATTACAAAATTAAAAAATTAAATTGAATTAAAAATAAATTAAATAAAATAAATAAAAAATAATAAAATAAAAAAATAATAATAATAAATAAAATAGGCAAATAAAAACCATATCAAGTAAAACAACATAAATGAAGTATTAGGTAAAATAAAAGAAACTAAAAAAAGAAAAGAAATATTAGATAAAAGAAAAGAAAATAATTTTTAAAATGTCAGGGAAAATAATAGAAATAAAAGAAAATATTAATATAAATAATATTCAATATAATTAAATAATATTAAATATTACAAAGAAAATAAATAAACAACGCATGAATACAAACAGATAATATTATATAAACATACATACATACCATATGTGCATATTCCTAACTATATAAAGGATGTGAGTGTTGAAAGGCAGTATATATATATGTGTGTGTGTGTGTGTGTGTGTGTGTGTGTGTGTGTGTGTGTGTGTGTGTGTGTGTGTGTGTGTGTGTGTGTGTGTGCAGGCAGGCAGTGAGTGTGTCTGCAGGTTAGGGTCATCGTGTGTCGCTGCAGTGTTTCTAACATTCCTTCCTCTGCTAGTTTTGGGGCCTGCAGGCTGCAGCAGACATGACTGAACACAGATCAGATCCTCCTCTTCTCTTCAGGCTCCGTCATGTTTGTCCTGACCTGACAGGGAGAAAAAAACTCACTGCAAACTGTTTTCCTAACGCGACCGGGACCAAAGGTTCATTTCTGATTACAGTCACACTAAAGTCAAACATATAAAACTGCTGCTGCACAAAATGTGTCTTTTTCTGGTAAAAGATTGAATATTTGAACCTTTAAAAACCCCAAACCCCAAGAAACAGTGCAGCAAACTGAATAGAAGAAATACAAAGTGTTATATTTTATAATAAAACAGATGAGACAGAGAGAGAGACACACACACACACACACAGACAGACAGAGAGAGAGAGAGACACACACACACACACACACACACACACACACACACACACACACAGACAGAGAGAGAGAGAGACACACACACAGACAGACACACACACACAGTATGTTCATGTGGGCAAAGAAATTACTCTCAGATAAACTGTTTGTATAAAGTTTCAGCAGCAGGTTTATTAGATACTTTAACTGACAGGAAACCAGACTGAACTCACTTCCTTTACTGCAGTAAAAGAACCAAGACAGTCATTCACTCTACTAGCCTACATATGACATCATAGATTATTAATAGTGAAGCATCAGTGTTAGAGCAGCATGTTACTGTTGTAGCTGCTGGAGGTGGAGCTAGTTTATACTACTTTATATACAGTTAGCTAGTTTACACTACTTTATATACGGTTAGCTAGTTTATACTACTTTATATACAGTTAGCTAGTTTACACTACTTTATATACAGTTAGCTAGTTTACACTACTTTATATACAGTTAGCTAGTTTATACTACTTTATATACGGTTAGCTAGTTTACTACTTTATATACAGTTAGCTAGTTTATACTACTTTATATACAGTTAGCTAGTTTATACTACTTTATATACAGTTAGCTAGTTTACACTACTTTATATACAGTTAGCTAGTTTATACTACTTTATATACAGTTAGCTAGTTTACACTACTTTATATACAGTTAGCTAGTTTACACTACTTTATATACAGTTAGCTAGTTTACACTACTTTATATACAGTTAGCTAGTTTATACTACTTTATATACAGTTAGCTAGTTTACACTACTTTATATACAGTTAGCTAGTTTATACTACTTTATATACAGTTAGCTAGTTTATACTACTTTATATACAGTTAGCTAGTTTACACTACTTTATATACAGTTAGCTAGTTTACACTACTTTATATACAGTTAGCTAGTTTACACTACTTTATATACAGTTAGCTAGTTTATACTACTTTATATACAGTTAGCTAGTTTATACTACTTTATATACGGTTAGCTAGTTTATACTACTTTATATACAGTTAGCTAGTTTACACTACTTTATATACAGTTAGCTAGTTTACACTACTTTATATACAGTTAGCTAGTTTACACTACTTTATATACAGTTAGCTAGTTTACACTACTTTATATACAGTTAGCTAGTTTACACTACTTTATATACAGTTAGCTAGTTTACACTACTTTATATACAGTTAGCTAGTTTACACTACTTTATATACAGTTAGCTAGTTTATACTACTTTATATACAGTTAGCTAGTTTACACTACTTTATATACAGTTAGCTAGTTTATACTATTTTATATACAGTTAGCTAGTTTATACTACTTTATATACAGTTAGCTAGTTTACACTACTTTATATACAGTTAGCTAGTTTATACTATTTTATATACAGTTAGCTAGTTTATACTACTTTATATACAGTTAGCTAGTTTATACTACTTTATATACGGTTAGCTAGTTTATACTACTTTATATAATGTTAGCTAGTTTACACTACTTTATATACAGTTAGCTAGTTTACACTACTTTATATACGGTTAGCTAGTTTATACTACTTTATATACAGTTAGCTAGTTTACACTACTTTATATACAGTTAGCTAGTTTAGTCCAGTGGTTCCCAACCTAGGGGTGGGGCCCCTCCAAAAAGGGTCAGCAGATAAATGTGAGGGCTGCTGAGATGATTTATGGGAAAGAAGAAAAAACTAAGTTCTGATTCACAAATGTTTTTTCAGTTTTTGGACTTTTTCTCTAATCTTTGATTTTTGCTGAAATATTGGATCATTTGAACATTTATTGAAATGAAAGCATGTGAGAAGTTTAGAGGGAAGAATCAGTATTTGGTGGAGCTGTTAACAACTCATAGACATCTGAAATGTGAGCCGACTACACACTGCTGACTGGTTTCATCTTTAACAATGTGTTGGATTTTAAAAGCTTGTTATATTTTCCATTGAGTCAAATCTGCATCTGAAAAGTAAATAAAGCTGTTCAATAACTGTAGTGGAGTAGAAAGTACCTCACATGGAAATACTACAGTAAAGTACTAGTACCTCTAACTGTACTACAGTAAAGTACAAGTACCTCTAACTGTACTACAGTATAGTACTAGTACCTCTAACTGTACTACAGTAAAGTACAAGTACCTCAAACTGTACTACAGTAAAGTACTAGTACCTCTAAATATTACTTTAGTGCAGTACTTGAGTAAATGTGTTTCTATCACTGTTTCCAGTTCCAGTTTATAATTCGTTACTTTCCATCATTAGTAACCATCATCATCATCAGTTATATTTCTACTTATACGTATTAAACAGCTACAAGTCCCATAAAGAGGATACTTATATATATTATATCCTTATATCATTTATACACTTATTTTATTAAAATCTATAAAACTTCAGCTGTCAGATTTAAAGCCTGTGAAATGCTGTAAAACACCAACAGAAACTGAAATGATGTTTATATGTTAAATCTGTATTTCAATACTTGAGTAAATGTATTTAAGTACTTGAGTAAATGTATTTAGTTACTTTGCACCACATTAGTGAGTCATTCAATTCATTTAACTCATATTTCTACTACTTATACTGTTATACCACTATAAACAGGAAGAGGATTTAATCTTATTATATATATTTTATACACTAGCTTTCCTGTGAAATGCTGTAAAGTACCAACAGAAATGTATAAATCTGTATTTAGTTATTTTCAGTTAATTTAACTACATTCATGATCATATGTCTACTACTTATACCTTTTATCTGCCTGTGAAATAGAAATGGAAATGATAGTGTGTGTTAAATCTCTAGTTACTTAAATGAACTTAATCATTATCAGTCATGTCTCTCTTTATATGTTCTCATGTAAAGGTGCTATAAAGAAGAAGAGGGTTTAATCTTCTATATTTTGCTGTTAAGCTCAAATAGAAAAACTATATTAAATTAAAAGTAACTTCCTGCTAAGGTGAAGCTCACCTCCACCTGAGCGTCATCCTCCGTCGCCACCA